>NW_020271560.1:3890911-4490911 GCF_002803265.2 Melanaphis sacchari | reverse complement strand
CTATGTTTTCCTGCGAAAACCAGACCGTTTGGACAGTCGTACAACTCAGGCTGACCGTCCACGCATTCCCAATAACGATCGCAGTAAGCTGCATCGGCTACCACCTTGTTTTTGGCTTTGCACGGATCTTCCTGTACATTGGATGACTTCAATTGTTGCTGGCAGTAGCCTAAAAACAAAACACAGAGTTCAATGCGATTTATCTCGTGTTATTAAATCAACTACTCGCGTATTTTAATAACTAATATTGTTACTACACAAAAATTAAATCCCTGTATAATAAAAAAAAAAAAAAAAATCGATGAATATCAATTACACCGATTGTCGGTATGACATCAGTCCGTTCTAGGTGGTACACGGTATAAAATAATAACGTAACAATAACCGGTAACAAAATGATTGGGTTAACCGGTTTCATAATATATAGCCGTAATGGTATTTTAACACGTCGTGTCTTCAACCATGGACGGTGCGCGAGATTCGCCGAATTTTGTTCGATCGATTTGCTCGTGTATCATTGCGTCTTGCATAATCGTCAATAATATTTACATAATATATGAGCATAAAAAAAAAAAACTTAACGACGACTGCAGCCGCATATATATTATTATAAACGCGTATACCGAATTTACGAAATCGAAAAAATTTGTCCATACCGAAACTGTCGTACGTACGATGGCGTTCGATTTCGGACCCTTCGCTGTTTTTAATATTTATATACCAAGCACGATGGTATAAAAATTAAAAATCTCGAGGGGGGAAGTAACCCAGTTTTCCCCTTGCAACTATGCCGTAGCGATGTAAAACGATACATTTTTTAGGCCTGTACAACAATAACAGACCCGGGAGCACTGGTTTCAGCGCTACTGTGTATTGTATTCGAAATGGCTGTGACTTTTGAACAAAAACCCTGTTCGTGCTTTTTATATGGTTTAATAAAATATCGATAACTGTCATTTTTATTGTTTCAACGCGATATATTTTACAAATGACAGTCGGATCACGATCCGAACGCATACAGTGGAGATGCGACAGGGTAGTAGACGATTAGGCTTTTTTTTCGTCAAACCAAAACGACAACAATGAACGTACGCGTTGCGCAATCCACTCGCGCGTGACCTTTATACGCCGCAGTCGATTACATTCCTGTCGCAGTACATAAGCGCAACTCCGAGGATCGACTCAAGTCTTGGTACACAGTACACACATATACGTAGATATATAACACTTAATCTAGGCTTCGAATCCCACGGTGAAAGCAGCGACGATGATGTCGACGAGGAGATAACTATACACGTCGTGATCGGTTTATATTTTTTCGTTTTTGAGAAGAAATGACCGGGTTACGTCACTCGCGCCTAACCTTGCCGTCGTGCATATCAATACATCATCAAATTTCGCTCATCGGACGCTATTATAAAAATAGATATAGGCACACTGCAGACGGATATACCTTATACATACGTCGTTTTGTACCTCCACAGCATTATGCTATATGACGTACGTACGTATATTATACGCGCAATGGTTATAATAATAATTATTATTATACGACTATTATGTTTATAAATATATTATATTATATTAACGGCGTATAATGCACCTTTTAGTTTTTAGAAAGCTGTGGCGGCGACGCAGTCTAAGAGACCTAAGTGCACGGTACACTTACGAGATGTATACCACGCCGCCGCCGGGTCACGCAAAGAACATACCTTACAGATGCGTATCCTATGGAGCCGTTGAACTTTTGCATAATATATGTCTACCGTCTGCCCCGAACGGTCGACTTAACGTACACAATGGATCTATACATTATGTTATGAGATTTATATTGTACACACGCATTAGATAATAATATTTTACGATACGTAAGCTATATGTATATTCGTTCGTATACACAAATACCGAATAGAAAGCTGCCGCTGCATACGAACACAATGACGCGAGGGCGGAGGAGGGCGTGTCGTGCGTCGTTTTTTATTTATATTCTTTTTTTTTTGTCACCGACGTCGACGCGCTAATTATTATTATTATTGTCACTGCCGCCTCCGCCGCCGGACGGTAATTATTTTAACAATAACGTTTTATTATTATTACGATCTTATTGGTTCTCCTCTCTTGTCGTGCCGCAATTATATACATATATATATATAGGTATCGTCATTACCGCAATCTCAGTTATATTAGTTATTACGACGATCGACGTTGTCGTAATCATTGTTGTTGCTGTGGAATTATTCATTGACGTATTATTATTTGTAAAAGCGGAGAATCTCAGGCACACATAGCTCCGGGACAATAATCGCGGACAAAAGGCGGACACAGAGAAATTGAAGGAACTCAAAATAATTTCGGCCGCGGTGCGTAACAAATCGTCTTAAATACATATATTTCCCTGTATAGCGAGACAACAATACCTCCCCCGCCTCCATACGAGCACGCGTCTAAATCGTCTTCCACTCGAGGTCGTCGCCGTGACGCTTATTATTAATAATAATATGTTAAGATATACTATGTATACTTTATGTAACAACCTGATAATCACGTTTAAATTGTGTAAATACACGACGATGATAATGTCGATATAAATGCGACCATTTCGTAAAATCGCTCAGATCCACCTACGTTTGTATACAAACGACAGCGGCGTAAAATTTTTTTGCGATTCTTGTACCGTACCGTCCGAAGTACTGATTATGTCGTCGCCGATGCCGAACGAAAGAAAATTCAAAGCGCGTGAAACTTTCACCTTTTTGCTCGTCTCCGTTGAGCCGTCCGAAATCAAAATTGATGCTTTGCACTTGTTATACGGTTTACTGCGCGCGCGGTCACGCAAACCAGTCTGTTTCATACGCTAAAGCAATATGACACAATCGACATAAGTACCTACTCCGTTTTTATAATCACGTGTGACGCGCCACAAATACGTCTCTTAAAGTTTATGTGGTCCGAAAACCGAATATACATAACTTCCACTTTTCAAGTGTAATACCGAGCGTTAATCAAAAGAAAGATAAATATATATAAAAAAGGTGTATTATTGCAGAGAAAACTTGACCATCGTCTTGGTTGCGCATTGACCGTAAACGTGTAGAAAACTTAGAAAACGACTGCATCGACTTTCCTCTCGTTGCAGCAAACAATAATCGAGATAACGACCGATATTATGTACAAACTCATATTGGCTGTAGTTTAAGTAGTATATACTCTCTTTTCTCTGTTCGTGTTTATTAAAAACTGCACTTTTGAGTTAACAAATCAACTACACTTTCATCAGCCCGAAAAATTGTTTTCACTTTGACGACAATAAAATCATTATTAAACTCACCGTACCAGTGTTTTTGTGTTTTCCATGAACACTTGTCTGATGTTATTGTTTATCTTTTTCACGTATAAGATGTATTGACAAATAAAAAATTCATAGTTGGCGAGCGAATGGGAGGGACGACGAGAACAAGCGCGATGAAACACATGCATTACCCTGTAATTATATGATAACACAAGGGAGTTTTTTTTTTTCAATTATCTCGGATTTTCAAGGTTGTGAACGAATTAATAATAACGATAACAATGTACACTATGCACCTAACGTATACTGTAAACGCGTATAGTAATAAAAATAGAAACCGTCCGCGGTCTGCGGGCGGGAAAAATATATAATAAAAGGTCGAGGCCGACGCGGTCAGTCGTCTCTCGTCGTCGCATTTAATTGCTTTTTTATTATTATTCGCACAATAATACGCATTATATTATTATTAATAATCATAACTTTGCCTTGCAAGACGTGTGTGTGTGTGTGTGTGACACTATCTATACTAATTTACGCACGGACTCGTGTGAACACATTGCGATAATAAAGTACAATACATTATACACTCATAATATATGTATTATGTATGTAAGTTTCGTATGTGTGTGCAGGGATGATATTGTGTCCACGATGAGAATAAACGTACTATATTATAATTCATGGAATATATTACATATAATTTGCCACGATTGTATAATGAGAACGACTTAAAAATCGAATAGAAAAAATACCAAATAATAAAGCGCATTCACGATGAGCGTGTGAAAAAAATGCGCCGAAAGCGTTATTAAAATAAAAAACAAACCGGATTGTTTATATCTTTGCAATAGATGATTCAAAAATCACACACGAATTTGAATGGATTTCGCAATCCACCGGTTAATGTAATACAACAACGACAATGGTGATAATGATACATGGTGTATTAGTATTTACCAAACATGCTAATCCCCTTTTTTTTTTATTTAAAATCTATTTCAGTTATTCAAAAACTCTGTTTCTTGAATTTTTTAAGTACATCTAATATATTTTTAGATAGCAAACCATACTTTCTTGGATTTATTAGCTCTACATTTAAGAAGTGTTCTGTGGATAATATACAAGCTTCTGTTTTTTCAAACGAGAATCTTCCTTTCTACTATAAATTATTTAGTGGATAATTTCCCAAAAATTTTAACTTATCAAAATCAAAATTCAAACGAGCATTTAAATTATTTAACTTTAGGCACTAATGGTCTAAAAATAGTGTAGAAAGTACTATAGGTTTATAATACTATGATTAAATAATTCACAGAAAAAAAGGGTACTTCTCATTTATAAACAGAAATTTGTATCGTAACATATAGAATACTCCTTAAGTAGTACAAAAAATCTCAAGAATTTAAAAATATTATTTTTAAGTATACTTAAATATTCTTGTAAACATCAGATTTTGTATTAGTTCATTATTAAAAGAAAAATATGAGAATGAACAGACTTAGTGAAACGCTCTGTATAATAGTGGACTATAACTATGATATGATGATGATAATTATGATAATGTGCTTTCTGGCTGTTTCGACGAAGACACCTCCGCTGCGATTACTATGATATTAATATTACAACTATTACAATCGTTTTCACTGATGGTATTATTAAAATAAACGTTTATTGTCAGCACATAAATTATGTGTATAACCCATGCATGTACGTTGAATATTCAAATTATGTTAATAAAGGTCTCAAGTTATCGCAGCTAATGATGTTAAACTCCCAATAGTCCCTCAGGAATTGATTATCTGTTGGATATAATTCACGCTTTTTTGGGTTTTCGAAAAAATATTGATGGTAAAATAGGTTTGGATAATAATACTTGTAATCAGATAAATTAGAGGCAAGTGCATGAACTAATAGTTGGTGATATAACGTTAACAGTATGATAATTATTGTATCTACAAAAATAGTTTATATACCTCCATGATATAAACTTCCTGTGTAATCATGTTGCAGAAATTCTATTAGAATGAACTATGGCGGATTTCTAGCGCGCGTTAACGTCTAATCTATATATGTAGTATAATATATATATATAATCTTTATGACACGTGACATGTAGCTAATATAATATAAGATACACATAATATTATATATTGTGTTCGCTCGATGCGGAATACGCCGCATTCCTATAAGATCATGGAAACCATTAGTTTTTATTAAAAAACATGACGTAAAAATGTGTTGTACAGGAACGATTTTACGAAACCAGTCGAAAGTGAAAGTTTGCATCTTTGACAGAACGTTGTCGGATACAAAAATATATTCTTAATGATATTTAAGCAAAAAATGTATAAATAATAATGATATATTATATCCCACTCGGCTAATAAATGCACTATGTAACTACTTTTAATTAATTATGAAAAATACAAGTTAAAACTAAAGCAACATGCATAATATACTTTATTTTTTATTGAATAACAGAATATTATTTTTTTTTCAAAACCTGTAGTTAGCAACATGTTATTTAAAACCATTATTTTTTTTTTTTTTAGTATTTGAGTATTTTTTTTTTTTTAAATGTTTTTAGTATTTATAAAGAAAGAGAATCTGGAATCCTTACAATGTCATCTGTCTTATTTTAATGTATTCTTAATAGGAATTTGAATCTTGTGTGATGTCCATCGGAAATTCATTTCAAATTAAAATAAATTTATTTACGTTTATTAGTTCCACTTCTTCATAGTCGACTTTTAAAAAATTACCCAACTGCTACATTCAACACAGTCAATAAATAATGTAGTTTAGAACTATATTCTTATGTAAAATGAAAACACGTCGATATCAATTGTTAACATAAAAATATATAAAGGTATATCAACATATAGTACCTATATTGTAAACCCGACACATGATTATTATAAAGCGTAACTATATTACATAGTATTGTATAGGATTACATGAGTTTTTTGAATTGACAACATAAAAACTTGTCACTTATAAATTTAAGTTAAATAACGACGATTTTAATTTCCATACCGGTTTCAAATTTGTCATACGTTCACATCAGCAGACGGTTAATCATATAATATATTACCTCAAACAATGTTCACTACAGCCTAGACGACTTTGTATAAAAATAATGCTCCCGATTCTATAAAAAACTATGTACAATGAACATTCGTCGTAAATGAAATATGGTAAATTTTCCTTCGCCAGTGAATATATCTTCATTAAAAATTTTAACTATTATATCCTTGTTATTACTTATCCAAAATATAACAAAAATGTATTAAATACCTATTAAAATCATTTAATGGGAAATAAAGTAGATTGTTTAAATGTTTACTAAAAACATTTTTTTTATGATTTAATAAGATTTTGAAATACAGATCTATCTTGAATAGTAATTAACTACAGCTATAACTTGATTTTTCTAAATTCATTAACAATAATAGATTAAAAAAAAAATCATATTTAATTTTAACAATCATTCTAATCTTAAAATTATTATTATTATTATTATTATTTTGTCAATAATCCAAATAAAAAATTTTAATATTAATTATTCTTTGTTAATGAAAATATCAATAACTAATCGTGTTTTTTTTTTTTATTACAAGGTCAAATAACCACAAATATTACTATTGGGTTCAAACTAGAAACCATGGGGTAACAAAAAATGCAGTTTAATTAAATTTAAATTCTAGTGGAAACTAATTCATTCAATATATTATGCAAAATATTGAATACATAACTTATGATTTTTTCATTGTGTAAATTATTTTAGTTTTTTTTTTTTTTTTTGTTATAAATTATAAAACTATGATAAATGTGCAAAGAATGTTTTAAGAACTCTTACACAAAAATATATTACTAATCAAATTATTAATAAGTAAATAATTTCGTCAAGAAACAAGATTTACTATATTAAATGGCGCATACATCATATTATATTATGAAGTATAACGGTCAGTTCGTGGTTTTTTTTATTTAGAGAGATGTGTTGAAGTCTTCTGGAATATATGAAATACGCCATGGCAGTAACGAATATATATTTTAAATTGTTTCCGTATAAACTCTACAGTACAAGATATTATTATAACAGGAATAATCAACGGACATTCGAAAAGCAATTTTATACATTTCATAAGTACATAATATTGATACGATGTTTTACGGAATACTCAAAAGGTTATTTCAATCATACTTCGTAGTAAATATAATATTACAACTATATAACTCGTATGATTATCACCACGACTTACTATTAATCTATAATATAAAATAAAATTCGTGTATAAAATAATATAATAAAATTGTTCACTTACATTGTTGAACCAGGTAAGTGGTGAGAACCACCCAAAGACATGTGTTGCGCTTCATCGTTGTCGCGGAAATAATAATGAGCAGTAACTGACGGCGCAAGAAGGCGGTCGTGTTCGACGACGATGGACGCGACGTCGTACAGTAGAGAAGGACAAACGCAACGACGATGGAGAGGAAAAACGAAATATAATAAAGCTGAAGACGCGCCGCCTTCACGCGACGATAGGGAGAGAGATGAAAGTGAGAGAGACCTTGCGTTTATTATATATACACTTAATAAATATATATATAAAAACATACATACATAATATTATATGAATACAGGTGGTTCGCACAACACCAGATCCCACGGCCCATCTCTCGTGAATTTATTATATATTTATGTATATTTTTCGTGTACGAATTACTACACTACATAATGATAGTTGTACTGTAGATGTATATTACGTGTTACGCATCGCATTATTACGTGTGTGATGTTGTTAAATCATTTTTTTTCGAATTTTAATGAACTAACCGCCATACCGCAAAGATTTTAAATACTAATAAGTTCGCACTTTGTGAAAAGATATTTTCAACTTATCTAAAAACAACGTTCTTCCTGAAGTCCTGGTGAATTATTTTTTCGTCTCCACTTGATGAGAAAAAAATGACATTTAGGAAAGATATGTAGGTTGCATGCACGTTTCGTTCAAAACTAAAAAAAAAAAAAATGAAACAAAAATAATTGTACCTTTATGAATTAAAATAAATTAACCATTTTTTTATACTTCAGTATTGAATCTTGAATCCTATTATTATTTATACATTTTTTGCAATTATTTTTTATTAATTATTAATCTGTATTACAAAATAATATTGTACATGTGTAATTTAATATAATATTCTTTTAACTTTTTTTTTTCTTACTTAAGCTACATGTTATGTGTGTAAAACAATAAGCTTAATTAATAGATAATATTATAAACAATTATGACAAAATTTATGGTCCATTGTTCAAATTTTATAGAAAAATTTTCAATACATGAAATTCTTTACGAAACAGTTGGATTATTTACAAATATTAAAATTGTAACAAAAGTTCGTATTTTTTCCTATTATTTTAAAAAATACTGAGAATTTTTATTTTTGACCTCCTAATAATACCAATTATTTGTAAATCTAATTTTTAACCAAAAAAACCTTTAAAGTTGTTCATCGGTCGTTTAGAGCATTGTCGTTACTAGAGAAATTGTCTTTAGGCACAAAATTATATGAAAAAAATACATATAATAAAATTTTAAAACCAATACATTCTTTGCTTCACTCAATATCTGAAGTACTAATAATGACAAGAAGTATGGAGTGTAAAACCCTCTTTGTAATTTCAGCGTGAAATCATCAAACATACGTTATAATTTACCATAGTTATTCCCATTCACTGCATTGACGTAAAAAATGCGTCCGTATTAAATTTGGTAGTCTAATGCTAACATTTAACGTAACGCGAGTCGATAAACAATATTTTTGATTTTATAGTTTTATCCAACAGGTTACAGTTAGGCTACCTTACAATAATGCCATAATAAACAATTAGTTTTACGTCATATGATGTGGCGCTCTTTGGGAGTTTCAAAAGCTCTAGAAGAAAAGGCTCTAATCTGGTAGGTCACCTTATGTCTCGCTCCTCGAATATTTTATTAGATTTAATGACTAACAATAGCCGCACATATCTAGCTGATCATCCAATGTTTAATCTTTTTGGTGGCGTTTCAAATAATTTTCAATATTTAATTTTTTTTTTTTAATAGACTTAATATACGATTATACATACTAACCTCTTGATAATAGCTAACATCAAAATCATCTATTCCCATAGTTACCTATTTGTATGTGCTTTAACTTTAAATTATATTAAATCGCTCATTATCATATATGACCCTAACATGTACATACCAAGGAACCATATTATACTACAGCCATATTTGATTACACAGATAACGTTGTTTATTTGCTATAAGCAATACGCACCGTATACTGGGCGTATAATATAATGTATGAGATATTTTTAATGAAAATTGGCAAAAGTCTGATTTGTCTCCATTGGTGTTAGGTTTCATTATAATAAAGATTAAAACCACCGGTATGTGTATGCCTTAACACCAAAAATAAAAAGAATGTTGACAATTTCGTACTTTGTATTTAGAAATATTATTACAGTGTTATATAGTACAAATTAGTAATAACAATATGATGTGTACTTTATAGATAGTTCATATTTTATTTTATTGTCTTTCTGTTGAACCGTTTTCATTTCCATCATATTTAACATACATTTTGTTTATAAAAATGTCTACATTTAAGAATATGGTGAAGTTGAGCAATGAAAAAACACCCATTATTCCTTGTTTGATTCTTATATTATTTTATACTGTTATATTTTTTTATTTGTCACAATGTTATTAATTTTTTTTTTTTTTTTTTTTGTTAAGTTAATAATTTAAATTAAGTCTAATCTGTATTGCTTCAATATAGACTGTAGCGATAATAATAATGCTATTCGCTTATAAAAATGTCAGAGGTTCCGTTATTTTCATATAGCTTAGTTAAACAACTGTTTCATCATAAAACGTGATAATAGTAACTCTAATTTAATAGTAGAAAAAAATGTTTTAAAACGCTAGACATATTTTTTTTGCAACCCTGAACTCATGAGTCATGAGTGTTTTATTATGATATATGAGAGTATACACGTGTTCTTGACGATCTATAAACAATATATTATAATATGGTACTATAGTCTATAATACTCAATATATTTATGAACAATTGTTGCAAGTAGAAGATTTATAAATTGACTCCTAGATCTAATCATATTATGAACTTTGATCGGCCAATAACTTTCTCGATTACTTAAACAGATAAGCGTATTAGTAGTCGGACACGTAGACGATATTTTTCCGTGGCCCGCAAGCCTTATGAAAGTATGACCTTAGAACTTACAATTTAATACTCTAAATCGACTACATAACGTGATATCGTAAACATTTTGGATATAATAACTTTTCTGCAACTAAAGCAGCTAAGGTTAACCCTGGAGCTATATTATGCTATATTATGATATAATAATATAGTGTTTATTGGTATAGATAATAAACGCATCAATACAATAATATGTTCGTATTGGACCTATAATGCGATATAGATGTCGTCAAGTATTCACAAATTATTATTTATCACAAATAATTTCTTTAAAATAATTTAAACCTCTTTTATAGCGACAATCGAAGTATATATGAGTATCAAATATCAAAATGTATACTAATATACCCACAGTTATTTTGAAAATTTTATTGTATATACAATATCCTACTGCTACTGACCTACAATACATTATCATAATTCATAATATCACACAACGGATCCATTATTTCGTATTATTACATATTACAACGTAAAATACGATGTAATATTATGTTATTTTTACGAATTAATTATCTAACCCAAAACACGTTTTGAGGGTTAAGTGTACACGTCATACATTGTGGACCTACCTATCATACAATAATTTTAGAAATTAAACACAATATTTAAGTACATGGAATATAATAAAAATAAGCTGAATTTAAATAACGTAAAACGTCACGATAATTAATGATTTGTACAACTATATTTCTTCTTGACAAAAAATAACTTTCTATGATATTATTTTCGAACAAATATGTATTTTTATAACGAACAATGTGCAATTATCGCTCGAACGATTTAAAATAATACGATTACACGTACAACTGCAGTACTTATAAGAATGCGAAGAAAGTAGACAAATTATGATAATTAAAATGATATCAGTACATTATTGAAGCATTATTGTTCAAAAAAAAAGACATACCGCATCTATTATTGTTTGCTAGGTTAGTACCTAAGTTAAAATAAAATTTAAAAAAAAAAAACATAAATATGACTATAACATAATAATTGCATCGTGTAAGCTATTACCTTTAAAGATGTTAAAAGATACACGAAATTATAAATGTATATATATATCATGACTCAATATAATCGTTGTAATAAGTATTTTATAATATATATTACCGTTTTAATCTATCATCGAATATCTGTTCCAGCGTACGTGTGAATATAGGACTCCGTTTATTAACAGTTATCGTCATCATGATATTATCTCTTGTATAATACAAGTCTTAAAAATGATTTACAAAACTACTAAAACAACCGTCAAAAATCACAAGAGGAAATCGATAGTTTCTCACTGCAGCCACTTATCTACAATAATCTACGTAGTGGTGAATATTATAATGTAATACAATCTCAACAATTTCGTTCAAAACTGACATTTTACATTATGCGAAATTGTGTTTTTTGTTTTTATTTTCGTAAATAATAATTGTGTATTATTTTGATTGAACACTAGTCATGAATAATCCAAACACTTTCGTGCGTTTGCTTAATGTTTTAGTTTTATTTTTCGGTCAGATTTAATATATTATACACGTCGAACACTGGATAAGCACGAAATTCGCGTTTCATAATCACGCTACGAACGAAATACTTTTAGCAAAATTACACCTGTCCATGCTAATCTTATGTAGTTATTATATATTTTAAGGTCATAGTTTTGATTTTTTTTTCCAAAAAATTATGCTCATCCGTGAGAAATATATTAAACAATAATAGATAATTAAATCTGAATTTGTAATAACCTCTGATCTAATGTTGGCTGTACGCGGCGAAGATTCCCCTCCTCTCAACGAATAGATCGTTTGAAGAAGTTTTATATTTAATTTTCAAAAAAATATCAGGATTTTTTCTGTAAAGTAGTCAAAATGAGAGTAATACATTTTCTATGGATAAAATTTTTTAATATATTTTCTAGTTTCGACTCATAAATCATAATGTGTATATATGCTTATAATATATTATGATCATCGGTTATGTATTATACATACTTACACAAGTACATTATACTATGAAATGCAATTACAAAAAGGAAGTGACAAAAATTGTCGTGTCAACAAATTGATCAATGCTAAATAAAAGCAATTTAAACATAATTTTAATATTTTGTGTCTAAAAAAAATTCCTACATTTTAACTATACAATAAATAATAATATAAACGTAATTTAG
This sequence comes from Melanaphis sacchari, assembly GCF_002803265.2. Taxonomy (NCBI): domain Eukaryota; kingdom Metazoa; phylum Arthropoda; class Insecta; order Hemiptera; family Aphididae; genus Melanaphis; species Melanaphis sacchari. The sequence continues at coordinate 4,478,171 of NW_020271560.1, read as the reverse complement.
GACACATTAACGAAGAAAAAATGCGTTCTTATTGATAGCCGTTCACATGTAACGAGAATACTACATTATAACATGTGTCCAAATATTTATTTCTACTGCGAACTAGAGTCTACAGGTGGTACAAATGTCTTAAGGTGGCCTTAAGACATTATTAATTACTATAAAATATATATACGAATACATGAATTTTTATACTGTAGGATCGATTTATTTTTCAGTATACGTCACACTGTGCAGACTATAGACAAAAACTATTAAAACGACATTATAAACACAATATTTTATATACATATTATACTATATTGACATTTATATATAATATATATATGTATAAATAATAAATATATACGCGCTCACCACCAGCTATTAAAATATTTTCTTTGAAACTGCTTATATGTATATATATACCTACAATGGTTATAGTCTAGTCATCATTGTCTGTGATATTCGTGCCCAAGTTATAACATAACAACAAAATATATAATACAACAACCAATGGCGATATGTTCGGGAAGTACCTAACTATAATATTATGTATCGTGATAAAAGTTAATTTTTTTCCATCGTCTTCCGCACATGGCTTTATATAATTCACCGACACTATTCCTATTGGCTATAATAAGTAATAACAGTAGATACCTAAATGTATACTGCTATATTGGCCAGCTGGAATAAGATTCTATGGGGGTCGTGACCTCTGTAGTATTTTGGTGACGATAGTGATTTACGAACAGAGGGGGGCAAGATAAATCTTAAATAATTGAGTACAGTTGAATATATAATTATTTTATACTCTAATCAACATATATCACGAATACTTCAGTAATTTTTACAGACCATTGTATATATACATAATATTTTTATCTCCGGTACTCTTTAAATATAACTCTACACCTAAACATTGTAAAGCAATAAGTACATAATTCTATTGGTTATATCAATATCTTTTTTTTTTTAATTTTGTTTTGTAGAAATGCTAATCCGTAAAAATCAGTAAAAATGCTTAATAATTTAATATTACGTTTTTAATAAGTTGTTCCTTTACCAATTAAAAACATCAATAATTTTGATTGTTTAATTACAGAAATGAATAATTGTAGAATTAAAAATTTTTTTCGCTAAATGTACATATATGATTATTTTGTATACACATAGTATAATTTTCATTATAGTTTATCCATTTTAAACTACTTATAAACGTTTTCGATTTTCAATTTCTCTATAAATTACGATGAAAAATGCTGAGTCAAAATTCTTGAAAATTTAATACCAGATATACCTACCACTTACATTTTTGTTGTATTTAATTGTAATTTTATGTATATAATTATAAAATTACATAGACACGATTTATTTTTATTTGCATTAGAAGTTCAAATTTGTATAAAACAAACTATGATAATAATAATAATAATAATATGTTAAAATAAGTAAAATAGAATGATGATTATAATGAAGTACTTAGTTGTTGTGTGTAGCTACGGTAGTTGAAATATTTCATGGTAATTTCTAAACTTCCTATATTTGACATTCGTTATAGGTTTACGTACGTGAAAGCTTATAAAAACCGAGTTGTTGCACGTGTTAGGCGAAAGAAATAGAAATAATTCCAAAGTCGCAAATATTCTTGATCTTTTGATTATGACATCACCCGGTGTATTAATATATTACATGCACATTATATATTCTTCATATCATGATGTATAATACAACATTATATTTGCCATCTGTTGGTCGTTTTGTTAAAACAGGCACTAATTGTACCTAATAGGAATCGCGGTTTCGTAATATTATTATATTATGCTCATTTACGCGTAGCTCTTCCTACATAGGTAGCGAGCCCATGAGCTCATAACATTTCGTACCTTCTATGCACAACTACATTACCTATGGGTTAGTATAACTTCATATTATTATATTATATATTATAAGCTCGTTTGGCATATTTCCCTATATACTCGTATCGTTATCGATGTTGTTTCCGTTCGCTCGAGGCCAACAGAACAAGTTCGCGTTTACGCAATAAATCTAATATACGTATTATGTGTATTATATGTATTATGCTATATATGCAGGCGTATTACTTATAAACATTTGTGTATTGGAAATTTGGAACGAAAGAAAGCGAGATTTTAAACGATTCGACTCATCGTTGATTCGTTAATGTAATGGTCACACCTTATTAAGTAAATTACAAAAGTATATTATCATGTAATTATTAAAATTTGTCCTCGTACATATTATGTATTATGATTTATTGTTTAGATAACGTGCACCTTACTATTTTCATTTCCGAAAGAAGTTAAACATTATGTTTTCATTATATACAACAGAGTCTTTATTATAAATTGTATCGTTTTCTGGAAGTTTCTTGTTTCTTACTTTTTGAATAGTAAATAGCTAATGTCCTAGAGTCCATTTAAAAGTGGATGTATATTGCACTTATTGTTTACTATTTTTTTTACATAAAAATTTCCCTGCATTGTTGTTAATCACATCAAGTTATTACTTATTCCTCAATCAAAAAAGAAATGTTGAAATAAAACATTTAAAAAAAAAGAAAAAGTTGGTGTAACTAGTAGTATTGTTGACAAAATGAAATCTATTTAAAAAAATCTTATCCAATATAATATACAATTCAACTATATACTATGGTATTTTGGCCAAAATGTACATGATTAAAAAAAAAAAAAGTAAAAAGAAAATGTTTTCTTAACCGACTTCATGGTAGTGACATGTGTATGAATTTGAAAACCACGTGTCATGATAGGTGAACAGTGTTTGCACATGTACTAATAATCATTTTCTACACACACAATCTCACGGCTAGCAATTATTATATTATACTCCTTTCGTATTGCCTATATTGAACTCCTTTATGAAAAACAAACCGTTTGCAATTCACTTACAGATCGAAAATCCGGTATGAATAGTGTCAGTGTTTTAAAAAAATTCATTGTGTCTATTGTGTTTATTAAACCCGTGTAGCACATCATAATATCGAATGATCGAGTAATTATTACCTGTGCACATATAAATAATATTATAATTATCATATATTTATTTCAAATTTGTATTATTATTGTTCATGTTCATTCATCAATAATATTACAGTAGTGTACTTTTAGTAGCCTATATACATTACCGTTTGAATCGTTTGATCATAATTATTTAGCGATTGAAATATATAGAAAAAATAATAATAACAAAAAATGTGCTTCACGTTTAAACAAAATCAAAATTCATATACAGCATGTATATTTATTTATATGTTTTTTAAATGATCGCCAAAAGTCTTTCATTTAAGTTAGTTGACGAACCGTTCTGCCTCTTATTCATCTAAATACATAAGTACAGTATTTATTTGTTTTTATTATTATTAAGTATACCTGCATGTGGATGCCTATGTTTATAAAAATCTTCTTTACCAGCTCATCAATCTATTCAGAATATATGCTGCCATTAGTAAACCTCTCAATTTTTCTCTGTCCAGAGTATAAGCTAATTTTTCACTCCCATTTACCAGTCTCATATCCTTTTCTACTGTGTTTTTCCATCTTGTTCTTGGTCTTCCAAGAAAAATTTGTATTTACTTTTCCTGTTAAAACATTCCTTAATACATCTTTATTAATTCTCCACTTCCCAGCCATGGGTACTTGAAGGGGGTGGGGGGGAAAGACGGGGAATTTCCTCCCTCTTAGAATTCAAATATAATGTTGAACATTTTAACTTTTATTTAAATTTAAATATACATTTTATTGATATTTTTACTTTTGTATGTAGGGGTGGGCGGTTGCCAATACAAAAATTATTGAAAAAGATGAAAATATAAAATTTATTAATTAAACGTTTGTTCGTCGTAATAACAATATATTTTAAGATATAAAATAACGCTTAAGTCTACAGACACACACATACACATACGACGTCTGAAAATAACTAAAAATAAACCAAATCTACAATATTATTATTTATTACATAGAAAATTATAGTAACAATAATATTGTGAAATTAAATTATTTGCCAATGCACTGTCTACGATGAAACACTGACCTATATGTGTATAAGTATATTGGGTTATCAAACATAGTTTTTTTTTGTTTTTATAACATTTTGAAAAAGTAAAGTAAAATGCAAAACAATTTTTTTTTTACAGTATTTCTCTTGTTCTATATAAATGAACGAATTTATACTATTTATACTATTACGAATTTATTGTCTAAAAATACAAGTTAATCTTCGCCTCCAACATTTATCAAGTACTTCATGCATTATTCGTTTATCTATTTTAAAATAAATTTTATATCACATGGCAACATATTATGCTTTTAATAAACTTCTTATTTTTTTATTTTATTTTCGTGTAACTACACATATTCTATAGTAGATTGACAGAAAAAAAGAAATAGAAGTTATGAATTTATTTATTTTTACTTATAAAATGTATTAATTTTTTTTTTCCGCGAAAATTTAATTTTTAAAGACAAAAGTAATAAATAATAATATATTTAATAATATAGATTTTTAATTAATATACATATTGAATACAAAATGAATCCGTGTTACATTTGGTTACCGAATGCTAACATTTAGCTGTAATATGCGTGTGGATAAATAATATTTTTAGTATATTGACTTTTACATAGCTGTCCTACCCAGAGTTGCTTTTTGATCATTTAACAGCAGCATTTTTTTTAAATTATTTTTTTCTTTAATTTTTTTATTGAACAACCCAAATTTAATTTCCTTTTCATTCCAAACCAAAAACCAACAACTCGTAAAGTTTCAATAGTGTGAATCAAATACAACGAAAAATATTGTGTTCTATAACAGTACACAACTATTCCAATAAAATACTAATTTCTAATAATTGAAAACACGGATCAAAAAAAAAAAATCTTTATGTGTGTATTTTTCGATTACTTAAAAATTTAATAACTTGATTTTGCATTAACTTATAAAAACAGAAATTAACTTAAAACTTACTCAGCGGTATACTCTTTCATTTAAAAAAAAAATCAAGATAATCAAAAGGTTATTTCAAAAAACGTGATAAAAAACTCCATTTTCACATTTACATATAATATATATATATATGTATCATTTTTTAAGTTTATTCGACTATATGAATTGAAAACCATTTTTTTAATCATTCTAATCTCGTAGAAAAAATTCTAAAAAGTATTTAATATTTAATTTATCACACCAGGAGATTGAAGGAATTGATAATAAAAATTAATGTTTAATGTTCAATATTAACAGCCAATGCATGATAGAAAGGAAAAAAGGACAAACGGTATCTAATGACAATCGTTAATCGAAAAGAATGAGATTTAAGTTTGAAAAATGACTTCTTAGTTCTATTATTGACCCATTTATACGATAAGGAAAAGAGTTTCGTAATAATTTATTACAGTGAAAAAATAATTACTACTACATTTATTTTATATTAAATTAAGTGGTGGTTTACTAACTTATTTCTGTTGATAAAATATGATCAATGTTCATCAGTAAATAGTTTCCAAACAATAAATTTATATTAAAAAACTATTCTTTTCAAGTACTTATTATACATTTATATATTAAATAACATAAATTAAAACTATGATAATATACATAATAATATGTATAACATTTCAATTTTCAAAAGAATTATGATTTATTATAATTTTATAAATTATCATATAATATATTTTAATACACTGAATATCGATCAAGCATGCTCATATCTAATTTTTCTTTTAATTTTACATTTATTCAAATTCATTGTTTTTATTTTTTAAGTAATATACTCGGAAATCATTATATTTTTACTTAAATTTTTATGTCACTTAAAGTCTAAAGAAATAAAGATACTGTAGTCTATCATAATAATAACTTCTTTTTTCAAATGATACGAGGTGTGTACAACTTTGTCAATAAAATACTTTTGTTAATTCTGATATACTTATCTAAAATGAAATTTGGGTACTTAGTTATTATAGATTCTTAGTTATTGAACTTTATTTACTATAAATAAAAATTCCCATGGTGATATGTTTATTAAAATAAATGGGAGCTATTAATTATTTATAAAAAAAAAAAAAAATAGCTAGTATACTATTGTATGTACTAACAATTTTATAATTTGTAAAATTTTCAAAGAGTAATAAACATTAAATTAATAAATAATTTTAAAATCTATCTTATTTAATCTTAAATCAATTTTCTATTGTATACTATATATATATTTATTTATTTAAAACCACTAGTTTTTATTTAATAATTTTATATTATTATATTTTGTATTTAAAGTTATATAAGTCGAAAACTTCCCATTAGGTATTCGATCTAGATTTTAGGTGTATCAAAAATTTCAAAAAAAAAAATTGTAGTCTAGTTCTCATATGGAAAAAAAGTTGTTTCCTCACAAAGCACTTTCATAATTGTATAAAATAATTTATGTTTTTAAAAATATAATGGTACTTAAAAAAGTTAAAATCATAGTATGAATAAACGATTTAAAGTAAGCCATTGATGAATAATTCATTATATATTATATATACATATATAGTTCCGACACTTAAATAGATTTTTATGTTGAGTCAGTGTATAATATTTAAAAAAAAATTAACTCTAAGAAAGGGGAAAGTAGTAAACCGCTAATATCTGTGTAGTAAATCGAGTGTCACTGTAATAAACATGTTAAATTATAATTTGTACCATCGTTGGAAGTAGGAAGTCGAATATAGTGAATGTAATTTATACCAGAATGAATATTTACGTATTCGATTATTTTCTCCTCGATGACTTTGAGACTCAACGGACTCGAATGACAAGAGTAATGTTATGATTTTATAATTTTGATGCAAATTGACTATAGCCAAAAATGTACTCTTCAAAAATAATATTTTTTAATTACAATTTACAACGAAATAACTAACATCTTTAATCTTAATTTAAATATTTAATTTCATCCAAATTTAAATTTCAAATATTTTTAGATTTTTTAATTTTATTATAAAACACTGGGAATTTTTTACTTTTGGCTCCCCAAAGTACCAACTAGATTCACGACCCAATTAAAAAACAATTGAAGTTGATAACCTAAGCACGCTTTTACTACTCCAAAATTGGGCGATAAACTATAATAAACAAAAAAAAAACACACATTATTGTAAAATCAATATATTTATCGGTTCACTCAGAGTCTAAAATGTTAAACGAGCACACATACGTACGTTATAATGCAACAATTATATATTAGAATTCAGAGTGGGGCGATAAATATAATGATTTCACCTAACATCACACTGTAAATCAAATTTTAAAAAAGATTTATTTATAAACAAATAGGCACTACTCGTATAATATTATGTAGGTAGTAGGTACACACAAGGACAGGTGCGTGTAATAAACTACGACCCAATCGGACATTGTCGAAGATGAATAATAATAATAAAATTATGTTTCACAGAACAACTAATGTAAGGACAAATGAATTTTACCAAGGAAATCCCCTCGGGAAATTTTCTCACCCCTCTCCCCTTCTGAAGACAATCTATGTACGTAGTTACGCCACCTTTTAATTAGTGAATGGAATTGTTGATGCAATGAACTCTCAAATATCCTAAGAATTAGGATGATGGTCTGAAGCCTGACCTCGAAGGCAGTTGAGCATAGACGATTTCTGTGTGCATTTAATAACAATAATGTATACATGTTCAATAAACAATCGTATACACTACGTTTGTGAATAAAAATATAATTAAAATAGTCCAATAAATTAAAACTGTTATTGTAGGTACAAAAATAAATTAATGAAAATAAGTCGACTAACATAAGGTCTTCATGATGACTGGCGATTATCTTATTAAAAACTTTATCATATATATTTTTAACTATACACTATCTGCAGGCGCCTCCTATACCTAACTGTCCATAATACCTGCTGTAGGCTATAAAATATGAGAATGGTCGTGATTGAATAACGCATATGTGAAATCATTGTACCAATGATAAATGTTATTAAAATTATACAAGTAGTATTATCTAAGCATAACTTATAACTATGACTAAATAAACCTATAAATAAACTTTATAACTTAATACAACACTCCATAATAGTCTAAATAACTAAACTACAGTTATGACTTTATGAGTGTTATGACGCACTACAATATTGGCAATCATACCAAAACTAGATATGAAGTTAGATATTCAAGAAGAATATAGGATATGTATGAGTGACATAAAATGGAATAGAATAAACACGTGGCCATATATTAATTCAAATTGATAAAAACATTTCTTGACTTGATAATGTAATAAAAATTATATTTTATAATATAACTTATTTACTACACTAGAACACTGTGAGGTAATAATATGTTATTTCACAGTAACAGCGAACCCATGGGATCATCGTTGCGAGTCATAGTATGCAAATATAGAAATCGGAATCATTAATTATAATAACGCACTAAGCTGATATATACAAATAAATGTGTTAAACAGAATATATGGGCTATAAGATTTACCTATTTAACATAATATAATGCGAGGCCATAACTAGATTATTGACCTCAAATCTAAAAGACGAGGAACAGGGATATCACATATAAGGAAACCCTCAGCACAAAATACATTGAAATTTACCAGAGCCAGAGAGTCCACAGCCCGCCGCGCTTTTATATATACTTGTCATACTTTAGTTAAATTTAAATAAACGTACTATTTTCAACAAAAAAATTAATTGACAATCATTTTAATTCCACGACTTGGAGAGACAAAAAGTAAGTACTGTACAACGTGGCGATTCTGTTTTCGTCAAACATAAATTTATTATGTAAATAATTAAACTTTTGGGTAAAAATATAAATTTAAAATAAAAAAATTACAATGAATAAAATAATTAAATGGAATATATTTAGAATATTGTAATTGAAAAATTAAAATAATATTTTTATATGTGAAGGTATTTCTCTTAATACATTATTACAGCACTCGCCATTAATATAGTATAGCAAGTCGTAGTCATTACTCATTATTTAGTTGTTATAGCATATTAATTTTTTAATTTTTTCGTTACCATTTACTCGATATTAAAATAATGTATTATATAACAAAAATAATTAATATTATTGAATAACAAATGTCGTTATTAGCAACGCCGTCAATAAAGACTTTTTGACCCGTTCCCGAGACTCATTCACTTTATTCTTATTTCTCGCTAGATGACGCTGATGCTGACGTTAATGATTTTTATTTTTAATAAGTAGATAACTATTCTAATTATTTGAGTCTAATAATTAACTGCACCTAACCTCGGATTCGTTCAAGTCTATGTTTCTAAACAAGAAACGAGTGTATGAGTGTACGACGTGTACGTCCTATTGATACCTACATAATAATAATTAATGACCCACTGTCATCGTTTGTAAACGATACAAAACTATAAGTATTTAAAACATGTTTGACTGTTTGAGTTATTTCATACTAGTAAACCACAACTGCTGTAGAAAATGTAAAATTAGTAAACAAACTTATTTCTCACACTATTCTGTTTAATTTTTGCTTCTCATAATCGCCCATCACTCATCGCTCATCAGTTATCATTATCAAAAATGATCGAATTATAATACTGCAGTGGTAAACATTTGTAATTGATAAGATTAGTTATAATATCAACATAATCGTTATAATATCGTGAGGATGAATATCATAATAATTCCTTAATTGTTTCATGTTTGAATATTCCAGCAGAATCAATTACCATCCATAAAATAAATAATAATTTAGGTACGGACGCTAAACCGCTATGGCCGCTGGGAGAAATCGAATACACTTGCATAATGTATTATCTACGGCTATGATGATAATGCAGTGATAACCAAATATTTTGAATTTAATATCATCTGTACACCACATAAAGTTCCATCGATTTTTTTTTTTCATTAATATAAAAATTTTTTATTCACTATTTATTTATTTATTTTATAATATCATACTGGCTAACAGTCTCGATGAATACGTCATTTTTATATTGTACAGATGAACGACTGAACAAAAAACAAACCGATTATTTCATTCTACTATATTTATCATTGTTAGCAACAAACACAATAATAATATATAATTGTAAAAAATCTTTGTACAATATTAATCTACTAATTTTTTAAATTTATTAATCTAACTACGTATCTATTGTATCTAATCATAACCATTAAATACTATCACTAATAATAAATTCTATACCTACTAATAATAATAATATTTATAATCAATATACTATCTGATATTATGAATTTATATATCTAAGTTTGATCGATTTAAGTCAGAAGATTTATTAAAAAAAAAGATTACTTTACATTTCTATAGACACTATTTTACAACTAAGAAGTTCTACTGACACATCGCTCTATTTACCTCCTCTCCTCCACAAATAAAAATGATTCAGGTGCAAGCGTGTAGCTGTGTAGCAGTATTATTTTTGATTAAATACCCGTTAAATTTAAAGTAACTTAGCAGTTTATAAAATTACAATAAAGTAAAAGATAACTACTTCAGCGATGTAAATACAAAAAAAGCGGGCAAGTGGGTACCGCTCTGTTGTACATTAGAGAGTGGGGTGAACCTCGAACTAGGATAGATTAAATTTGAATGCAATGATAGGTATCATTGTATACGAAAAACGATTCTGAACGGAGATGATTTGTCAGTCTAGGATATATTATATTTAAATATTGTCATATATTCTATTTTAAAACAAATATTTTATTTTTCAATTAGGACACATTTGCAAAAATCATGGTTAATCAATTTTTCCAAAAACATTGCATGTAGTTATCATAATTCATAATACCTTAGTATATTATCATAGATATACCAGGTATACCAAAAAAATGATTGTAGATATCTTATTACACAAAAATAAATACCATAATATCACAGAACAATATAATATACCTAGTTTGTAACCACAATAATCATCTCGTATAATACATATAGGAATATATACATTTTATTATTTTACTGTAGGATTATTATATTATATTATATATAATCTGTAGGTACAATTAATGTGAAAATTTTAAATTTTTAAATTTCTGTGGTTTATGTTTTAATCGCTTGAATACACCAAAATTTAATTCTTTTATAATTATTGTAAGCTAAATTTATGGAAAAACTTGTATTAAATTTTCAACTCTTAGCTACTTATACAAAAAATTTTATGAATTATACCTACAAAATAGTTTGCAAATATTCATGGTTTTGACGAATTTTTGTAAATATTTGAACTTCAAATGCTAATAAAAAAAAAATTGTGCCTATGTATTCTTAAAATTGTTTGATTACTATAAGAATAACTTATGAGGAAATTTTTATTAAATTTTCAAGTATTTTTATTGGGTCAAAAAAATTTTATCGACACTTCAAAAAAAAAATTTCAGAAAAATTGAAAATTTCAGTTGTCTATAAATAGCTCAAAAAAAGTCGAAATATTTTGAAAATTAAATCATGTAAAGAAAATGCCAATCTAAATAACTGGTAAAATTTTCAAGTATCTACGACTTATACTTTTTGAATATTAACAAATATTTAAAATCGTTTGAGGATAAATCGTTATTGTTACGCTATTTCGTAAAAATTTAAAATTCAAACGAACTTAAAATTTTTCCTATAATGATGCTTCGAGTTTTTACTATAGCTACTTGAAGGAAAACTTAGGGAAAACATAGTGTAGTATTTTAAATTTTTAATCCTTAGTTATAAACACAAAAAATTTTATGATTTTTCAACTTCAAAATTACTTACAAATTTTCGCAAAATTTTCGTGAATATTTGAACTATAAACGTTTATAAAAAAAAATTATGACTAACGATTTTTAATTTTTTTTTAGCTACAATAAGAAAAACTCATAAGGAACCTTGTATTAAATTTTCAAAATTTTTTGGTCATCCAACAATTTTTTATCGACACTTCAAAAAAAAATTCTCATAAAAATCGATAATTTCAGTGGTCTAAATAATTCAAAAAAAGTCAAAATTTTTTGAAAATTAAACTGTATATAGATAACACTAACATAACCATTTGGTGAAAATTTCAAGTATTACAATATAAAAAAATCGATTTGGTCGAAAACTGGTTTTGCGTAAAAATTCCCGTTTTTCCGTTATTTTTTTTTTTTTTTGTTTTTCTCGATTTTTTTGAAAACTGTTGGAAAATGTTTATAAGGATATTCACTTTGCCAAGCATTATTTTGACTAATAATTATGCTGTACACAGACACAAAAAAAAAAACACACATCATTGTAAAATCAATACATTCATCACTCCGTTCAGAATCTAAAATAAGTTTCTGGCTTGTTTTAATTATTGTAAAAAGAGCGTTAACGAATATCAGTTCTAAAAATTTTTTTTTTTTTATTATCTTATTATGATATTGTGTCTTCTAACTTAGCATTTTAAATAAAAATCATAAATGTGCTTTTGCATTTAAAAACCTACTGCTTAATAATACTTAATGCATACTCATGACTTAAATTTTGTTAACACTAGAACCAGTTAACCATTAAATTTAAGTATGAAATTGTATGATATTATTTGATTTTACTCCTATTCTTAATTTATAGGAAAGCCAGATATAGTTAACCAAAAAAATTATACCAAGCTATTTTGACATCATTGTGATCGTTTTGAGCATGTGATAAAAGTTGAGATTACTTATAAATGTTATAAGTAAATTTTATTTGTCGACTATTCAGTCACATATGACCAACATTTGTCGTGTAATATAAAATATTATATCTAATATCTAATAAATATAAGGTATGAAAAATTTGATCGAAATAATTGCATCGGACTTTTAGAAAGATTAGACATTATTTGATTCATATAAACATCAATATATCAACAACAAACAGGCAGACAAGTTAAATTTTTCTGGACAAATCAAAATTATTACAACAGTATCTATTAATGAACAGAAATCACCAGAAATAATTTAAATTTTAAGTGATCATAATTCATAATAAATACGACAAGAAAAATCAAACGCTAGTTTCACAGAAAAATTGTAAATTTAAAACTCACAAATCGTATAATGTAGTTTTGATAATTATATGATTGGAAATCTGACAAGGTTTAAGACGCAATTGTGTCGAATCCATTGATTCCCGTTTCTGTTCTGTCCAAATTTTCGGGATGTTGTGTTGACGGTCCTCACAGTTATTTTTACACGAAATTATACTAAGAAAAAGTACTTGTACAATTAATAAATGATAAGTAATAACAATCATATTTTTAACACGCCGTTTTTCCACAATAACATAAATGCACCGCGATGTATCGATATTTTTTCTACAACGTCCGCCACATAATATAACATTAATAGTAAAATAATATAATGCAATATATTTTCAAAAAACTACTCTCTTATACGTAGTCAAGTAATTAGTAATCTAAATCCTATATTCCCGTATAATCGCATCTTTGCTGTAGTTATTACCACGGTAATAGACAACAGTACTCTCGTAAACACTCATAATTAATAAAATGTATCTATTCTCCGGGAACAGCAGTAACTAGGAATAGTTGTAACTTGTAAGTAGTGTGTCCTTGAGAATCGGCCATCGATGGAACAGTGGACACCGATGGATTTGTATTACTGTTTGTATAATAATTCAGAAATATTATTATAATATGTTAGTTTTTTCATACTTTTCATTGCCAGGTATTGGTTATTCATTTGAATGCATTATTAATTATTATGATTCAACTAATCCGATAGAAATGCTAGGTTCCATTACGTGTATATATATATAAATGAAGTTCATCAACCATTCTTTAATCATTTTTAATGCCTTTGCCTGCCATTTCTAATTTACACATGATCATTATTTTATTATATTTAACAATTTTTTTTTTCGTTATTATAAATAGACTTCAGTCTTTAACTTATTCTAATACAACGTACATTTATAATTAATTTTTTTCTTCTTTTAAAATGCATTTATCTGTTGAAATTTATTTTAAAACTCTTGTGTTCTTATAGTTTTTCTGACTCTAACAGTGAGTTTTGATAACAACCAATTTACAATTTACATCATATTATAATCAAAAATAAAATATTATAATATTTGTAAAATATATAATATTTATCATCTGAATTATAAGCTACACTACATGGATCGTAATAAATACTAATCGGTGTTCATAAATATTACAAATATAAATCTGTTTTCCATACTTCACACAAGCCTAGTATGTTGCTCGGCGTATTATATAGGCAAAACAGGTACGTTACTGCAGTATTCAATATTATTATCTATAATAATTTTCATTTTAATTTATCGCAACTTCATTCGTCGAGAAAATGCGATTCCACACAAAACAAAACGCGATATACCCCGCCGCAATCACCCAAATCTGCACTCTTCAGCGCTAATTTATCATGCTAAATAACCTGATTCTTTCGGTGAACGAAATATATATATATATATATTATATATATTATATATATAATATATATATATATATATTATATATATTATATATAGGTAAAAATGAATAATTAAAACTTAAAATTTATTAGGTTTAATAAAATATTAATATTATAGAGTGTAAGCGGTGACTATCCATTTTAAATTTAATTTAGGAAATATCAACAGTTTTGTCTACATTCTACATGTTTTCGTATTCTCGTAGATAAGTAGTATTATTTCAATACAACTTTAATAACCAGTTACTAAGTGCATAACAAAATAAACGTTTAAAATAATGAACTTTACAGTACTTACCAAATGGATATTGGATTACTTATCCGTTGTCCGTAATTTTCGAAGCGTTAAAGTTTGAATAACCGAGAGGTGACGATAACAAAATTTCAACGAGTGATGGTTAGTAAAGAATAAATATTATAAATTTTCTAATTTAATTTGTTTACAGCTTGTGTTGGCTGTTGGCTGACGAGTGACGACTGACAAGTAGAGATGAGCACCGAGCAGTCAGCATATAAGGATTGACGACTATTAACTCTGACTGGGATTTACCAAAATAAATTTTTATCATATAGGTATTAATAAACACCACATCACCATTGATTGCATAATGATAATTTAATGCTGTTACAATATTTTCGTACAAATATTGTGAAAATTAAGATTACCGTCTAAAAACTTTAAAACAACAATGAGTAATGACAATAGAACTAGTAAAAGGATAATTATCAAACATACAAGATACCTAATATGTATTAAATTTGTAATTTAGGTAATTGAATAGTTAAATACATTATTTATTTAAGTAAAACATTTTTAAATGTTATATGAAAATATGGTAGACCAATGTTTTAATTTTAAAAAATTTGTTTTGTTACCGTTTAAATCTATTGGTAACTTGAACATTGAATGTACAGTCTTACCGCCGTGGATTAATGCCACACTTATAGCAATTTTACCAGATACAATTGTATACAAGTTAAAAATTTAAACTATGTCTTTGGCAATCTACATTTTGGCAATTTTAATGTTATTTGTCGACATTTAAAATTTTTAAAAAATTTTTATTTAAAAAACTAAAATTTGAATGTTTTAATATGAAGTTTCTCATAAGGTTGTTTTAATGGATTTAAAAAATATCTTTATTCCTACAAAGTTACATATCCCTTTGAAAATTTGAAATTCTGAAACTTACAATATTACACAAAATACTTTTAAGTATTATTAGATTAATTTATTTTAAATTCTGAGCGAAATGATGACCATTCATTTTATTATAATATATGTGTTTTTTATATATTTTTTTTTTTTTTTTCATGAATATCTACACTATAAGTTGTTGATAAAATGAGGGTGGTTTTAAACATAATTTTGAATCTAGTCTGTACTTTTATGAGGTCTAACTTATAAATTCTCATAACTAATTTTTGTAATTGGGAAAACAAATAAAAAATTCAAGAAAAACAGCAATCTTTTAGTAAATTAAATTTTTGACAAATTTGTTTATGTAATAACAAGAAAAATTGAGAAACAAATAAAGCAAAGATAAATGTAAGAAAAATGTAACTGGGGCTTCATACTTCTACACTTATAAGTGTTTAAAAATATAATTACTCATCAGATACCTCGTCTGCAAATACTAATATTAAATTCAAGTTTTACTTTCCTCCTGATCTTCGGAGGGTTCTCGAAAATATGAACAAGTACACAGTTGTGTAAATTTAAAATATAATCTATTATAATAATATGTAGCATAATATAATCATGCACTCATGCACCTTACCAGATTTGCAGCAGTGAATATGCGATACTTGTTGGGAAAAAGTGAAGTAACACAAATGAGAAGACAACTTTCTGAACACTTGTGTGCAAATAAAAAACATCACAGGCTTAACTTATTGAAAAGCAAAGTCCAGTTATCGCTCACAGAATCTTGTATTGAGCTCTTCCTCGGATGGTGGATGAGCGTGCACTGATGAAAGAGACGAAGTGGTCAATTCAACAAGAAGCTGGCGGCTTCATCAAAGGTTCTGCGTTCTCATAAAACTAGCATTATCCTTTAATTTCTAATTCTATGTGATACTAACTTATTGACAATTGATATTTTTCTTATACTTGATTAATTGTAAAAAAATTTTTTTTAAAACCTATAACTCATAGGATTTTTTTTTGAACTTGTGGCTTAACATTTGATATTTAACTTGTATTAACTTAAATATTAGGTAGGTTAAATTGTTTTACATTTTTTTTTTTTTTTACAGTTATGCATAAACATTATGATTAACTAATAATTAACTTAAATTAGGTTTAATATTTTTTTACAATTTTTTTTTTTTTTGAACTTGTGGCTTAACATTTGATATTTAACTTATATTAGTTATATTAACTTAAATTGTTAGATAGGTTAATTTTTTTACATTGTTTTTTTTTTTATTATTATTACAGTAGTGCTTAGACATTTAATTATTAACTTATTATTAACTTAAATTAGTTTTTATATTTTTTTACAATATTTTTTTTTTTTATTTTATTTTTTTTTTTGAACTTATGGCTTAACATTTGATATTTTACTTATAGGTAGTAACTTAAATTAACTAAGTTATATATTTTTTTACATTGTTTTTTTTTTTTTTTATTATTATTACAGTAGTGCTTAGACATTTAATTATTAACTTATTATTAACTTAAATTAGATTTTATATTTTTTACATTATTTTTTTTTTCCATTTTGCAGTTATGCATAAACATTATGTTTAATTTATATTAACTTAAATTAGGTAGGTTATATTTTTTATATTTTTTTTTTTTTTTTGCAGTTGTACATAAACATTATGATTAACTAATAATTAACTTAAATTAGGTTTTATATTTTTTTACAAATTTTTTTTTTTTTTTTTTGAACTTGTGGCTTAACATTTGATATTTAACTTATATTAAATTTTATATTTTTTTACATTGTTTTTTTTTTCCTTTTTACAGTTGTGCATAAACATTATGATTAACTAATAATTAACTTAAATTAGGTTTTATATTTTTTTACAATATTTTTTTTCTGTTTTGCAATTATACATAAACATTATGTTTGACTCATATTAACTTAAATTAAGTAGTTTATATATTTTTTACATTATTTGTTGTTGTTGTTGTTGTTGTTGTTACAGCATTACTTAGACATTTAATGTTTAACCTATAATTAATATAAATTAGGATTTTTTTTAGCTATAGGTATACAATGAAATTTCAGCATATTATTTCATTTATGTTTTTTTAAATATATTTCAAAAACGAATAACTGTGGATACTTGAAATTGATAACCAAATGTTTAACTTTTAGTTTTTTATTTATGATAACATTTTCAAAATGCTTTAACTATTTTTGAGCTATTTATTGACATAAAAAATTTTTTTAATTTATTTTAATAATTATCAAATAATATTCTTTTGCAAATAGAAATACTTAAAAATTTATAGTAAAAAATCATAAATATTTTATATTTAAACGATAAAATATAAAAATATAGAATATTTCATCATGAACTAACAATTGCAATAACTTTTGTTCTATTGAACGTTTTCATTTTTTTTTTTTTAATTGACAATTCTCATCTTCGCTACATATTTTTTTAAACTTTTTTATGCAAAATTAAAAATTTTAAAAATTTCTAATTAATATTTATAAAAATCAATATAGCCATTTTAAAAAAAATTTTGGTGTCAAAACTTACTAAGATTGACTCAATAATGTTTAAAAAAATTTTAAAGTTTGCTTAAATTAAAATTTATTTCTTGTTTATCAGTGTTACAGTGATTAACGATTATCCAGAAAATCTATTTAAAATAATATAAAATTATGCAAACTTCAAAAAAATTGTAAAAAATAAATTGCTGAACATTTTTTATTTTTTTTTTTTTTATTGTTGCTAACATGTTTAATGTTTTAAAAATTGTATCAATAAAATGGCTGTTTTAAATTTTTTAAGTATCAAATAGAAAATTTTTCAATTTCTTAATTTTACATACAAAATTTAAAAAAAAAATCTAAAAATTAATTTAAATGTAATGCAGATGACAATTAATAATTTAAAAAAATAATCAGTTGAAAGTATTCAATAAAACATAAGTTATTACAATTGTCAGTTCACCGTAAAACACTATTTTTTAAGTCAATTATTTTTTTATAAACGTTTTAATGTTCCAGTTTAGAGAAATCTACTTTTTAAACAATTAATAACCATATGATAATTATTTTACTGTAGTTAAAAAAAATAGTGGACTCCTAAACTTTTATGCATTTTTTGCAGAGTAAGGAACTAAAACAACTAATTTTCAAAGATAAATAAAATTTTTAAAAAAACGAATAAAAATGAATTATTATGTATTATAATTAAGTAAATTACTAACCATTTTTTTTAAAAATCATGTCCTCAGGATGATGGCCATCTCTTCTCGAGCCTACTTCGTATATTTTTCACTATACGGTGTAACACTTCCAAAAGTGATACATTTTCAAGTAGACGAATGATTTTTTTTTGTACAGGTTTCTTTCAGGAATACATTTTTTCGAAGTTAGTAATCCATATTTTAACAGCCTTAGCAGATGGTACCGAATCATGGCGCTTAAAATTAAAGTGAAGACGAAATAAACGCAGTGCAGCTACGTAATTGTCATTACTTTTATAAAACAATTTTATCGGACGAGCATGTCGTACACCACTCCACTGTTCCATGAATACTAAATATTAAATGGCACGTAATGTTTTAGAATTAATAATATTTAGCGATAATTCTTATCTTAATTATTACTGGGAAAATCTATTTTTAAAATCAGTCGTTCGAGTATTCCACTCTGTGTTATTATAAATTTCACTGAACACAATAACATTTTTTATTTATTTTTACTTTATAGGTACTACTCATTACTAGGGATCTAAATCTAATTTTACTGTTCTACAGTATTCACAGAAATATTTTGTTATTTATATAATACGATATATATATAAATACACATTATTATAATTTTATATTCTTATTTCTTACTAGAACCAATGAAACTCGCTGTAAGTGAATACCCCAGGTCGTGATAGCACTTGAAAAAAACCGCAGGGGGTAATTTGAAACAAAGCATAGTTAAAAATACCATAGTTGGGCAATACAAGACAACTAGATATATAATTATCATTGCATTTATTAGACACATTTATGTTTTAACACGTTGACTGCCACGAGACCGCCGGCGTCCTAACACGAATATGTAATAGTGGAGCCATGGTATAAATAATAGAGCATTACTATAATGTTCGTGTGTGTATTTATAGATAGGAGAGTCCAATTGTAATTTTTATTATAGTGTTATAATCGGAAAGACCTGTATAATGCAAATTTAAAATAAAAATAGTTTGGTCGCCGGCGGTCAACTGGCGTGGTAATAATGTCTTATAACTATGACGCCAGATTGGTCGCCGGCGCCCATAATAAATGTATAAGAAATTATTATTGTTATTAATCGTTTATCGATCGCGACGCGTTCTTGTGCTCGTTTCATATTGTGCGTTCTTAATATTTTTATATTACGCGTATTATTTTTTATTACAATGGATCAACAACAGATCGAAGATGCACTTAGTGATTCAGATTTTTCATTTTCGGATGAAAGTGTTGATGACAGCGATGACGATCCTCTTTTTCAACTATCTGATAGTGATGATGAATTCGATGGTCACGAATCACTTCCAGTACAAATTAATGTGGATAATGATAATAATATATAATCAAACTGGTATCCTGTTACAGGTAATTACCAAAAATATTTTGTTTACGAAAACAATCGCACGTTACCTGAAGAATTACTGGTAAATAATGAACCATATGATTATTTTAAATTATTTCTTACTGACGATATACTTAACTGTATGGTTTTGGAAACTAACAGAAATGCTGAACAGTATCTAAAAAGTATTAGACTTTCGCGAAGTAGTAGATTCCATTCATGGGAACCCATAACATTAGAGGATATGACGAAATTTATTGGATTATTACTTTGGATGGGTGTTGTAAAATATCCGACCATTTCTGATTATTGGAGTAAGGCTGAACGATATGAAAATAATGTAGCTTCGAAAATAATGAGCAGAAATAAATTTGAACTAATATTACGATTCTGGCATTTTGCCGATAATGAAACAAGTGATAGATCCGATCGTTTGTACAAAATAAGGAATATTCTCGATAAAATTAATTTCAATTTTGATCATTTACTTACACCGGGAGAAATCATTGCTGTAGACGAGTCTATGATCCCTTTCAGAGGAAGATTAAAATTTCGGCAATACATTCCGAGCAAACGACATAAGTACGGTGTTAAACTATTTAAAGTATGTGATGTTAACGGTTTTACATTTAAAATAATTATTTATGAAGGAAAACAGTCTATTGCTGGTCAATCGTTAGGTGAAACAATCGTACTGTCGTTATGCGAAAAATATCTAGAAGAAGGTAGAACAGTTGTTACAGATAATTTTTATACTTCTGTTCCACTCGCTAAAAAACTTTTAAAGAAAAAAACACATTTAGTAGGAACACTAAGGAAAAATCGCCGTTACTTACCTAAAGAAGTAATTACAAAAAAAATAAAAAAAGGAGAAATTTTCGGAAAAGAAGACGAAGATGGAATAGTAGTATCTAAATTTAAAGATAAACGAGATATATTTTTACTATCTACACGTTACAAATTAGATATTGTAGACACGGGAAAACAATCTCGGAAAAAAGAAAATATTTTGAAGCCTGATGTCATTTTATTTTACAATTCAGGAAAAGCTGGTATTGATTTATCGGACCAACTCGCATCCTATTCTACTCCAGTCAGAAAAAGTATCCGTTGGTATCATAAAGTCATGACTGAGATATTACTTAATACTAGTGTTATTAATGCTCAAATCATGTATAACATGAAATATTACAACTCAAAAATGAATGTAAAACAATTTCGCGAGTCGTTAATTGATAAAATGCTTAACCTAAGACCTACCAGCCGGAAATTAGCACAAGAAATGTCCACACCTAAAACTACTGGAAATCAGAGAAGATCAGCAGCACCTAAACATAAAATTGAAGAAACAGAAGAGAAGTGTGCAAGAAATAGGAAACTACGAAAACGTTGTACAGAGTGTTATAAAAAATATCACAAGAAAAAGGATTTAGGTAATAAAATTATTTGTTGCAATTTCAATTTAATTTTCTTCATGAAATAACTTAAAAACTAATAAAAAAATGTATTTGTATGTTTTAGAGAAGCATTAAATAAAACAAAAAAGGTCACTACGTTTTGCAGCACATGTCCATCAAACCCATTCATTTGTTTATCATGTTTTTCTGACCATAAATAATAATAGTTTTTGTAAAATATAGAATAAACTCGAAATACACTTAAAATTAAAAAATAACTTTGTTTTTTTTTTAACTTATTTGTTTCTCTCTTGTGTACGCCATAGTGTTATTATTAAGTTTTTATCTGTACGCCATCAAAATATAGAATTTATTGAATACTATGAGAGGTTTGAACCGCCGGCAACCTAAGCGGCCCACGAAGAATAATTCAGTTTAGGTCGCCGGCAACCTAAGTGGCTCCACTTTAACACATCCATGTTAGGTCGCCGGCGGGCTCGTGGCAGTCAACGTGTTAAGCAAACAACTTATTTTAAGTCATAAGTGCCCGATTTTTTACATAATTATTTATTTATTTTTATACATTTAAAATAATTTTGATTAAATATAAATGATAAACATTTCTGATACATAGATTCTGTTTCTGTTGAAACATCTATCACTATAATTAATTTAATCTTATTGCATATTTGACTATTTGAGTAAAATTTAATACAAGCTCTACAATTTATTGATAATTAATAATTATAATACCCACTGGATACAAGTTTAATATTTTATAAATATTAAATAAAATCATTTTTACTTAACTCAGTTAAACAATTACAAATTTACCTATAATTCCTTTTAATGACATTTCAATTTTTCCATAATAATTAATTAATATTCAATATAATTTTTAAAGTATTTGTATGGATTAACAAATCATTCACAAACAATATATTTATTGTTGATGCATAAATATCTTCATATCCTATAATTGTTTGCATTAAAACCGGGCCCCTAATCAGTAATCACAAATAAATCATTTACTTTATTTTATTTTATATTATTAGAAACCATTATAAATTTAATACTTATTAAATATTTATTTATTTATTTAATTATTAATTTAAATAATATTATTTATCCAGTAACTTACATAGAATTTACACTGTTTTTATTAGATTTAGGCTGAAATTGTGTTCAAGATGCCCCCCTCCGTAAATATGTTTTGGATCCACGCCTGTAGCTGGTTATGTTTGAGTTGTTTGACTTTATAAAAAAGGCGGAACCGCATGTGGCTCTCGTCATTGTCAGATGCGACTCGCGTCTTGTTTACAAAATTAAAATTTACTTAATATTATTATGAATTTTAATTTTTAGGTAATAGCTTATAAAAAATTAACAAATTATATAAACATTTTGGCTCTTGGTATCATTGTATTTATCTACGTGGCCTGCGAACCTATTCATGTTGGCCACCCCTATAATATAACATATACCTATATCATATAATGGACCCTCTGATCAAGCTCGTGCGAGGGCTCAAGTATGTAAATAATATTATAATAGGTTTATTTTAGTTTAATAATTCATTAATATATTATACCAATTATATTTCGTAAATTAATTTTTGAAACATTGTGTTCAAAAAAAAAAGAAATAACCTTGGTTATCAAAAAGTTAAGCAATCTTTGCTCAGAATCATTTTTTATCGAATACAATTATTGGCTGCTTAACACTCGATTACAGCTGACGAAGTAGGTACGTCTCGTCACATATTGTACAGCAAAGTAGTTATCTTTTTGACTGCTTTATTTTCTTTCTTATTGTTTAATGGGGTCGGCGGTCGGCTGAACTATTTTTTTCCAAAAATAAACCGCATGTATTATATACATTAACTGTCCCTATTATAATATTATTGCATGCATTAAAACCAATTAATTAAATAATATTGTTTGTAAAGAATTTTTTACCAATAAAATGGGAGTATACTATTAATATAATTTTGTATTTACAAAACACCTATAATAAATAATAATGATAATATTATACATCCTAACGTTTTTGGAACAAATGTGTTATGGAACTACAGATACCACCTAGTTTTTTTTATCATCTGGTTCTCAGTTATCAGTTATCATTATTATTATGACGGGTGGTGAAATCGTTATCTTATCTCACAGAGTTGTTGTCGAATTTTCTACACAAAATTAGTAATTAGTAATTACAGCCGTCGTAAACACTAAACAATGATCAACTAATAATGACTTGAGGTTTTGAGCATTCGATCCGCCGTCGACGCCCAAATAATAAAATTTTATAGAACTTGAAACTCACCACAATGGGTCACGAGCGGTCGGTAAAGCAAATCGACGATGAATTGGATGAGATTTGTCTACAAATGATACAATTAATGGATGAGTATTGTTCGAGCATTGGTCGACTAGAACACTGTTTACGTGATGGTTGCGTGCACCTAGCCAAAAGTAGGTATGTGATGGGCAATCGTAGTGTATCCGATCTACAGCTACCAACATCTGGCCCGTACATTGCTCGCTCGAAAGTAGTACGCGAGGAGAACTCTGACACCATCAAATTGGCACATGACAATGATGGTGACGATCCTATCAAACGTTTTGGTGTGCTCGTTCCAGGTAGTCTACGCATGGCTCAAGAAAAATTTTGTAAATGTTTAGAGTCTACAGTCGAAGCCGCAGTCATAAAATCGGAAATGGAAAAAGTTCAAGAAAATTATGTGTCATTAAAGGATATGAGAAGTCGGATGAAAAACGTAGTTAATAAATGAAAATAAAATAAACATTAATTCCTCATACAATTATATTATATTTATTTTTGTTTTTGTTTTTGTTTTTTTTTTTAATATAAATAAATAAATGAAAAATGATTTAAAAAAAAAAAAAAGATTAATAAGTAATTTAACCTAAACAATAACAATAAATATGTAAGTTTAAACTTTAAGAATTAATTAGGTATAGATAAAATCTCCTTCATTTATTAACCATAAATTATTTTTTTTTAAATATTATATTTAATTGCATTTTTATCCTTTTTGCGAATATACTATGACATTTTTTTAATAATGTATTATAATACTTGATACACAGATGATAATAATATTTATATACATATAAAAAAGTCGAAAGTTATAAAATTTCTGAATAATAGTTGTTGGTAAAGAGATAAGTTAAAATACTTTAACTTATTATTTTCATAAATAACTTACAGTTATTTAACATATTCGATATCTGTACATTTATATATAAATATATATATATATAGGTATGCAATGTTTAGATGTAAAGGATGTCTTAAAAAAACTTAAATATTCTTTTGATTTCGATGATTTCGAATCGAAGCACTTGATTTTACTGTAACATCCATCTCGTTTTTCACATAATACTGCATTCCAAACAAATGAGTTTGAGTTGAGAGGTATCTATAAAAATATAGAAAAATATATTAACTTATATAAAGCACAATCATGTTAAATACAAGTAAATAATATTACTGGAGATATTGACATTACATTTGAAAATTTCAATTTTTTGCCACATTCAAATTATCTTAGATTTTTCAATGTCATATTTTTAAAACTTAACACTAATATTGTAAATAATATTTCTAAAATATATTCTAATTAATTAAACTAAAAATTGATCAACTTAAAATTAATTTGAAAAGACAATTAAATATTAATACAAATATAATTTCTTTAGATTGCTATATATTTTTCAAATAAATAGTATGATGTTTTTATTTGTTTACATTGTGAAAAAAAAGTGGTATTATTTCCATTAAATAAATAATTATTTTGGAATCTACCACCAACAGTGGATTAAATAGACTTAAATAATTATTGTTGGCAAATTTAATTTCAAGAAAAATGTTTATGATTAGAACTAGAAACAAGGCAGTTCTAAGCATAATTATAAACCAAAGTTAAAAAATGATCATTAATTTGATGTATACTACATAATGGATAAACGGTGTTATCAACTATAATAAATGAATTCTAAATTGTTTAAAATTTAAAAGCCTTTACAATCATCAAAATCAAAATAGTGTTGCTTCAATTCATTGGTGGTAGTCAGGGAAAGTAAATAATCAAGGTTATAAAATATCTGTGCAGTTCCAATTTAGACACTACTATGTAATAAGAACAACAGTCTTAGGTGTGTCAAATTGGAGAAATCATTTTTTTTTTTTTTTTTTTGTTATATACAAAATCATTATTTATTACGCCACATCAAAACTAATATATATTTTGTTTTATGGTAAATTATCTAATACATGAATTTGGCAAACTTTAAATGCATATATATGAAAAATCACTTATTATAAAACAGCTAATAATATTTATTTTAATATTTAGTATTTAAATTATTTAAATATATTAAGTTAAAAATATTTACTTTAGCAATCCGTTACTGTATGAATATACAATTGAAAGTTTTTCACCATCCACTTCAGTTTTAGCCAATATTTTTGGTAAATTTTCTAGAAATTGAAAAAAAATATATTATTTTTTTAACAAAATCAACCTACAATCAAAATGTACTTTAATAACAATTATTATTAAAAATAAACTTGAATGTTAAATGTAAATACACTTTACTTCAAATATTTTAAACTTTAAATCATCTATCACTTTAATGAACAATTTAAAAGATGAAGATGTGAATAATAATATCATTAACAATATTTTCTTGTTCATTGAATTTGTAATAACATATTTACATATTAAGGTCTTATAAACTTAAAAATAAGTTTTTTTTTTGTTTGTTTAAAATCTTACCAAAATACTTTTTTAAATAAAATTTAACGTCAATTCTTAAATTAATACATACCCAAAAGCCTTAAAAGATGGTATACACCATATATAACAGCCGGTTGTTTTATTTCTTCATCATACACACTGTCAGGGACAGCTTTCCATGAGTCTGCTTTTGATACATACTCATCACGTGCTTTTTCAAACATATCTTTTACAATTTTTGAACATTGAGGTTTTGTTAAACTATAAATAATATCACATAAATTAAACACTAGAATAAAACATAAAATTCTATTAAATACCTGCAATCTGAACAAGTTTGTTGAGAGCTAGCATATTGACTGGTTGAACTTCGTGTATTTTCCCGTTTAACTAATAATTAAAGTATTAACATTTAAAAATAATATTTCATTAAAAATGTAGCAAATTAATTTTATTTTTATTTTTACCTTTAACATTATTTTTGTTTTCGTGGCTATCCAATTCTTCACCATTTTGTACATTATTATAGTCTTGTTCACCATTTCTAAACACATGATTAAAATATTTAATGAATCAGTAGTAGAAAAATAATTATTAAATTAAATAAGTAATAATTCAATCATACTGAGAAATAATATTGTTAACAGGTGGTTGAAGAGTCACTTTTAACGCTTCATAATATTGAGCTTGTTCATCTTCATTTACCAACAATTTTCTGAATAAGAAAGTGTTAAAACAAATTCTCAGACCATCTAATACTTCTACACAAATGATGTAACTATAAATATTTAAAAAAAAAACAAAACCAGATTATAAATTTAAAATATTACAAATAACAGATAGAAATTAAAAATTTAAATACTAAATATTTAGTCAAGAATGTTTTATAACATATAATATGATCTATTTCATGGTAAAAAAAAATATATATATAAGCTAACCGTTTTTCTAGTTGTTTTTTGTCAAGTACTTCAGGTTGACGTTTTTTTTTTGTTGCTTTATTGTCACTGAAGTTATTTCTTGCTAAATACCTAAGGTAACTTTCAAGCAATGTAACTACATTAGGTTGACAAGGTAACTGCACCAACTAGAATTATATTAAGTAGGTAATAAAAGAATAATATAAGCAATAAAACCGAATTATACTTAATATTAGTATTTCTTACTGTATTCTTTTCGTGTGCTAAATAACAATTATAACCAGTATGGTATTTTAAATTATCTGGAAATTCAAGGTCTGGTAGCCTTCTTTTGGGTAATAATATTGTATCAATAGGTACTGGTACATTTTCGTCTTCCACCATAGACTTATCATCTATAGGAATTGTGGCTGGCTCTATTACTACTGGTTTTGGTTCTGGTTTAACTACTCTTTTCTTTCGTTCTTTTCTGTATAAATTCCCACCACTGAAACAATAAATTTTTTTTGCTTATCTATCCTGTCAGATCACCATGTAACACTTACGGCGTAAGTTGAGCTTCTTCAGCTAGTTCTTTTTGAAGCTTGCGATTTTCTTCTGTATCTTTCAATATGAACTCATCAGTTACATATCGATCCCATGTGGAATTCCATCCCTAAAAAATACATTTACGCATAAAACAATGTAAAACATTATAAACGTATTATATTTACTTGAAAATGAATGAGAAATTTGCAGAATTTGCGGCCTTGTTCATCTTTTTCGGGTACTACTTTTAAAACCTGAATGCGTGGATTTTAAAAATGGTTTATTAAAATGTTATAAGTGGTATAGTAAACGAATATTTAATTACTTTAGAATCATAAAGGACTTTAGTTTTCGCAGGGTCTGGCTCGTAGCACAGTACTTTTTCGCCTTCTTCAAATTTGCATTTAGTCAATACTTTTTTTGAAGCCATGATTAACGATCGACATTGCCACAACGAAGTCAACGAGGATTAAATGATATCTCTCTTAAACTTCTACCATGATGTTCGACACGATTCAAATACTAACTAAATGAAATAACAATAACCAAAATCAATAACAAGTAGAAATTATACAATTATAAGAGTAAATTAGTAAATAAAACTCATTTTTTGAAAAACATCAACTTCTTATCACTACGCGCTACTATCACTTATCAAGGACGCCATTCGGTGTGACCAATAACAAAACGTATAATATATATCGTATTTAGAACAATGAATAATGATTGCATTGTTTACTACAAACCACGGTTATAGTAAATAACCATTAACCGTGCTACAAACATTAATAATAACGGCAATTCCCATTTCCCACAAAAATCAGATACTCCGAAAGTAAATTCACTATTTACTATTTAGTATTTACGACTATTTTACAGTACCGCCATATTATTTTACTTCGATATAAAAATACTTAAAAAAAAATGTGGGAAAATGGGTACCAACGAGTAACGACCGTACTAAAAACTATACAAAACTATACACATCATACATGATTATTATATTATACTATACGCCATACGGTACATGACTGCTCAAATCCAGCTTTTCCCATTCTACGGGTCTTGAAGTATTTTTAATGGGGCGCGATTCTCGGTTTTCGTAAACTAAAAAGACACATATCTTGATTATACATTTTATAAAAAAATCACATTTTATTTTAGTAATATTAGTTTTAATACGGGTCTCTTGTTCGGAAATTTCAATTTAAGAGCTCCGATTACAAAGTTTCGGTAGATACACGACACACCTAACATCTCCCCTCCCGTACGCACGCCTATGGTTAAACCGTTTTCTCTGAGTATGAATTGTAGTAGGTATACAAGTGTTTATTTTCAAAGGTAACATGAAATATTTCAAATACATGACTTTAAATTTGATTTCGTTTTTACTACATACAGGACAAATCTTAATCACACATTTATAGTTATATTATTTTAATAACTTATTTTTATTAAAACTACAAAGTTTAATTATTATTTTATCGAATTTATAAAAAAAATATTATTAAAATTAAAATAAATTATTATAATAATGCATTAATGACTTTAAATAAATGATTAATAATTAATAACCTCGCAGAGAGGCCTCAAAAACTAGCTTTGTTTTTTTCATTTTTTAAGAATTTAATACTTATTTTTATCAACAAAAGTCTTACTAAAACCTTTAGCAAACTGGCAGGTATAACAATAAAAAATTTCAGCCAAATTGGTTCAGTAGTTTTTTCGGTTAACGCGGTCGTAGAAAACCCTTACAATTTTATATAAGTAGTAAGTAAAGATTGTAATAGATAAAATTATGTCAATAGAATTAAATTAATAATTGTTAGTTATAACTTATAAAAAAGTATAATTCTTATAAATATATACTTGTTAATATTACATTAAAAATATGTTTTCTTCTTAAAATATATGACTGGAGAGGTATATGCAAGTTATTAAAAGTGTTCTAGTAAATTAAATTCAACGTTTTTTGATGTTGATTTTTTCGGTTTTTCTGATCATTCTAAGTTCCAGACCATAAAAATATGTTTCAAAACGTTTTGAAGACTATTTTTTAAGTATATTTGTATTTATATTTTTAAGTATACTATTTATGATAAAATGTCATTATTCATTGGTTCATTATTAGCAAATAGCTGTAAAGGACAGGTACCTAAATACATACACATGACTAAACGCCGCATAATAGATAATTCTAGAACATTTTTACTTGATAATAGGTATATATTTTTTTTTTAATTAAGTAACTTTAAACTTAATTGATTAAACTTGTACAGGACAATTGCATACAACTGTATTCTGTAAAGATTCTATTTTGTGAGCGAGTAATTTGAATGCCGTATTGAACAATTAGTTAATTAGAATTAATTATGTTTATTTTAAATATTAAATACCAAATAAATATCGTATTGGTTCTCGTGTATCATTAATTTTAAATACTCATGGCTAATAATAATTATATTTTTTATTAATTCTATAAAAATAATAAAGATAATAACAAAAAATGTATTATTTCTGAAATTTTTAAGGAATACACTTTCATAAATTAAGCTTTACTTCCCTCACCATAATCATCATTTAACAAATATTGCATAATTAATCACATATATATATAATTATTAATTACTTTACGTCGTTACCTATATTATAAGTGTTTTAAAAAATGTAATATAAGTTATAACCTTATTTATTGTTGAATAAAATATGTATAATTATTTAGACATTTTTATAAAATTAATGACTCGGATGTGCTTGGGAACACTAAAATATTGTACCATTGACTATATTTACACTAAAATATTTTTCAAAAATTCATTATTGTAACACTGTAATTTCTTTGACAAAGTACTCGTATGATGGTACTGTACTACACACTTCAATGTCTTCAACTTAACTATATAGGTTAGACTACGCTAGCTGATGGACCTTGCCACCGCCGCGCTGATCCAACGTAGACCGTAACAATATTGTATTTTCGTAGTCATTATATTATGTTTATTAATCGTAACAATTAATTTCATTTCATTTCTATTATAAAATTATTCAATCTTCCTTAGGAATATATTATAAAAGACAGATATATTATTATTTATTAAAATATATATTTTATTGTTTCAAATTCGTTATAATTTAAATTTAAAAAATGATCTTAAACTATTAATACATCGATGAAAGAGGTGGGCTTATATTAATATTAATGTATTTTATAAATCGAACATGGCAAAACTTACAATTATGCTTTTACATCTAAAATGTCATCCTTACGATATTATACACATTTAATAATTAAAATGTATTTTACAATATAGTAATGAGATCATTTAACATAATATAACGATAATATATAATATATCTTATAAATGGAAAAAATAAATAAAGTTTTTCAAAAACAATTTTCAATCAGCAGACGCGTGGTACAAACAAATAATTGTAAATAAAAAGAAAATATAATATATACCACGTATACAATTATGAAATTCATATAAAAGTAATTTGTCAACCATACTAACATTATATAACATTAGAAACTTAATAATGTACCTATAATAAAACGATTACTAATTTACTGTTGTATATCACAGATACAAAATTGAAGAGATCACGTGCTGGACATAAAATAATCGCAAACAGTACCTACATCATAATTTTATACCATGTTAGCACGTAGTTGATTGAGCCTTAGGCTTGAACCTTGACATGTAAAAGTCACAGTCCGAACAGTAGATGGACGGGTGGTTAACGGCCTTCTTGCGGCACAGGTTGCAAGGAGACGGCCTGGGCATGCCGTTCATAATGCCGTTGGTGCATTTGTCCTGCAACCGGGGTGACGGCGGCTGCTGATAAACAGCGTACCGGCCCGGATCGCTGACAGAGGCGGCGTTGCCGTTGGGTGTCGTGGACCTGGGCTGGCCGTTTTGCCTACAGGGCTGCAGTTGCAACTGTTGCTGTTTAAATGCCATCGGGACCGGCGGGTGTTGGTAGGGTGGAAGCTGTTGCGGCTCGTAAACAGTCATTGGCCTGCGGACCGTGTTGGTCCTCTGCACCGCCGCCGATGACGACGACGACGATGACAACGACGGTGATGACGGTGACGGTGACGATGACGACGAATTTACCGGGCGAACCTTGGACGGCGACCCAGGGCTGTCGGGCTGGCCACCGTACTGCTGGTGGAGCTGCTTGTTCCGGTCCAGCGACGACGACGAGCCGTGCGCCGACTCGGCAGTCGACCTCGCAAAACCGTTGGCCGGCTGCGTGAAGTCCTTCTTTGGGTGCGCTGGAGGCAAGTGGGCCACGGTGTCCGTGGATTGCCGGGTGTACGGCATCGAATGGAAACCGTTGACCATGCTACGCTGCCTTAGCAACACGCCTGGAGAGTGTTGGCCAGGTTTCGTGTCCAAAGCGTTCCGCGGGTATCCGGCCGGAAGGGCCTGCGCAGGCCTGGTGTCGGGCTGCGGCACTGGGTATCCGGTCAACGTTCTCGATTCGGCGTGCGCGTAGCTTGGTGAACACTGTTGTACCGATGGCGGCTGCGATTGATTGCTGCCGGGTTTGTTGTTATTATTATAGTTGTCACCCGCTACAACGCTGAATTGTTGTTGTTGTTGTTGTTGTTGTTGTTGTTGCTGTTGTTGCTGCTGCTGCGACAAGTTTGATGTGGTTAAGCCTTGTTGAATGTACCCTCCAGTTTTGTTCTCGTAGTGTTGGGCCATCCTTTCCAACTGCTGAGCTTGGTTAGCGGACACTCCCTGTTGGAGGTAACTTGTTTTATTGCTGTTTTCGCTATTTGCATTATATTGTGGCACAACGTTAAGCCGATCGACCAACTGTTGCTGTTGCTGATGTTGTTGTTGTTGTTGCTGTTGTTGTTGTTGTTGTTGCTGTTGTTGTTGTTGTTGCTGCTGCTGCTGCTGTTGCTGTTGATGATGATGGTTAATCGCGGACTTTTCACCACAGTTGATTGAGGAACTTGTTCTATCGAACTGATGCTGCTGCATTTGTCCGTAAGCGGTTCTATTACCATTTTCACTACAAATCGTCGTGGGACTTGCTTGGTGTCTACTAATGTTATTAATATTGAGATTGTTGTGTTGTACTTGAACGGGACTGGGTTGTCGGGGATAACACGTCCGATTATCGGTCATATGATTGACGTTATTGTTGTTATTATTGTTCAACCTCTCGAGTGATTGACATTGGTACTGAGGGATTTGACCGTGGTTATTATACGATCTGTTTTCGTTGTTATTTTGGTATTGACTTCCTGGTTCTACATTTGAAACATTGTAACGAACATTATTTTGAGCGTAAGGTATTCTAGGAGATCCTGGGTTGGTTTGATACTGGTGAGTATTTGTTTCTGAATTTGATGTTTGATTTCCATGGAGCCGAAGTTGTGTTTGACTGTCACCGTTGTATCTAAAATGACCGTTCCTGCCTTCGACAGGCGATTGTTGTGGATAACAATTCGATGGAGCACCGCCGTTCACTTGTCTGATCGGTTGATTTCTCTCTAAAGAAGACTGATTTGATCTACAGTTTACAGGCGAGCAACTTGATTTATTTTCACTTATCGATTGATAGTTGAGCGAATGCGGTTCATTGCTTAAAAACGGTTTTTGATGTCCCATATGCGAAAGACTTTGATACTGTTGAGGATAAACATTATTCTGTTGATTGTTAGAATAAAACCTATGTGCGGCTGTTGATTGATTTTGAACCGATTGAATACTGTCCATTGAATTTATCGATAAACTTGACATTGCATTACCTATTTGTGAAGTAGAAGGAGACTTGAATTTCTGCTGTGCCAATGGAGATTGATTAACAGTTGTCGGCTGTTGAATTGGTGACATGCGGTAATTTTTTACAGATTCCGCAGGTTTTTGAACTTGGTCTGGAAGAGGTGCTTTTAGTTTAGGTTGTACTGCCATGGATGAAAGTGTTTGAGGCAATTGTTGCACAGGAGACATGCGATATGTTTTTGGTGGTAACTCTTCTTTACCTTCAACATTAGATTTTTCTTCAACGTTGTTATTTTCATAACAAGATTTTAAAGATAAATTGCTTCGATTGAACTGGCCAGAGTCATTTCGTTTCAACGGAATTACAGATTTTGTTACTTCCCTATTTTGTTCAATGGGAATATCTTTGTGAAGAACTGATCTAAGAACTCTTTCCAAAATTGGATTTGGTATATAGCTATCAACTTCATCTTCTTCTGCAGTCGCAACTAAAACTACTTGTTCACAAAAAGTAACATTTTTCTTTTTTCCTAATTTCCTTTTTGATTCACTATTATCAAAAGGAATTTTACTTAAAGCACCTTTAAGCTCTTTTTCAATTTTCTTTTCCTCTTCATCAACTATTTCACAAATACCGTCAGCTGGTAAATTATTAATTGCATGAGTTATTAAATTATCAATGACGCTCTTTTGTTCAAATTTATTTTTCAAATCTTTTACTATTGATTTGGACTCTAAATCTTGACTAACATGATCATTACCACACCAAGTAGCTTGCTTTGATTGTAACTCTTTGACCCAATTGTTTTCTTCATTAATTTCCAATTTAATTTGTTCCTTAGATATAACTGGACAAGCTCCATCAATTTCATCAGTAGCTTGCGTAGGAGGTGGTGGAGGAGGAAATTCTTCACTAGGTTGCCTTGAATGACACACAGAATTTAATGGACTTGGATAAGGTGGTAATGGAAACCCAAGATCATCGACATTGTTTACAACAACATTTTGTTCAGGATTGTGATGAACTTGAGCTTGAGTAGTCATAACATTTTTATTGTCTTTGTCAAGTAACATACCTCCGTTAGCGTAAGTCACATCTTCCTTACGAGGATGGATGTATGGTAAGGATTGAGGCTCAGAACACCAATCATTGTGTTGTTTATTACTTTCTGCTTTACTCAACTGAGAAGATGTACGCATTGGTGGTGGTGGTGGTACTTTAGCAAAATGAAGGAATTTATTAGTATAGAAACTCTTTCTCATTAATTTACTTCGCAATAAATTAGGATTTCCTGTACTTTCTAGATGACCTTCAGACAAATATCCACTTAGATTGTTTTGACTATTTATTGAGTCTACCATAGAGTCATCTTTGGATACAATTTTTTCTTTAGGTGGATCTTTTATTTGCAATTCATCTTCACGTAAATCAGGCATACTTCTATTTTTCCTTTTTATTAAACCACCCATTAATAGTTTTCTCCTTATTTTATGTTGTTTTTTGCCTTGCTTGTTATCTTCAACTTTAGGTTTTTTTGTTTCCTTTGTTAAAGAGTTTGACAAGAATTCTTTAGTATTTTTAGTACCACGTTCTTCACTCCTTGCTCTTTTTTCTCCATCTTTTTTATTAGCTTTACTTTTGGCTTGTAAGCTTCTACTAGGTCTTTCATACATCATGTATTCTTCATCTTCTATTACTTGTTTTGTTTTGTTTGATGAACGTGATAACAATCCTTTTTTATTCTTTGGCAATGTAGCATAAATCTCAATATTTTTTACAGATTTATCTATTGGTGAATTTTGTAAAGACGATAACTGAAGTGACATATCAAGTAACTCTTTGCTATTTTGCCTTGAGTGCTGGATTGTTTTGTCTTTGGAATTTTGTCGGCTATGTGATACTTGAGATCCCCTATTGCTGCAACTACTTCCTTCACGACTATGCCTTCCTTCACCATCTAAAATTAAGTTAACTATTATTATTAAATTCATATTTTTTCTAAATTATAAAAAATCTACATACGTTTATTTGTAGAGTGAAGAGGTTCTTCAAGTCGCTTGTGTAAACTACGAGCTCTCATCACACAAGTGTTATGTTTCATTCTTGCAAAACTTGCAACTTGGGGATTACTATATGGAGCATCCATAGCAGCTCTAGCTTTACCAGCAGCTAGATTACACAAAGATAATGCCATAACTAAATCTTCAGTGGCTTCAGATTTTCCCAATAACTGATCAGCTTCAGCACAAAGTCTTTCGACCTCATCGACTGCTAAACATGTACATAATATGTCAGTATAACACATCTTTAGAAGAAAAATGATTTAAACCATAACATACCAGAATTTTTAGATCCATTTTTCAATGACGTATGAGAAGTTTGATGTCCTTCTGGTATTTGAGCAAGCTGTAAAGAAGACACATATATTATTGATTGTATAACTAACATATATTATATTATTTCAATTACCTGTAGGTTATGCTTGAGGTTTTGTTGTAAAGGCAAACTATCATTAGAAGACAATGAATAAGAATCATATCCTAAATCAAATTGATTCATTGTATAATCTTTAGGTTTATTGGGGCTTCGAGGAACACCACTAAAACCATTTCCAGTCCTGTTATTAATTTAATTATATTTTGATTAGTAAAGAAAAAAATGTTATCATTAATAATTATATTTACCTGTTTTGAATTTTTCCAACAA
Source organism: Melanaphis sacchari (assembly GCF_002803265.2). NCBI lineage: Eukaryota > Metazoa > Arthropoda > Insecta > Hemiptera > Aphididae > Melanaphis > Melanaphis sacchari. Next base: position 4,441,862 of record NW_020271560.1, on the reverse strand, counting down.
AATATTGGTAAGGATTTTCCAATGAAGTAGATGAAGATGACGAAGCGCTATTTCTATCACCACTCCAATTTCCTGAATCTCTTCTAACTAATTCACATTTAGATGATACAGATCTAGGTGAACTGGGTTGATCATTTAAATCATCATTTGTATACATTTCTGCAGCTTTAGCCATTATAACTGTTTGATAATGAGCCAAATTTTGGTACTCATTTATCGATGAATTTATACCCTGTAATTAATTATTTTTGTTAAATACAAACATTAATATTAAGCCAACTAAGGGTATGTAATTTTAACTTACTGGTTTTGCTAATGCAATTGTTGGATCTGGATTTGGAGTGACAGCTCTCCGATGACCTTGATTTGATAAAGGTTTTTCTGGATTGGGTGTAAGAGACCTACGACCCTGAGACAAACTTTGAATAGTATTTGTACAAAACGAAAGTTTAGTTGCCTTTGTTATAGATTTTGGTGCTGTTGTTGCATTGACGGGTTCACCTTCAGGAGAAGCAAATAATAGCAGAAGAGGTTGGTATCTACCCCGCTTACATTTCTCTACAACCTGAATAATAAATTAAATACAATAAATTAGTATTTAGTAATATATTTAACAGAATAATGATTATTTTTCCAAGTAATATTGATTTTACCTGTTCCCATCTAGGACCAATTTCTCGAACATTAGCATCATCAAAATATATCCATATTTTTAATTTTGTGTGATAAAAAAATGTAGAATAATGTTTTCCGTAATATGTTACAACTCCAACTAATTGATGTTGTAGGGGCATACTTCCATTTGGTAAGTCGAATGATCCATGAAATACATCACACAGTCGTAATGAAGTTCGCAATGTGCTTAAAAGTGCCATGATATGGTCTAACGTAGGTCTGTCAGAGTCCCAAACAATACCTACTGACACTATTTCAGGTCTGTTCATTAATGTTCTTCTTATTTGAATTTTTGCACCACAAGCGCTCTAAAAAAAAAGCATGTGTTTTAAAGAAAACTGACTTTTTAATAATTATTTCTTATTAACTTACTGGGCAATCTCTAATATCTCCCATTCCACCGGCTTTCTTCAATAATTGACCAAATAGATCAGCTTGACCGGTTGAAGGAAATTGTTTAACTTGAGCAGTTAATGCAGATGCAGATACATAATGCACCATCTAAATAAAGATAAAATAAATATAATTAAAAATTTAAAACACCAAACGACAAAATGTAATGACATTTTTAAAAAATTAACAAACCTGAGTAAAAGGTAAAGGCTCCGAGGTAGCTCCACAGGCACCACATACGCTTTGTTCAACTAATGTCATAGCAAACTTTTGATGAGATATACAATGTTTCGCATTACACATGTCCTCGGCTTCTTCGTTAGCTATATGGTAGTGTATTCTTAATAATATGTTTTCCTATAACAAAAAACATTAGTTTCCCTTCTATTTGTTTTTATCTAGCATAATATTAAATACATACAAAGCATTCTGCAGCATCATCCATAAACCCTAATTGGAATCTTCTTTGGTCATAAAACGATTGAGCAAGAGCTTTCCTCAGTGCGTCTGGAGGCAAAGCCGTTTCTGGACTGGAACCAAGCGCTGTGAATAGTTCCTAAAATCATAAAAATAAATTGTTTGAATAAAATTGAAGTTAGTTATTAATATTAGGTACTTTTAACGTATTATTAACACTATAGTTTGCAGTTCAATATCATTTTTATTACATAAGAATAGTACTACTAAGGTTAATATGCCTCACGGACAATAAGTTGTTTAATTTTGTCAGTTTCCTACTAAAAGGTATAATTTTATTCGTACGATTGAATGAGTCACTAGCCTATGCAAACTACTGTGAGAGTTTTTAAACAATAAGATATCCGGTTGTTATCTTATATACTTCCATAACGACTTTCCCATGATCAATTTTTTGTATTTAATTACAACCTTTTTGCAGCAGATATTATAGAGGTTACGAGATATTATAACCTTACAACAAAGATACATAAAATATTTTTATTTATGATATTTTATGAAAGATTTAGATTAAATTTTGCTAAATGAATAGCCCTAGGGTCTACCTTATGATTAATAACAAAAACGATTTGTAATAGTTGTGGCGAAATAAGTTTGTCACGATTCGTATGACTTTTCTAGTGAACCTTCTTTCCACCCACAACCTTTTGTATTAACCGTATCTCACTGATGAATTGTATTAACCGAAAGCGAAAAATAAAAATAACTTTACAATAAAGCGATTCTTTATTCATAAATACATTTATATATTATATAGTATTAACATTGGTCGAGTTAGCTTTACCTAGTTAACTCATTCCCAGATTAAAAGTTATTTAGAAAATCCGTTATTGAATAACAAGATAAAATAAATATATATATATGTATAGGTATATTTAGGAAAAACAATCGAACTAAATCATGAAATATATAAAAAAAATGGCTCAAATACATTCAAAACTAGAACATAATAAAATATACGTTTGTATATATTATTATATTACATTAAAACAGTTGTATTGCTTAATAAGCATCAAGGTTTGTTTAAAATGCTGATAAAAACCTGTGACATTTTATTAAATATACGACTACTATGAAGCTATATTCATAGTATAATATAATACATAGCTGACTAAAACATTTCTTTGAATTTTATTTGATGAGTCATTCGTTTCTACAGCATGCGTATTTTTTTTATTATTATTTGTTATCTGTTTTTTGTATATAATAAGTTTTTTTAAAGCAAGTATCAAAATTAATGTTATCCACTAAAAAAACTAGTTATACATATTACAATTTATAACAAAAGCAAAAATAATTCGAGTACATTAAACCTATTGTTCACGTAATAAAAACAATTTTAAAGTCATATACCTATTCGAGTTTATTAAACTAACCACACACAGATGTATTAATTATATTTTTTCAACGAAAACAGTAAAGATTTAATAACACAAATAAAACAGCCACGAATAATACAATTGTAAATAATATCTCATAGTTATGTGAAATTTCTATTCAACTTTATCAACCAAAGATGAATACATAATGTAGGCACAATATAATATTATAATACTGTTATAAATTAAGTTGTTTTAACCTTTCGAATAAACCCGTACGAAGTTCAACACATATTTAATTGTATTCACCATAACCGGTCGGTTTTGTAGGGATTTTTTATATAATATTATTTTAATTATAAATTATGAGATACAGAGTTAACGTTGTCAGATTCGATAAAATATATATTGTACCTACTAAATATTTTCTACATTCTGCGTACGCCTGACTGCCCGATCCAATAAAAATAATAAAAATATTGTATGTTCGTCAAGATTCCGCGGTCTATGTGATCAATTAATCATTCAAACATAATAATAATAATAATAATAATAATAAAATATTACATTGTACGCGAGAAATAAAAACCATATACACGCACTTGTACATAGAAAAACTACCAAATGTACTCCAACATAGTCTCGTCGCTATATCGGCAGATCATTTATCATCGTCTTCCCGAAGATTCATCGATCTCTATTATATACATTATACACGCTTTCAAAAGACGTCAAATCACGCAGCCATTGTCGTCGAAATATATTGTGAGTCGCCACACGTATGGTATACGTTTTACACCAATATATGTATATGTATATAAATATATATATATACATATATATTGAATTGTATATACTCTAATTAAACGCCGTATTTATTTACCTCCATTTTCTCGTAACTTCAGTCACTATGCTCGCCTGAGGGGGTGTGCACGTGCGTGAGGAGTGAAGGGGATTGAGGAGGACTCGATTGTCGACGAAGACCGGTTCTTCGAAAAAAAAAAACGATGCCACGTCGAAAAACCAGTACTACCAAGTAGGTAGAACACTAACATTTTGGACCCTATCATGCGTAAGTGTAGTATAAAGGTATACGCGCGAAGAATATGTATTTTATACTTTTCTACAATAACACTAGCGTGTCACCTGGTTGTACCTATGTTTAGTATAGTTCATACGACTTTTGTTATACATAATTGTCTTAATTTGTGGTTTATACTCCTACAGTATCTTCGGTGGCTACGGTAAAGATAATAAATAAACACAATACACAAATGATTTTTTTAAATAGCACAAAAACACAACGAACAGAAAGTAAATAAAAATGCATCTATTCAAATAACGACGTCAAAAGCCATCGACGCATCTCGATCTCTTTTAGCAATACATTAAGAGACGGAATAATGTGAAATACAATATCGTTATAAAACAATGTATATTGCTGAAGTGTAAATGCGATTGAAGTACATTGAAATGTTTTTTGTAGTGATACAGTTTCACTAACGGTACGTCAATCGAAAGATCCAAAATAAAGTTTATTACGACTTTGGACTTTTATACGTGGAAATAATACCGGAAACAGATCTCTATAATAATAATACACATCATAGATCATACGATTTGTATACTTTCAATGACACAAGACAATGTCAAACCATGTTCTACTTACTTCATAACTATGCATTATTTTAACCCTGAGGAATGTGCATAGATCGGTATATGGCACCAAGATACCAAGATGTACTTATACATAATATGTACTATCCTAAACGTCTATATAGTCTATATAGAACGGACCGCAGCGGGACTACTATAATGTGTCTTTCGTATATGAAATAAATAATAATAATATAATTACATTGAAATCAAAATGAAATTTAACGTTTAAACTATATAATATAGTATCGCGTGTTATTTGTGATGCCGAAATAGATATATATATATAGTGTGTATATAAATATATTTAATTTACACAACAAGCCATCTGACGAGTCGTTGAAGACCGACAATAATACGTAGAGTGGAATAGGAACTATAGTATTGTGTTCATTTACTATTTATCTAAATGACGAATGTTATTTTTTCTTACCTTTAGAGCGCAAAAAATGCATGACTCTTCCATGCAAGCATGCCCGTACAATTCTCTGAAGCTCCGTCTGAATATGTCTAAGTGCCATAACACCTGGAACAATACATTAAAGAGATCGATAAATATACTACATAAAAATATATACACACATTTATTTCAATTAATTGTTATTTTATTGTACTAATTGATAATCATATATTATATTCATATAGATATGCATAATTATCAGGTAGGTATATTATAATTTATAACTATTAGAATGTATACATTATATAGGTACCTACTGAAGTGTACTACTGTCAAGCAATGCAATATTTACACTATATAAATTATTCAAGTTCACATTTCAGTGCTGACCCCTCATTTTAGTATAGCAATCACATTAAATTAATGTTTTACGTTGATTGAGTTCCAATGACATTCAAAATTATAGGCCATCAATCATCCGGTTAATTACATATATATATATAAACATATAATAGAATTTTGTATATATTAACGAATATACTGAGGGGAGAATCATCATGCCCCCGTGGTCACGGTGAACTGTTATTATGATTTCATGGACACCTGTTCACCGGAACAATGTATACGAAATGAACTATAAAGGGTTGTGAGTTGTGACTTGTATTAGTCAACAGGTTCCCTTCAAAATAAAACCGATGAGCCGATCTGGTATGAGTCACACATTATAGTATATTTATATATATATGAAGACGAAGCTGTCTACGGATGTAGACTCCCTCAGACTCGTATTTTTTACTATATATATGTATATCATACCTCCGAATATTCAACATTTTTTACTTAACACGATTTATAAACGTGTTGCTTTCAATATTATTCATTTCGTTATAGTTATATCTTGGTAATACATATTATTATAATTATACTACATTGAAATACGCAATTTATATAATAAACGTTATTACTCATTTGTAATTATTATTTTATATGCACTTTCACGACGACAACAAAAACAACACCAACGATTTAAACTAATCTTGCTACTTTATGCCTATCAAATATCCGTAGAGTGCTCCACACGAATTTCTGAGTCTGAACTAGTCGTGACCGTTAAAAGATCATGACTCTCTTCCTATCCAAGACAATAAAAAGAAGAAAACGACGAATCGGTTTGAAGGTACGTCGTCACAGCGAACGTAGCGCATTGGCCCGGAGACACTTGTATTGGTCACGGATAATGCGACGTTACATCATTACATTATCTAGAATATAGACTATATTACAGATGGAACGTAGATCATTCAATAAACCTACTTACCAAAAATAGGAAATTAACTTCATTTTTTAACTCTATACTTTCTGTACAGCATACTCGTATATCAGCGACCTGCGTTAATGTAAGACTATTATAGCTTTATAAATTTCTATAAAACATTTCGTTACGACACAAATTATAATTATTTATTTTTCGCAACTGCAGTTGTAATACTGCGCTAACTAAATTCAATTATACTTTACAAAATAATAAATAATAAAATATCAAGCATTGATTTCGTTCTTATCGTGATTAGAAAATACAAATACAGTATAAGGTAGGCGTGCCTGCCTATATATTATAAATATTATGCTTATAAGTTATAATATATGAGCTCAGTAATCGTGTTACATATTATGTCATAGCCATAATAGATTCACAGTTATTCTAATAAACACATTTCATACACCTTTAATATTTGATATGAGATATCTTAACTCCTTGGAGTGATAGTATAGTGCTAATGTCAGTTATTGTAGAAAATTACGTGTGCCAACACTTGGCGTATAGTATACTTACACAATATCTAACAATTGTCAAATAAGATAATTTTGAATAACCGCGGGGCATTGACAATAAGTACCAATGAGACCTCTTCTCATAGCCCATAAGTACTTCATACAAGACAGAATAGAATTGATAATATCTCAAAACATAGGTAATCAGCGAAAAACATTTCGATTACTAACAATAATAATTATACCCAAACGTCTATTAGTATTGAGTTAATACGTTATAAATTAAATTATTTTATTTGCTATCAACTAAATACATGTATTGTATCCTTATGGTAATCGACAAAAACAAATAAATAAGAATAACTCGTAGTACAATAATAATTTGAAGTTTTCCAAAGATTGAAACGATGATTGTTTTGAATAAATACAATTCGCATGTTATTGTATTAATATAATAACAATAATAGGCAGACCATATTTCTTTAACTGCAGGAGGAAGAGCGCAAATACTTGAATTGACGGATAAAAAGAAATCGAGAATAAATTTGCAAATAAGTATCGATCGCGAAAAACAAATCAATTGCTTTCAAAATGGCGGGCGGCGGTAGCATCGTTCGAGTGTAGTGACCGGTGTGTGACTTGCGGCGGTGGAGGGGTAGCGTTGTCCGACTATAATGTAGTTTCTTACCTTAGTGATTTGAAACAGGGCTCGTCTCTTGTACGTCCTGTTAACGGTCGGGGGTGGTTGGCGCTGGGGCAGCAGGGGTGGCGGCGTACTATCTTCCATGTTTTCGCGAAGAACTGCGACACGTCAGTGTTTATAAACAATAATTATGATAATTGTTGCAAGATATTATAATATTATATCATTTTTTTACTGTAAACGTAAAAGAAATAATATTACAACGACGCCACGATCGAAAAGAACCGTCCCCGAAAAGACGGGATAAGCGAACGAACGAGACCGAACCGAAACCGACATTACAAAAGACTGGTGGTGCACCGTCAGGTAACAGGTAACGGAGCACAGGTGCACACCGCCGCCGATAGATGGACCGCCTAGCGTTAGGACGGTGGTGGAGCGGTGCTCCGGTGCAGAGAGCGTTTGATGGCGGGGATAGCGACGACGGGGTTGGCGGCAGTGGCGGACAGCGTCGGTGCTGCTGGCCGCCGAGTGCAGAACAACATTGCCTCGTCCCTCCCACCTGTACAAGAAAACGCCGTGTGGAACATAACAATAATATCGTATTATCACCGTCTCTCCGTCTTCTCCTTATAGGCGTCGTTCTTATAACATTACGTCGACGGTATATTTTTTTTCATATTATATACATTATATTAGCTGAGGTAGTACATTAAATTGTGTACACGCGTACAAACACCGACTCCATTCGTGTAACTTGATGCTGTCTCCGCCTGGTAGAACTTATCTTCGACAATCGCATCAATAACGCACGTATAAGCAATTTTTTCCAGCAATGCGCTGTACATTTGGGTTTATCGTATATACTATACGGTGTCTGACGCACAACTTATCAGCTATTTATCAATTGTCACTCTATGTGCCCGAAAAGATACGTCACGGCACGTTCTACAAAATTTAAACGACAAAACGAAAAGTAAAAACCAGCCCAACCCCACCTGCGCGTCAAAATACATCCTTTTACAATTATTATTATATACATTTGTATACACACACTACGCTCATAAATATATTTTATTGTTTTCGTTGTATCGTAGTGCCGAAAACGTTTCTATTAAATACATCTTATTATGTTAAACAATGGCAATTGCGTATATTCTTAAGTTTGATGAAAATTTGACGAGCGACACATTAATATACTACTCAGTAGCACTACAACTCCCATTAGCAACGTGCAATTAATCGCTTAACATACCTCTGAGAGACATTAAACATTAAAACACCACAAATCAACTATGAAAACCAGTTGTTTTTTCAATTATTTTAACATCGTATATATTGAAGACTAATTGTTAATCAATGTTTTTTACAACTAAGCCGTTTTACAATTTTGTTAATTTGTTTCCATTTTCAGTAGCTTGTACACTAAACAGTAATGAATATATTTACTACCAGTCTAAAAGTTTTAAACATTATCAATGTAAAAACTAAAAATTCTATGCCAAAAGGGATATACAATCATTATGATGTACAAATTATTTGAAAAATTTAATTTGAATTATATTTTTCTTTTGTCAATAATTGCGAACTATTCTTCTAAAATATCACACCGCCACGCCTATTTTGGAACCCGCCAAATCTATCATGTAAAATGTAATAATATACAGACTCCGTGCGTTAATCTACTGACACTGTGGCCTAGAATTTGGCAAAAAAAAAAAATGTAAACAATTATAATTGCGAATACGGGAGTGTACCTATGTAATAATATAATTGTAAGCATTATTGGCGGTGACGACCGATCATGCAGCGCTGTCCTTGAATTTGGCGCCGAGAAACCGTGCACGTTGGCAGCCCTGGCCGATCGGCGGGCGCAATGGCGGGAAACCGGTTTTCAGGACCCGCAGGGGATTTACTACGACTTTTACTATAGTGTAGTAAAAACATAATAATAATACGGAATATAATACACGCGAGAGGCGCGCGCACTCCATCACAGGCTTGAGAGATTGTGTTGATCTCTTGCGCGCAGGTATTAAACATCACCGTGTAGTAAAAAATAAATAATTCGAAATCCCGCCATAAAAACGTAGTAGATACTATTAACACGACGCGGCGGCGAGAAAACGAACGCGCACAACGTCTTCGTCGGGTCAAATTCAGGTTAAACTATACTACGAAGGCCATTGTTCTCCGCATAGTTTGAATCTCGGTGAACCGTCTTTTTCCGCCCCCACGGCCGCGTTAAAACGAATATTTGAAAGTCCACTACGAATGTGATGATGATAATGATAATATGCGCTTTGTACGGTTGTAAATTGAAAAATCGCTGTCGCTGGGGCACAGAATACCCATTTATTTTGTTTGTTTACTTTTTTTTTTTTTACTCAGCGAACGTGAAAACAATAATAATAACAATATTTGTATACCTATTGGCTATTACGTTTCAGCTACGCGCTGATCAACGACTGCTATGAAAACCGAACTTGCATAGTATAACTATATAATAAAATCGTTTCCAACCAAAGGATATATTTTACAATCCCTGTATCCCTGTGTAATAAAACACATATATTGATCAAACACGAATTCACCGTACGTGCGCCACGGTAGCCTATAATTTACAAATAGTTTAAATACCTTAACCCAATCAGAAAGTACTCGTCGCGCGCACAAGATAATAATATATATATATATATAAGGTACACACAGTTAGCCAATCGATTTATTCGGTTCAAATCGAAAACATTAGTACGCGCGGCGCTAATTCACATTATTCCATGTGTTACGGCAGCCGGCAGATACCCATTATATGCCGAGATATTTCCACTTTTCAGCATACGAAAATCATAAAAAGTGCAGATAAATTCGTATAAACAATCGTTTGCTTTTATTTAATTATCATTATTTCAGGTTTATTAACTTTATATAGCTGTAGGTACATATTATGGTATTATATCGATGTAATCGGTTTTCAATTGCATAATTATAAATCGCGTAAAACAAAAATCATGTTGACGTTAGAACAAAATAATAAGTTTAAAAGAGGGAAAACGAATAATGCGATGACGTATAGTGGCCTCTCTAGATCAGTTTCTTGTTGTGGAGGAAAGGAGGGGATGTCGAATACATTTGTTCATAGATACAATGAAAATATTGTGTATAATCGAACACAATAAATAGCAGGTATTATAATCAAACAAAAACATAGGTAGGTACTTGTTATTAATCAGTTATACAAGTATATATAATAATCACCAATCACCGTATATCAGTAGCGTGTCTAAATCAGTATCCATGGGTGGAAGGCTTATATGAAATTATGTGTGAATAGGATAAAAAATAATTACGGGGAGATGTTTGATTTAATTGAGTTATACGATGAATAGTTATAATATACGTAGTAACAATAAATACCTACCTAATTACATAATAATATGAATTCAAGATGTTGCCGTTGCGTTCAATAATATGCTTAAATTGTTAAATATTTTTCACTCGTTATTTAAATTTAATGTTAGGTATCATGTGCAATGTGACTATATTGTATACATAATACGCATTTTATAATAATAACGATCAATCAAAACGCAATTTATGCAAATATAAATAATAGACAATAATCGATATATCATAATGCTGACAATCAGCAATAAATATTTTTAAACATAATTAATTTATCCCTTATCATTATTATAACAGTATAAGTGACGTTCACTTAATCATTAATATAACATACAACTTGGAAAGCACTAAGCAAGAACTATCCATCAAACATAAACACCGTTTTAAAACCTATATATAATATTAAATATATAGGTACATACTACATACATAAATATAATATGCATAATATATTACACGACCAATATTCAAAATTGTATAAAACCGGTTTTTTGTTCTGTGGGGTATAATTTATTATACGAATGACACATTTCTTTAGTCATAACATAAAATGTCGTGAAATTTCTTTATCGTGGAGAAGCGATAACGCCCGTTTTATAGTGTTTAGTTATTACTTATTACCTACTACTGAAAAAATAGTAACTACACTAGCAATAATTTAGTGCAGAGATATGGTTCACACTAATTTCAGTGAGATTATAATGTAAGAGAGAGGTGAAAGAACTAATTTCACTCCCACACCAACTGTAGCTGCAGGTTAGTATTTAAAAAAAAATTGTTATTCGTATAATAAATCAGCTACAACGTATTTACCAATGAAGACAGGGATTTTATGTAATACTAAAGTTTATCATTTTTTGAGCTTAGAATTTGAAAAGTTATAAAATGTATAATAATAAAAAAATTTACCCAGAAAGTTATAAAAGTTTGCATCGCCACCGACAGGTACTATATATACTTAGTATTTAGCCGTTGACGAACACAATGATAAGTAATGTTTGTAACCGAGATGGTTAATGACTTTTCAGGTGAGTACACTGGTTAACGTTATTACTGTTTATTATATGCTGAGATTATAATAACCCAGTGCAGACGTTGCCCTCGACCGGAAGCACACGGCGATTACATGCGTGGTCCTGTCGCGGTCGTCGTTAAAGTCGCTGGCGTACGACGCGTAGGTACGAGTTAAGACTACCACCACCACCACCACCACCATCATGACCACCACTCCAGCCTCTACTCGTTATCGTGTATTTTACTCCGCAGCTTCCCTCTGGATGTCGGGCGACAAATATTGATCTCCGAGGGCGGGCGCAATAATGCGTGGTGACCGGAAAGATCCTACATAATATGATATTATAATATCGTTACGCGTGTCGTACCTATACCTATATCTGTCGCCTACGCAATCACAATATATACGCGTCTCTGCGGTCAGTAATAGCGGTCATCCAATTAATGGCGCCAAAAAAAAAAAAACAAATCTAAATAAATTTTGTATAAAATCTCAATCGTAGGAAGATTTTCCGTTTAAAGAGGGTACGTCGGAGTATATAAGCTTAAAAATATTGATTTTTTTTTATCATTAAAAAAAATAATTACAATGCTTCTGCTGAGGGCTAAAGTACTTTGTGATACTGAAATTATAATATAAGAACTATGGGTATTTTACGCCACCTATAATATATATATACACCAATTGATTCTCTTTATTTTTTTTACACACAATTCTACATCTTCTTATACTATGGGTACCAAGTCTTTATTCCTCATACCTAAAATACTTGAACTTGACCAGTTTTACACATAATCGTATCGTTTTTTACAATGTGTTTCCTCAATAATTCTACAATTCAAATACAAAATGTTTAAGGAAAATGTTAAGAGAGCTATGCTTTCTTTAATGTTTCAAACAAACGTGTATATATTCTCGCGGTGTACCCCCCAAAAAAAGAAACCGGGTTCAAGGGCACTGCGCCGAACAGATCGCGCGCGTTCAGATGTGCATACGAGAAAACGTGACAACTTAGGCACGTTGTCGAACGCGTCAAGCGTGTATACAAAATTATAGTTACAATAGCAGCAAATATACGCTGCAGAGACTATACGCTACTGCCGCAGCAGCGCCAATTTACCGACGACGAAGGATATTTGAATAGACGTAAGCCGACGCGTCGGAAAACGGTTAGTATGCACCGACAAGTGAATTATAATACCCAAGTATACGTATATACAGTTAATCTCTATCCCGATCCTGACGTGAGGAGCGTGAGTGGCGCGCGCGAGCTCATACACATATATATATATACGTACTGCACGCGCGGGCGCGCGCCTTGCCGCCATCGTCGTCGTAAGTGCATGTAAGTAAACCGGTTTGTTGTTGTAATAGTGGAGATACGAAAGGATTAAAGCGAATAGATAATTCGGAGTCGTCGGACGGGAGATCGAGAGCAGGAGAAGAGACGACGATGGTGGACGTCAACAGCGTTCGGTGCCACTGCCGCACGTGTCTCCGGGGCTCCTTAATTACTCCTCAGACTAATTTCCCAACAAAAGACACTGTATAATAATATAATAATACAATATATATACGTTGTTCTCGTGTTTTGAACAGTCGCCGCGTGCGCGATGAAAAGAAATGTTCGTAGTACACGCACTCGAAACGCATATATGTATATTGAAATATAAATAATAATATAATAATAATGTGTAACATACCAATACTAGAGAGTTAGTTATTACTGTAGTGTATACATTATATTGTAATTCGACAAAACTCGACTTTATAATATTATACAAACGTAAACGTCGCCACAGAAGGTCAACGGGTAGAACACGACGTAGGGACCTTATAAAAATATAAGCAACAAGCGCCTATATCAGTACATTATAATACAGTGATTGTATTTACGTAATTATTATAGTCGCATACCCCGGTATACTCGTAATGCCAACGTATGTGAGAAACTGTGTAAACAAAAGAATAGATTGTTCTTGGTGAATAATTAATTCGAAGGTTCGTTTTAATTATTATGCACAATAATAATATATCGACCTCAAAATTCGACTTGTAAAAGGACAATTATTGTTCTAGTTAGTAGGAACACGAAATAAAACTAATCACCGAGTATTATGCTATATTTAGGTCACCATAAAAATTGTATTCAAAATCCTTTATTCCGTCAATTTTGCCCGGCCAAACGGCTGCTGGCTTTCAACGCGACTTTTCTTGCATAACACCACAATCATTTTGTCTTTTTATAGCTTTCTAATAATTTTCATTATATTTATTATAATTGTTTTCATTTTTAATTATTTTTCTCAAACAATGATTATACTATAAAGTTAACATTTTTCTCCAATAAAAATACATGTTTTTAAATTTTATATTTATAATTATTTGGTGTCAATCACCAATTTTGGTGAAACTTTAAATAATGTATATATAGAGTGATCACTTGACAATAGATATTAGAGTATAATAAGAATATTAAAAATTAGATTTTGTTTGTAGGACAGATAAAATAATAATATAGCTGATATTTTTTGATTTTGTATAATATGTACTTAATATAAAATATTTACTAACTATTATAAAATCCAATGGGGTGAATTTATTTAATTAACGAATATATTTAAATATATTTTACAAAACTTATCTATAAAATTTCCCCACATCATATATTTAAAAATAAATATTTTTCTTAGTATTAAAATGTCCATAACACATTCCCAATAAAGAATAATATGGCTAATTTAAACATTTTGAAACTATAGTTAAATTATGAAAAATATAGTTATATCCATGAAGTAAAAGTGACTATATTATTAAGTATACTAATACTTTTGATAAACACGATTTATCAATTCTATAACCAAAATATCAACCTAAACATGTCGTTTATTTTTATCAAATTTCTTCATGGTGACACAATGATTATGATTAAATATTTCCATGTACATGCCTGCTAGCAATATTCATTACCGACACTTTTTATAAATTACCATATTATTATCAAGTTATGTACGTTTTTGCCAAACAACATGGTGCGAAGTGAGGTCCATTTCTAATCCCTATACGGTTGTATAAATGTCGAGGTTAACATACTGCATACAAATAAATAATATACATATACATTATACAGTGCCAAGTGTTTACTCGTATAATTATAAAGTATAATAAATTATGAGTGTTGTGTACTGGCATAAACGTTGTGTATTTTATGTTTAACTACGATGGAAACATGATTGATTATTTCGTTTTAAATTGAATTTTGATATCATCAATATGCGTTTACCACTCTTATATATTGACGTATATGGTGTATACATTTAACTCTATACATTATTACACATTATTTTATTATATTCGATTTAACCACCCCTGACTAGGGACACACAATGATGCCAGATTAAATAGAAGTCCTAAGATACGTCAACGGAGGAGTGGTGTTTGGTACCTAAACTTGTTTCGATAATATTGTTCCTGAGCGAAAACAAAGAACAGAAAATCACGAACATAATAATAAATAAGTGGTCCGGTTCGCCGCCGCACGACGTCGGACGACTGATCTGTCATTCGCGTTAATGGCCTCAGAGTCGAAATGTTATTGTGCGCTTAATCTCGTAATCATAACAATTCTCTTGTATTCCTATTGAGTGGTATATTATATACCTCGTCTTAGCCATGTATTAGTTGTCGGCGCGTTCGTAATGGACGTTCATAAATCCAAAACAAGCGACGCGTGCTACAGGGCACAAGCCAGTACACTATTGGCGGGTACACGCTGTAGACACTACATACATATTTTATTATATATCCTTATTACTAGGAAACTGGTCGCGTGCTGAAGTTTTTCCTATTCCTATACATCTATACTACACGTCTGCAATCTACGTTTCTCAATTAAGATCCTTTTATTTTTTTACTAAATCATAATCGCTTAATAAAACATAATATACGCGCGATACGAATACATAATTCTACGCGTGTATTTTACTCTATCCTATGTCGATGATTTTACGATATCGGATTACCAACGCAATCGCTGTTGTGAGTAAATGGCTGCAACAGGTTGAACTACGTACGCGTGCGCGTGTGTTTATAATATTTAACAGTGAAACGGGAGTAAGTTGTTCGATGATAATATTTCTTGAAAAAGTTTTAGCCTTTACTTTGAACATTTTAATATATCAATTGAGCACTATAGTTAATATACTTATTACTTATATACTCATTTGGACACCGCGTTTGTATTACTTTTAAGACGGAAACTTTATTTAAAACCAATAGAATACTTCAGAGGATTAAAACGAATAAACAGATATATAAATCAGTATGGTTTGAACATAAAAAACGAACAATTTCATATTTTTTTTACTACCTCAATATATTATAATTTATAATATTATAGGTTTAAGCCCTTAGGCGTCAACTAAACCAAACATGTCACGAATCATTACATTTTTGATTCCCAAACAAGTAACGACGAGCATTAAAGTGTCCAAAACGGGCCATATTGGAAACCATTAGTGTCAAAATAGTCTCGACGCCCTAGCGAAACGAGATTGGTTACCGTGGAGTATACGATGAATATTATTGTAATGTATGACCGTAAACATTTTATAGTTGTTTTTTCCCCATCTATAGACATTCAATACTTAATACTCATTCCGTGGTTGTCGACAAAAAAAAAGTAAAGGGCAAACTATTCGTCGGACAATACCGCACCACACCTCGGTGTCAGCATTTCACGGGCGCCAAACGACCTGACGCCGCTACATACGATATATGCGATGATAAGCAACGTCCGGCGAGACAGTGTTTATATCTAACATAATATTATCCATACACATTCGCGATTGCCACCACACCTCGAAGTTTTTACGTTTTGACGCCACTGTTTCATTGTCTGTTCATCTACGAATACCGGGAAAAATCTGTAGTTCGCAATTTACACTCCCAGGTAAAAATTAAATGTTTTATTCAACTTGACAGGAGTATAATATAGCTAGTATTTAACAGTAGATGAAACCCTATTATAGTATGATAAATATGTATTAATACTAAATACAGACGATTCTACATATATAGTGTATAATGCTATTCCACTTAAAACCACTCGCATCGTCGTTATTTCAAATATTTTATCTATAGTGAATAATGATATAGTTTTTTACAGTAATCATTGAACTAAAAAATTATGCTTATATTTTTAAAAATTAATTATATGCCTGCCTATCATAGCTACACACACGCAATCGAGGCTCAAATAATTCTAAATATCAACGCATAGATTTTTTCACTGTTTGAAATCTCCTTTTACGAAATTGTAGCGTTTATTGTACGACAAAAATACGAGATTTAGTCTTATAATATTTATGTAATAAGATATATATAAACAGTGTATTTCCTATTTAGTAATTATTAGACAGAATAAATAAGCCAACGAGACTTTGGTTCTAAACACGCACATGTTTATTTTTACGAAGCGTAAAATACTGTAATAGGAGTATACATAATGTATATATTCCCATTAACTATCAAAAAATGTAGACGGTTTTCATATTAATGCAACCAATGATTATAATATAGTTTTTTAAGATGAATTTGATACATATACAATATATATACATATATATTTATCTATTTATTTTCAATTTCTTTGTAAACTCAATCGATGGCAATTAATAATTTTAATAGTTTATGTAAATTTAATTTTTGAATATCTCTACCGATTTATCTAACACCACCAAATATAACTTAAATAGTCATTTTTATTATACAAACAAAATTAAATAAAAATTCATACTTATAAGATAAAGAAGTATTTGATAACAATCAGTATTATTTTTAAAGTAAGTATCATTAAATATCGATCACAGAATTGTTTAGCAAAAAATGTAGTATTTTTACTAAACACAAGAAAAACTCACCCAGAAATAATCCAGTCTTGTTCCACCCTTATTTATTTTATTAAACACAGGTAGTTGATGTCTGAAAACCATTTCATGCTGGTCTAATATAATAACTCCAAGTAACCCTCCTTTATATTTTTTGTTGAACACACCTGCATAATGCGCGCGCACAAACACCACATACATATACCTACTCATATATATATATATATATATATATATATATAAATGAGCAACATATGGGCAGTATCCAACCCTCTGCTACATACACATACACATACAATAATATATAGAATATACCTATATTAAATGTATTAGCTTCAAGGCACGCTTAGGGTTTCCGATTTCAAATAACGGGCAAAACCACAAGTAATAATAAAATATATATCCAACTTCCAAGGCAAATAGGCAATGAAAAACAAAAACTAAAACAAAAAATAAAATAAATATCCAGAATCAATTTCAACAACTGATCGCGTGGTTATTTTACGATGCCAGCTGGTATTTATCTTGATACATATACGTATCTAGTATCTTAACACGCAATTTGGGTTTATAAAACGCACATAATACTCGTCATAAATATGATATGTATAAACTTCAGACTGAATTATTATGGTAGTCATTTGGTTGTCTATTTCATATATCGAATATAATTTCCAAGGTTGCGTATATGACAGTAATATATGTACAGTTCTTCAAGCTTGTGTTGACTGTACCGCCAGTTACAACCTTTCTCTTCTACAAGCAGGGCTTATATCATACTCAGTGCGAATATTCATATGAATAAAAAATAACAATCATTTTCTAATCTGGGTTAAGCGTTGCCCCCTTCTTCTATTTTGATCAAAATTAATTGTAAACGCATTACATATTATAATATACTCTTAGTTCTTACGGAATTCAAGGTAGATTAGACAAAATTAAATATACATTAATACGACAAACGTCATTAAACCTCAAAACTTTTATTCTCGACCACGGTAGTGAAATTGTAGGACCAAATATAAAAACATATAGAAGCTGATACTGACGATCTAGACGTTGAATTACACAATTATGATCGATTTCAAAATGAACACGTATTGAACACATCTAAATGCTGAGTATCCGACCTCGATGACCACTACAATTCCATCACGTGTATAAGTCTGTCTCACTCTCTATTTAAAATCCGGATGCTAAGGTTCACGACTCCAGAACAATTTTAATACCGCATCTATCTTAATTCTGAGCAACCATTATTTACAACGAACAAATTCTACCACTGTTCAAATTCTGATTGTCTTCTATTAATAAATATATACAGACTATTCAATAACATTTTTTCACGTACGATGTAGGACTATAATAATTTAAAATCGTGTTATAAAATATATAAGCGTATCCAAAACTTCTTTTAACTTTTATATAGACAGCAATAGGTTGTTTTATAATTTATCAAATATTTAATATGGTGAAAATTATATTGAAAAATGGTAAGAAAATTCATAAAATGGCAAATAATCTAATAAATCTTAAAAAAATCAAGGTTCATAAACGTTTTTGAACTTGGGTGTACATTTAAATGAAATAAATGAAATAAAAACCACCGCTGCTGCTTAGTATACTAGAAATCACACCAAGAATAGGTTGTATATGTTATAGGTGAGGCCCGGGTTGTTTATTTGACCTCAGCACGGCACGAGCTGAACACAAACTTGACCTGCGCCGTAAAGTGTGCGCGTTAGTAAAACAGGTTTAAAATGCAAATAATATCAGCCGTGTGCAGATCGAACCTTACAGAGAAAATGCTGTATTTGGCTGGAAATGGATAACAAAATGAAATAATCTCGTTATTATTTCGATGTATCATTGAAAAGATTGTACAGTGATTCGATATGGATGTGCGGGTTTTAAGAAGAAAAATAAAAATAATAAATTTAGGTATTAATGAATACACAGGAAACGATTAAGAGTTACACGCAGGGTGTCACGCACCGGTAGCTTGCTTTACACACAACCAAGGATACAGGTGGGACTTTTAGTGAAGACACTTTTCCCGGGTTAATATATGTGCGAGCGAACCTTGTGAACAATAGATAAGATAATACACCTGTTGTTGATGTTTCTCATACTTAAAAAAGCAAATTGCAGTTGGTATAATTATTTATTTATGGTTTTGCTTTCATGTGAGTTAGTAAAACTTTCTGTCCAATTTGTGTTGGTGGCTGAAGGGAGTTCGTTTCTTAATTATTATTATTATTTCAATATTTAAAATGTCATAAAAATATCAATTTACTTCTCGCTCAATTAAGTTTAAAAAAAATAAAATAATAAATAAATAATAATATACATGTTTAAGACGTATTATATTTGAATTAATTAAAAATAACCTTCATAATTTCATGGGAACGATAATTTATTTTAACTTACGAGTATATACAACGTAATACCGTAATAAAGAAGCTGTATAATAATATGATATATACATTTAAAACTCGATAAAGTTTAAACATGGATTTTATTTGTATAATTGATAAGTATATACGTATACCATACCTAAAAAATCAAAATTAAATTAAATTTTAGATATTTACCAACATGAATAAATTGGTATATATTACTTAAGTTTAAGTAAATTATAATCTACATCTATTCAAATATAATTCTACAGCCCACTATAATTCACTGTTTAAACTCACATAACGGGTTATAGAAAGTATACCAAAACCAGTAGCTGCATGCACTAAACTATACAACATCCCACGAATATGTAATATAATTTTAAGTTTAAACAATTGCTGGCTTATAATTTATAAAACATAATTAGTGTTTACAATAACAAATGACATTTATTATATATTTTTTGTGGAACATAATATAGTATTACTATAAATTAATTTTATATCCATATTAAAGACGTTAAAAAATTATATAATAATATTTTGTATTATATTCTAGTATTCTGTAATATAGTTTTACATGCGTTTAATTTACATAGTTTAATGTATACATAAACATTTGATAACTATAAGTGTTTTATTGTCACACAAATTAAGCATAAAAAAAAATGTATTTAATAATTTAATATTATTTTTTTTATATTTTTTATTTATTTTAATAAAAAAAAAACGAAAGTTTCTAAAAACGTTTGTGAATATTAAAAGCGTTAAACATAACAACGAAAAAAATTAACGAAACATTTCATAATTATTTATAAATAATATAAAGCAAACAACCAAATTAATTATCATAACAATCTATACACCAAATCACATCATAAACATGAGTTACATATTGACTAAATTTGAATAACAGTAGTAACATTTCAATTATCATGCTATGTACCGTAAAAGGTATAATTTCTTATGAACTATTTATGATTAGAACATATAAAAACATGCTATACATTTTGAATATATTGAGAAACAGTTTATAAAATCAAAATTAAAAAAGTCAAAAAAAAATTTAAGTCGTATAAATATGCCTACGTGTATCTAAAAATTCTAAACGATAATTTAATAAGTAAATATAACCATTATTTAAAATCATTGAAGACATAATTTGCTATGGATCATTAATTACGAAATTTTTATGGTTATTACATTGGCCATTGGTTTATGGAGATGTTAAAAATGTCCGTCTGGCGCAGATTTGTTTATATTAAGAAGATGAAACACTTCAGCACGCACCAAAGTTATACAACACACTGATGTAAATATAATGTATAATATAATGGTGTTTTGCTTTACACGCAGTAAAGCAAAACTACCCCTCCTTGCTATTGAAAACCACTTGATTGTGTACAGGTTGACATCGAATGAAGAAAACGGACAACGTTTATACACACAAATTAAATATAAAATAAAAACACATTATTAATTATTATAGCTAATAAACTATAGTGAGTAAAAATATAATAATGAGCGTGGGTTCTCATACATGAACGCGGTCTCGGTTGGTAAACTATTCCCACGGGGCCCTTCGAATATGTACTTTATAACATATTATAGTATATATTATTTTCCACCTTGGAACCCTTACGTTTTCCTACGAGAAAATTAATTTCTGTTTCCTTGGCACATTATTGTTAGCGTGCTTACACGCCGGAACATTAGTTGTAAGTTGAAATTTGGATTACCTATACAGACTACAATACTCAATAGTTGCTAACCACCACTTCACTTGCAGCACATGTCTATTAGGAGATGTATCTATTTATGATTTCCATTCTTCGTCGAGTTTTATTATTGTTGTTTTTTTTTCAAAATAAAATCATTAGCAATATAAACGGCCAATTGTCACGTCATTCTACCCTAGGGATTACACCATGCCGTCCCCCCAATGGGCCGGAACCACCGAACCGTGTTTCCTACTTCCTGCATGTCGCTCGAAAAATAACTCATCGTGCAATGCCGTGTCAACCACAATGATTTTTTTTTAGAAAAAGTTTCAGGTAACTAGGTTACGACCATTGCATTATTGAATTTATGAGGATAAAATAATTTAAATAATTTTTTTTTAAACAATATTTTTTAAGCCAACAAAATATTAATAAAATAATATACGATTACAGATGAGGTTTGTAACATTAACTAATAGCTACTTATTTAAAAATTAAATAATATATTAATAATATTATTACTTATGCATGTTACTCAAAACACCAAAAACAAATGACAGCAAGTATAATATATTAAATTTAAAAATTAAAAACCCATTTACTTCCTATACATTTGCATAAATTTCAAATAATACTAATTTGTATTATTAATAACAAAAGTTTTACAAAAATTTTATATTCATATTCAAATAGTTCAAAAGCCTATGCTTTTTTTTGAAATTGCATATATGTAATCTATTGCAATGCACCAATAATAATTTTTCGAAGTATTAATTATATTTATCACAGCTCAAAATTTAAACATAATTATGTACCAAAACAAAATTTTACGCAATTATTGCGATTTATTTTATACAGTAGTAACTATTTAATATTTTAATAAGTATGTTTATTCGTACACAAATGTTATTTTAACACGTCATACAGCTCGTATTAAATGTTTACTTTAATAAACATAATGATGTATAATGCGCATAATATTATTATGCACCTGTACACTATTAACAATATTTACCTATTCATGAAAAAGTTTAAACCGTGATTCACAATACAGTACCTACGCAATCAGAATTGATTGATAATTAATTACAATAGGTTCCAGTTTAA
Source organism: Melanaphis sacchari (assembly GCF_002803265.2). Classification (NCBI taxonomy): domain Eukaryota; kingdom Metazoa; phylum Arthropoda; class Insecta; order Hemiptera; family Aphididae; genus Melanaphis; species Melanaphis sacchari. Next base: position 4,418,991 of record NW_020271560.1, on the reverse strand, counting down.
TTTATAATGCCTTAATTTGAAATTATATAAAAACTATCAAGAATGATTTTGCACTTATGCGTAGGTACCATATATTATGGTTTATTTTAATTTTCATTATTTTTGACACTTTTTTTTTCTCTTAGATATCTAAAATTTATAATCAGTTGCAAAAACTAATTATAATTTTATTTTTTTTTTCATTACGATATTTTTTCAATGGCCTAAATCGGGCTAAACTTCATCAATACGCGCTAGAACCGTATTCAGGCGTGCCCATTTGGATACAGCAATGACTTATAAATTATAAGAATGCCATGCATCAATCAAAAATGTAGGTATTTTACTTCTACTGGACACTTGCCCAACATTAACTTTGCGAAACAACACACGTATACATATAGACACGAATAACTCAGAATTTATTATATCAAATGTGTGTAATATACACAGTATGAAATGTGCGTAAAATATTTTAATATATAGTATTACAGAATACACGTTTATATAGATAGTTGTAAATTTACTTTAAGCCACGCCTTCAGCTCCTTGTGTAGTTGCTGGTTTGTATTATAATTATATTTTTTTTTTTTTTACTCTGCTACTTCGTATAATATAGTAGAATTTACATATTAAACATATAAGTTTCAAATGATCTAAAGGTTTTTTTTTTTGCCCCGGGGAATAAAAAATATTATCTAGATTAGTTAGTTTAATTAGACAAGTTATCAAAATTCCAAGAAGAAAATATCGAAGCAAAATTATTTTAATTCTTTTATTTTACAAGAATTATACAGGCGAATGGTGCTTAAATATTATACTTTAAAAGCTTATCAAATATACCCGTAAATACACGTAAATGGTATAGCGAGTATATCAGTTAGATCTTTGGTCCTTGGTGAATAATATCTTTATATTTCTTCTAATCTTTTAAACATAACAATAATTAAATGACTTATTGTAGTTATGTATAAAATTAAAAATACCAAAACAACAATATGATAGCACGTATTTATTTACGACACATTATATCTTATACAGTTACGTATTTGTCGTACGCTATACCGATTTTCGAGTAGATAGATACGACTGTTACGATTATATATACTTTTTTACATTATCTTTTGAAGGATAAGATACCTGTGTCATTCCCTAGTAATGTAGTATATAAATTATTGACGCTCATTACAGTTATATAATATTTTGTATATATTTTATGATATAATACTTATATATAAACATATTTTCTTTCTTAAAAAAAAAAACTATTGAAAGAGAGTATAATTATCTACATTAGTCTCTGTTTAAATGAGATTTTACAACAATCAATTAGTTAATAATTGACTATAGCCGTAAAGTATTTTAAAAATTATTTCCTTTAACAGTAAATCTATTTTAACATCAAATAGTTTATTTCAGACGTTATTAATACAACATTTAATTTCATGTGGGCACTGTGCACATCTGTGCAACTATTTCAGCAGCCATCAGATTATTATTTTACGCGGCCAACAGCAATTTCGTTATCAAATGGTGAAATGAGTCAGTTTCATTCAACTTTTTTTTCTCAATCCCAGAGTAGACAAACCGGAATATATTTCATTTAAGTATATACAAGTATATATGAGATACTTATTCTACTTCCGGCGACCGTATTGTATTTGTATAATGACCACATGAGAACATCCTTCTATTCACAGGTTTAGCAGTTAGTTTTACTATTCCTACCGAATATCTACTTTGTGGTTACTAAAAAAATACTATTTTAAAATATATTATATACTTATATAATTTTCTAAAAATGTTGATGGTATATTAAGCTTTTTTGTTTGCTATGCGCATATGTATGCGTATATGTAATCATAGTTATTGGCGAAAGAACATCTGGCAGCCGAACAAATTTTATATGCAATAATAATAACTTTAATGTTTTGCACGAATGACATAGGCGATAAAAACACATATGTTTTAACCATATAGTGTGAATTATATATCGTAAATATATGCTAGCAATTTATAGCTAGACGCATTGTGATTTGTCGAATAAAATCATACCCAAGAATTAATATTGAACCTTATTGACAAGTCTTTAAGATTTACATTTTACATACATAATTTCTAAATTCTAATCACACTTAAGCAACTTTTTAGGTTCACAAAAATCCCACTTGAAAACTATGTTAAAGGTTATTAATGAGATTTGGCTAAAACATAATGATATACTTTAGAGAAGGGTTATCTAACCTTTTGTGAAGACTAAGCCACATTATTTGAGTAGACGTTGTTGTGGACCACATACATTTTAAAAATCATATATTCTAATTTAATGATTAAATTATAATACAACAATACATTTTTTTATAATTTAACCACAACGAATAATCAGTAAAAATATATTTATTTATAATAAAAAAAAAAATAGTTTAAAATAAAATAATATTTTATTAAAATTGGCTTGAGTTGATCGACTGATCATCCGTATCGATAATTAATGTGTGTCCGATATCCATGCTATCGCTATCAGACCCAATAAAGATAAAATGTTCATACACTTTTAAAGATTATTTAATTTTTAATATTTTGTAGTTTTACATTCTTAAAATAATTTTTTTCTTATAATATTAATATATTATATACACTATACAGTTAATTGATGGTTTTTAAATTGAAGTGAGGGCCGCATAATACCTACTACGTGTTGACCCCCCCTCCCTTCCAATTTAGAGTAAATGGTAATACTTAATTTTTAGAAATAATTATAAATAGTATATTATGTTATATAGATAAAAGAAATACATATATTTTACTATAAAATTTTTTTTAAATAAATTCTTACCTGTACAGCGCTATTAAGAAAACAATTATTTTGTCCTGGTCCATTGAGTAGACCTTTGGTGTAGGCCATTGAATCTCTAGAAGGCGGCATTTTTGTTGTTATTTTCTGATTTCCTGTGAAGATAAACGATTGTGTAAAGTATAAATATAACAATATCACGGTTTATTATTAAAGAGTACCTATATTAAATTGAGCAATAATGATTCACAACGTCTTTATAAAACACATAGATGATTGCTATTTTATACCCAAGGAATTTATGTGAATACAATAACTAAATAATTAAAACATGTTCTTTGCAATTTATTGTCAAATTCCAATGTAATATTCGTTCTAGTATCATTACTCACTGGAAAATCTTAGCATTCAACGCTAATCCATAATGTAAGCCAATGTAAATTAATACGTAATTTTCTACATCATTGTTTTTATAAATAGAACTAATAGAAGTATAGTAGTGGGATGTATAGGTAATAAGACTAATAAGTAAAAAACTTATATATTTAAATACTAAAAAAATAAACTACTGTACTTATACGCGACGTACAAACATATTTCGTTTAAATTGTGATCGGAATAACTAATGTCAATATTCAATACACATTGCAATACCTATGTTAAAGACAATACACAAAGACATCGCGTACGCTCGCTTATTTTTATGGAGATATTGTTATTTATTTTAAAAACACGATTCTTATGCTGGTGTTATCGGGACTGGAGTTCTTTTTTAAAGGTAGTGAATGGGAGTATATGGACTAGTACAGACTACTGATGATGGTGTATGCTTGGAAACACAAGACACGTCTTGGTTATGGAAATTAAACGACTAATACCACAAGTATACAATGTTGTACCTATTTTTATTTTTTTTTATAAATATTTTAGGTTTTGTAGATACATTTAGTGGAAAATTCATTAAAAGAAATAATTTTTAGTTATTATAGAAATACTGCAGTATAGAAATCCTGAAATGGTTTATTTTATATAAATTTACGATAAAATCTGTACTGTAACACTTATCAACTTATCTTGATCTAAACAAAAGTCTGATTAAGACGTAAGCGCGTCGAAACAAATAATTGTCTCCCTTTTTAATATTGTGAACTAGTTATTTAATGACACGGCAAAAACTTTTTTGATTTGACAGTTATTGTGTCTTTACTCTTTTGTCACCCTTGTTAAAATATGTTCCAGTCACAATTAGATACCTAGTAATCATTTTGTGGACAATTTTTAGTTTTGAAATAAAATGATTTTATTTGAAACGATATATATAGAAGAAAGTAAAAAACAGGTTTCATAATTACACAAGATTTGACTTATGCTGAATTTAATTTCAATTTGATTTCATTAAAATACATGATTTTGGAGAAAAAAACCAGTTGTAAAATAATGATAAATAGATATGTAACTCATTTCGTTAACGCAAAAACATAAAAACACTAATGCACCACCACATGGTTATCTAGTTTTATTAATTGGCGATTAAGGCTTACGAAATAATAGAATAACCGGTATATGTAGATACTATATTTTTAATAAAGTTAAACAAAACAAGACAATTTAATTAAACTTATAAAGATTTATAAATTATAATTTTCTTAGAATCAGTGTATATATAAAAAAAATTATTCATAAAAAATTCTAATCTAAAATAGTAGAAAAATATGTGATGGTAATGCAAATAGTGCAGTGAATTCCACAACCTTATTTGTAATGTTTTGAAAATAATATAACGTTATATACATACTTTTGTATTTAGAGCTATGTGTATATGTGCGAAAAATGGCATAAATTCACTTAAAAGTTTCTAAAAAAAAATCAGTTATAAAAAATAAAAATTCATGCTCACATTTTCATAAACAATAAACGAACAATGAACCGGAACAGATTGTGTTCAGCAATGTTTACACGTCTTTATATAACGTTGTGGAATGACAATCTGAAGACACCGTTATACACGATGCTTTAATACCGTAAAAACATTTCATAAACAATAATATAATTTTAACTTTCAATATCATGTATATCAATATTAATATAGCATTATTATTTTTATAGAGTCTACATTAGTTAATATTTATTGTTTAAGACTTATATGAATTATGTTAAATTTAAACATATGCGTTTCATAAAAAGATAGAAAACATCTTCAAGTGGTTAATTTCAAAAGATTATATTTACAATATTCCTTTTTTAATATTTTTATTGATACAATAAAATATTATCTGATATGATGACGGTATTTTTAATGGTTCTTTTGTTAAGTAATTTATTTATTTCTGTGATTGCTCATCCGTAGCCCATATAAGTATTCTAAAACCTGGATAGTCTCATTACTCATTAATTTCGATAGATGTGATTGGCGTCACGCAAGAGTCCGTTACTATTATAATCAGGCATGTTAAATATTTAAAAATTAATAATTTGCTAATATATGCAAAGACAAATACCTAAATGAAAACATTAAGACTGAAAATACAATAAGTACCACAAATTTACAATACTTTAAAAGTATGCCTTAAAATTGTTAGGAATAAAATATATTTTATAGCGCTGTAATATTATCCAGAATATTATACTATAACATACACGATGCACATATTGTATCAAACAAACTGTTGATTTTAACATTATGTTTTAAGGAAAAATAATTTTTAAAGTTTATTATTTTCAATTCTATACCATAATTCCATAGTAGATAAAAATTGTTTCACAATAGAAAAACCATTTAATTGCTAAATATGTTATTTAATCATCCGAGAAGTGATCATATTTTACAAATAATAAATAATTATTTTATAATATTATTTGTTTAATTATGTACTTATTTTGGTACCTACTACCTACTATAAAAGTGCATGTCATAAAGATTAAAAAGTTACAATATAGTTTATAAGTCATAGCCACAGCAATTAATTTTCAATTTACATTTCTTGTTTCTCATAATTATAACACTATTATTTTAAGCTATTTAAGCATCAAATTAAGAATATAAATATTAATAGGGTGTATTAAAATTAATGAGAAATAAATTATTAATATTAGTACACTACTTGTCTACCCATCTGCATTTTGTATATATATCTTACCAATATTTTATAACAGACCATTCCAAAAAATTTATTTTATAATTTATCTCTATAAAAAAACCCACGTGAGTTCACAATCCTTTACAAAAAATAGGGTTGTTGTTAATTATAACAAATAATTGATTAAAATATTTTGTTACATAATAATTTTGTAACTAATAATTTTAAATATTGAAATGTATAGGTATATAAAATACTACAAAATAACTAGAAATTATTTTTATTTTTTATCAATACTTACAATATTACAGTATATATATATATTTTTGTTTATAAATAATATAATCTATTTATTTAAACGCGTATTCCCTATAAAAATGTATTCAATATTTTAAAAATAAATATTATTCATTTAAAATATTTAATTGCTTTATTGGTTAATATAAATTATAAATGAGAAATTGTTTTTGAAACTTTTTAAATACTAATAACGTTAGACAATACAATCAAGTATTGTTTTCATTTTCAACATAAATTTTAAATCAGTACCAATTTGGTATTGATTATCCATAGATACTTGTTAACATGTATGAAGTCAGTAATCACATATTTATCTCTAAATATTTGCGTTCAATATCTATAATGTAAATTAAACTCAAAATTGATAAACATTAATTCATAAACTATTAAATCCAGCGGACGGTTTGGTGAAATCGAAGATAAGACGACCTACATTAAAAAATGCGGCCTTAACATCGCCTGGAGATCTATACAGCCGCTCGGCACACCAAGAAACGGAATAGATTATGCAAGTAGCACATATACGAATACATATACAACGATTCGACGATAGCTATGTTTTCATATCTTGATTTTAAAAGTAATACATAAGGTACATAAGGTTTCACTACAACATACTGACATAACATTATATGAAAACACGTAGTAAGATGTATAGAACATTTCCTCGTACAAGCATCACTAAATATGAATTATGAATGCTATTATTACTCTATCACCTTCTATACAAATCATACGCTAAAAATGATCGAGAAATCATTGAATCCTTAAGGTCAATAATATATCACCCCCGACACTTCAAAATCTAACAGTAATCGTTTAAAATAAAAAAAATAAATGTGTTCAATTCACTACAAGAACATTAGTATAAAACTAAATTTTAAATTAAAACTTGGTAATTTAAAGTTGTTCGTTCACAGTCATTTAAATGATATTAACGAACAAAGAATGGTCTTCTAACGAAATGACACACACATGAAAGAACTGACTATGATCAAACGATACTAATTTATTTCCCAAGATAATAATAATATATTATATGTACACTAATTTATTATAAAGAAACATAATATTCTCTATTAGTTATTACTTATTAGTTATTACCATGCGTACTCAACAATAATACCTATAGCACAACCAATCAAAAATCATAGAAATAGTTATGACGAAAACAATTTCTGATATTTAAGTGGAGGAATATAATGTTTTTGGTATTTTTATATATTGAATAGATTAGGTATAGTTGTTTTTAGCTGTTAATCAAAACTGTAAATACGCTTGTTTTATAAAACTATTACTACATAACACTTCATAAAATCAAGGGAAAAGTAGTATATAAATAAATAAATAATTTATAATTTCAATTTCCGTGTTACTAGAAAAAATATGATGGATATAAATTATATTATGTATAATATCATTAAATTCTTCAAAAATTTAATAAAAAACAATTTGAAATGATCTTACAATAAATTGTTTCTGATTTTTTTTTTTTTTTTTTACTTGTTCAATAATATGGCATAACGTTTTTACATTTTACGAACATTACAGTTAAACAGAAAACGGATCAACCGTCTATTTTATTATCTAAAATTCGGGCGGATGTAAATTATTGTTGAGTATTTTCAAAACGTGATATTTGAACTTACGTGACTGAACACTGAACAAACTGTATTAAAAATGAATATTTTAATCCTGGAAACAAACTTCTGAACAGGTACCCCTATTGTAGGTATTCTTTATAGCCGATAGAGGTAATAATGGTGTATCACATTAGTCAGGGTGGTTGATCATAAAATCACGTAAGAAGGTGTATGCACATGTATTTTTGGGATATCCTGCTGTGTCTGACTTGTTCCATCAATTTTACTTTAAACCATATTTTATATTTTATTAAAAAAAAGATAATAAAGGAGAAGTATTTAATAGTATAGAGTATCTATCTACACCTATGTAGTTCTTTATACAAACCAAATATAATTAACACAAATCCTATACTATTTATTTTGAATAATTCACATACAACGGACTTAATTGTAAAAAAAAAATTACCTTAGCAGAAAATTCCTTAGAAACTGAACTCAAAAACTTACTTAACTCTAAATTTGTGAATATTCTTATGTTCATATTTTATACAAAATATTAATTAGTTTATTGTTTAATAGATTACATAGATATCAGGTAGAACTATTAAATAATATTTAGTGTATATCGATGCACAAAAAATTATTAAATATACAACACTTTACACAAGAACTTAAAATATCTAATTGATTTTCTAAACTATGTAGGGAAATTTCAATAATAGTAATCTTGTAATATACACTTTATGTATTATATATATGTGTGTTTAACAAAGACACATCAATTCAACCTGGATAATTTGTGTAATTATTATGTACCGAGGAATGTTCATTATTTCATTCACGTTAGGCAGCTATAGTCACATAAATCATTAATTGAGACAAACTGTTGGGTATTTTGGTAGGTCTTATAAAGTAGGTAAAAAGTATATACATATAAATACTTAAAAGAGCAGAAAAAAATTTTAAAAATTGATTCGTTTGTTCCGATAATAGTTGTTGTGATTTATTGGTGGTATAACAACATTTTGCGTACAATGCTATAAATAATAATTTACAGTAATTATAATGTTGTCAAACTTGTGTGGGGGTTTGCGACCAGTTATTGACTACTATCAATCAACGATCTATTTTTAATATAGTTATATTGTATTTGAAACTATATACACCAATATCAATTGATATATTATAGTATTTCGATCATTTAAAACAATTTTCTGCTTGAGTTGCAAATGGAACCGTCTTGAGCGATAAGTTTCAGGTATACGAGTGGTAATTGAAGTACTTTGAGAGAAACTCCAATACAGGAAAGAGTGCATGACCACCACGCAGATCGCATTACGTTTAGCGAACCCTCAGTGGATTAACATTATATTATGTAGTTATAATTACATACTAAATCGATGCCACACTGAACTAGCTGACCAATACTATATAGCTGTTATTGTTTTCGGGGTAGATTTATCGATTTAAGTTAATCGAATCTCGCAAATAAAAAATGCATTACCGAGAAATTACAGCTTTCTCTCTGTACGAGCTTTGCTAGTTGCGGAATCATATCCCCATTTTTCGTTTCAGAAAGAAAAACCTTTGAACACACTCCTATTATCTTGTCACAACTATACGTATTTAAATACCTATTGGCTATTACATTCTCCCGAGTTACAAGTTTTATATTTATTTACGTTATGTAGTACAAAATACACTCACTCGTCAATGCTGGTAAACCATGATCTATGGAATGGCGATACACAATGTCTCTATGACGGGTGCTATTTCAATAAGCTCACAATTTTCACCACACACGCGAAAATAAAATTTGTAAATAAAGATATAACAACACGTATGAAATATAGTTTAGTGAGCACTGAAAAATTATTATAGTGGTGAGGCGGTAAAACTTTCGAGCGGCATTCGTACGACGACACGACAGACGCAACGTACACACAACATGATGGACGGTCTCCGACTGAACGTGGTGAACGTCCCGTGCTTACCGGGTTTTTGGTGGGGGTGGTGGCGGCGACAGTGCGGTCGGTGAGCGGTAGAGGCTGAACTCGTTTCAACTACGAGGTTACACTTCTTACTACCTGCTGCCGTCGCCGTCGCTGTAACGACGACGACGCACGACGGTGTTTGAGACGACGGCGACGGTTGTGTTATTAGGTGTACCAGGTACATAATCATGGCTATACGTATATTAAACCAACATACTGATGCTTCGACGACCTAAAATCCATGAACAGTAGCAAAGTGATTTTACATTCGTTATAAGTATTACATATTAAAACCTATTACGATCTATAGGTGTAGGTAGGTACTTCGCATTTCGAAAGGTATCGATCTACAATCATGCATCGATTATCACCTCTCGGTCAGCTTTTATTTTGGGCCTCTGGTCAATTTTTTCGCATTCCAAAAGTAACTTTTGCAAATTAAGCTATTTATTCATAAGTAGCGGACGTATAAAGTTTTATAGATATTAGATTAAATTCTGAATTGAATCTTGATCGGGTAATCGATTATAACACTTACCTATAAGGTTTTTGAATAATTCAAATAATCTCAGAAAATAACACGAATATAATATTAAGTAAACGATGGACAGTCAATGGTTGTTTATATTTTATATGTGCACAAAGGTCAAAGACGTATATCTCGTAAAAACTACAGGTGTTTATTGTAAACTTAATAAGACTTTCAATTTTAAACATATTATTGATATGTAAAGATTACGGAGAACAAAAAAAAGTAATTATTTATCCATATGTATTCAATATAGTATCACCACATGTTGACTACTGAATAATTCACTTGAATTAATAAAAAAAAAATATTGTTTATATTTTCATGCTTAAAGTTAATTCTACCTCACTAGATATATTAATATATATTACCTACACCGTATATTGAGTATAAGTTCATCAATTTGAAATTGAAGACAAATACATTGCAGAATCCCGTATTTGTATATATATATATATGTATGTATTACATTCTTTTAGAGTATTACATTAAACTCCATCTCCGTGATTGGTATTTATTTATATATAAATATATATATATACTTCAACACAGTTTCTAGTTTAAGAAACACATAAGACATAAAATTTGATTAATTCCTATGCTCGCAACTAGATGATTTGGTCCGCTATCATTCTATAGACGTACTTAGATATCTACATATTTACACTGCATTGGTCTCAATTTAAATATTAATCAAACACAGCTATTGCACGTCACACAGATGCCACTCCACCTCACGCTTTTAATAATAAATAATAGTATACACTATACACCAATAACACGTAAACTGTATATAGCCATGTAGGTACCTACCAATTATAATATTATACTATAACACTATTATATGTTATAATCATTATATAGAATCTGTAGTATCTAGGACACACCACATTCATATAATGTTTCAAAAAATATTCTACGTAGGTATATATATATATATATATATATATATGGTGCAAAATTGCTAAAGCAGTTAATAGATATAGTTATTTACAGTCAACAGAATTGTAAAAAAAAACCTTCATTCATTCGTAGAACATAATCTCATGAATTTTATAAAACGTTACATAGGAACTACGTTTTCGTAATTACTCCATTTTCTCTGATCAAAATATATAGGACGTTGTGTGTTCAATGGTCATATTTATTTTCATCACGTTAATTTGTAAAATCTTCATAGGTACATTTTATAAGTTGCAGTCAAAACAAAATTTGATTATTTAAATAAATGTCTATAAATACCACCTGCAGTTCCCAAAAAATACTATTGTGTACGATGGTTTGTAATATATTTCCTAATAATAATAATATCTTAAGGGTTACCTTGAAGAAATTATAATTACTATTTTAGAAAAATAAAAATAAATGGATTTTAACGCTAAATTATAATACACTGGTACTTGGTAGGTAGTAGATCTGTCACCCACCTAAATAAACATAATAATATTAATAAATTATTTATTATATACCTATTCCATTAAAAATAAGTATTTTTAGTCAAGTAACATTTTAAATAGAATTAATAATTTCCTGATATAGTAATACCTACATACAAAACAAAATTACAAAATACTATTATAAAAATAAAAATTTACGTGATGTGTTAAGCATTTCAAAATTAAAAGTGATATGCACCTAAAATTAAAAAACCTAAATACTACAGAGAGAGAACAATATTCTGTATGATTTTATTCAAATTGTTCAGGAGAAAAATCCTGAATATTTAAGTTATTACCCATATGAAACTTTTTAATCTCTGTATTAAGTATATTATACAAATAATTATTTTTTTAAATATTATTATTTACGAGTATAATTTATCAATATTTCTTACGCTTTTTTAAATTTCTATCTTTACTTGTATAATAATTATTTCTGATTTTAATCTTAAACAGTTTAATAATATTTGAATTTAATAATATAAAATGCATAATTAATTCAAATTAAATTTTAAAAATATAATTAATCTCTTTAATATAAATATGTGTCAAAAAAACAAAGTTCTTCATAACTTATAAATTGTTTTTATAGAAACCTAAAAATTAAAACATTAAAAATACATAAAAAACAATTTTTGCATGGAACTATACATCTCTTTGAATTTTAATTTTAAAATACAAAAGATACTAAACATCATAATTTGACTAATTGTTTACGTATTGTGATTTAAAAACTATATATTAACTACATGATACATGAAGTGTATATCGTAACTCATAACCTCATAAGTCATAACCATGGCTATATAAATTGTAATATTTATTTTCGATTATCATTGTTATAATTAACAACATAATTAAATTAAAAGATATAATATTATAATATACCATTATTTATGGAACTATTAAAATAAATAGTTGTCAGTGAATATTTTTATTTATTTACTTTTGGATTTAATTCTTAATAGAATATTATTTGTAATTATAATATAATACATAATTAGTAATTACCATCACCTGTGTTTTATAATGAATTACAATTTTTTTTTTTTGATTTTTTATAAATATTTTTTATTAGTTAAAAGAAAAGTATCTAGTTAGCTCAATGAAATTTGCAAAGTGATCTTTTTTTAAATGTAAACTATAGAGTCCCTTAATTTTATTGTATCAATTCGAGCATTGTTTGTCTATATAGTATTATGATGAACCTATTCAAATCGTCTTACGGTACATCGATATTGAATTATAACTTATAACTTATATGTAATAATATGTATTAAATAAATTAAATAACAAAATAAACTTGACACTAACTATTTAGCAACTCCCCCGATTTTTTCGAAATGACAATAATTATAGCATTCTTAATAATTAGCTCTAAAACACAAGAATAACAAATAACATCAAAAATACTTAATATACAAAAATATGCAGCCAACAATATCGTGTTTTTATTTCTTGAATATAAATTAACAGAAACATTATTATAACTTATATTTATGTTTCTAGAACCGCTCAAAATAAATTATTTACAAATGCTAAAGTCAGAACAGTTTACTAGTCACAAGATCTGATTATTATAATACATTTTAATTAAAAAGATTTTGTTAAACAACTTAATAAACACGTTAAATAGATTTTTAAATGATAAAGAAAAGTTTTAGATGTTAGAATTTTATTTTAAGAACTACGTAATGAAATAATATCAATAATTTCCAACATAGTCATGATGTCGTGATATATGATATGAAGAACGAAGGTCATATTATAATTAAATCTTCAATGTAATTTGAGTACACATCTGTATCGTTTCAATAAATTGAACTTATTCTTTTACGTTAACAGATCTTGTGGATAAGAATATATTATATTGTTTTAAAATTAAGTACAAATACTTGAAATATTTTCTGAATCTTTTTTGATAAGTGTTAACTGTTGAGCCATTTGTTTAAAAATAAAAGCCAAACATAATTAAGTCCAAAACAAATTGTTCCTAAATATTATTTAAAATTAAACATACATGAAAAGTCTCTATTAATAAAAGTACTATTTTATACGATAATATTAGCTATCGTATTTGTTATGCCATTTAATTATTCACAGTGAAATGTATGAATAGCGGATACTCCCGGTCACCAAAATTTTGTTCGCTCGTTTTAAGTTCTTAAAGAGTGAATATGTAAAAGGAAAAAGTGCGCGCTAGGTTTAATTAAATTATAATATTATTATTTAATGTTTTAATGATGATATAATAATTTTAATATTTCAACAATATATATCTAAATTAATATATAAAAATGTGAAAAAATTGGTTTTTGAACAAATTTGTTACATTATAGTGTAAGCGCGTTTTTTGTCACCATTTTGTAATTTTTTTTAAACTAAGATTAAAATAAATGTCCGCTATTCAAAATTTTTCCATTGAAAACTAGAAAAAATGTCCCCGTTTCCAAAAACTTAGCCTCTATTAGGAGGTGTTCTCTATTAGGAAGTACCCGTTAGAAATGGTAACACTATATATATATTGTATATCAACATAATTACTCAATTACTCGTATTTCTATCTAATTTCGATTTTAAATAAAATGTAAAATGTAAATCGAGGAAACTATTTCCTTTTGGTATCTAGTTTTACTATATTACAATGTCAATTTTTATAAAATAAAATAAAAAAGATTATGAAATAAATTAATTGTAACAGTTTTCAGTTAACTGAGTTCTTTATAATACAATTTTCTTAAATTGTTCAAACAATCGGAAAAAAAAATCAAATAACCACAATAATTGAAGAAATATAATATAATCACAAAGCATCTATAGCCCTGAAGTCTTAACAAATGTTCACTTTATTTGTTGTTGTTGTGCCTTCAAATAATTAATTACTTCAATTTTTAATTTGTTTATAATATGTAGGTAGGGACTAGGGATCTGGGATATACTGTATTCAATGTACATTACATATTTATAAATTAACAATTTTAAACAAAAACATGATATTAATATATTATCTTATAACTTACGATATGCCTAAATATACTAGTGTTTGTTTTAATAATAAAATATAGTTATATACTATACAGACCCCCACACAAGTGCACCCAATATGGTAAGGTTACCCGTTGGCTATCGTTATTATTAAAATTATAAACAAACAATCAAATAGGAATTAAAAATAATAATTCACTCATTATTAACCCATTTTTCAATCACTAATAAACAATGTAAATTATTTTTAAAATTTAAAATAACTAACAGTAGGTACTTAAATAGCAAAACTACATTAATAGCTATAGGCTATATTTAATAACGAACCATATAATATTGTATAATATTTAAAAACACCAAATTGACATACTAGAACATATGATGTAGAACCGTAAATAACCTACAAAGTTTTTGTTGAGTAATGCTGGATAAAGTTATTTATCCTTGAATTGATAAATAAACGTTTTACTATCTCCATGTTACACAAACGAAAATATATAATTATTTAATACTATAATAATTTCATACGAAAGTAAAAATATGATTATTATTTTATAGCATCAATACTTCTGAGTTTTTGACTTTATATTTATAAAATATAATTTATCTATGTATACTGTTGAAATTTTTAACATTATTACAAAAAATTATTTCCTATGGCAATTGATTGTTATGATTTTAGCCATCTTTTTATCAATTGATTGTTTTATTTGCTAAATTGGCAATTAGATAAATTTATAAATGGTAAAATTAATCACGTAATTTGATTTAAAAGTATCTTACAAGTCAACTTCGCTAATACAGTAAATTGTATTAACATTTTCAAATTGAAGTTTTTTATATAATAAAAAAAGCTTTTATACTTTTTATTTATACGTTTTAATTTTTTTCTGAAAATTCAGTTAATGAATATACGATATACTCCAATATTTATCATTTATGACTACATAATACATCAAATACATTTTAAAAGTGATGAACCATGTGTACCTTTATATAAATAATAAAAGAGGTAAGTTTTTAAGTGCTTTTACTATAAAAGTAATTTTACTAAATAATCCATAGATACTTTACAGTTATAACAATAAAAGCACAAAGATGTGAATTAAAATGTTATTATTTAAAATTTATAATAATGAAACATTTTGTAGATAGCAGAATTAATTTCAAATAATCATAATACAGCTTTTAAAAAAAATTATAATATAGCAATCTAAGTGTCAACAAAATTGTATCATTAACGTTATTTTTTTTTTTTTTTTTATAAAAGTTACAGTCTACTCTATAAAACCATGCTATATGTAAATTATATTATTTTAATATATTTAAAATACTTAAGTCGTCAACTTAGTCATACTATCGCAAACAATATGTTGAGGTTTAAAAATATTACATCAATATAAACAGTCGAATATTAAATAGATTTTTCTTTAATTTCAATAAAATATTATTATTACTAGATGGCGATATAGATTAATATTTAAATAAAATTGTATAACAATGAAGGACTTCATTTCAACAATCGCCGTTAGCAGTAGATAAAATATATAATACCTATATATAATTTTTTTTCTTTTATCACACATTTTGAAGCAATTATAATGTTTACATTTTTAACTTGTTTACATTTTTATTTGGGAAATAAAAATTACTAGTTGGAATTCGAAATACCAGTTTTTGACAAAATGTATTTAGTTGTAATTCAAAATCAAATACCCATAAATACACAAAAATTTTCTTAAATTTTTTTGTAGATGTTGGTAAACATTTTATCACTCTGTCAAAAAATTTAAAATAAGGTTTCTCAGGTTAATAATGGAATAAAAAAAAGTTTGGTGTAAATCTACAATTTTTTTTATAAGCGTTTTAAATTGAAATTTTTTCAAAATGCTTATACCTTAGGCTCAAATTCTTAAAACCTGTTAAGTTGTAAGTATTTTATACTGAAAACAAAAGAGCAACTCCATTTTTTATCAGCTACACGGAAAAACATTAAATTGTTTATATAGTACATATTGTATAATTATTATTAAATAATATTACATAATATACATTATATTCAACTATGCTAAACCAAGCAAAAAATTCCGAAAAAAGATATTATAATCAAACCTATTATAAGTCGTAAACTTAATTCCCGATATCAAATAGACTTAGTAGACATGCAAACTTGTAAATATGGTGAATTTAAATTTATATTAAATTATCAGGATAACTTAATCAAGTTTAATCAATTAAGACCTTTAAAATCTATAACTGCAGAAGAAATTGTACATCACTTATTAAATATATTTCTTATTTTTTGTGCTCCAAATATTTTACATTCAAATAACGGACGAGAGTTTGTAACACAAAAAAAAATATAATTGTAAGCATGAAGGAATACTAAGTAACAGTAATTGCCACGATAGTTTACCGTGTTAAAATTGATAAAACTTAAAAAAATATAAGCTACTTAAACTTTATATTAAAAAATTATTTGTTAAACTATATTTATTTATGAGTTGATTACCTATCTATTTGATTATACATGTTGTCAGACATAATGTAATTTAAATCGTTTTCTTTTTTTTCTAGTTTTTATTTTTCATAAAGATATATAGAGCAACGCCTGAAAAAATTAACATATAGGCAACTCTTTAGTATGACTGTAAATTATTTTGTATTATAATAAATCACAATCTACAAGCAATCGTAATTTATCATAAGCATCGGATCGGGCTTCTATAACGACCACAAAAAAGTTGTTCAAAAGTGGTCGATTTTGCCGACAGTATAAATACATTATAACCACAAAAAGTCGTTCAATAGTGGTCCGTGTGAGTTTACCTTAATTTCACATTATACACATCGATTAATAAATAATAATTATTATTCAATATTCAGTATTTACTTTTTACTATTTATTTATTTACTACAAATTTAAAATCATTTTTTGGAATAGACATTAAAAATTAAAAATTAGATGAATTAAATATTTAAATGAAGAATAATGATTTGAGTAATTTTGTTATAATTAAAAAATATTTTTTTGTGGGGATTTGAAATTTATATGTATATCATTATATTTTATAAGCACAGTATAATTGTGACATTTTAAAACTATTTAGATTATATTTTTACTTTTCTGTATTTAAAATTTAATGTGTAACTTAATTTTTTTAGACATGATATTAAAATTTTCATCTTTTTTAAAAAACTTTAAAATGTAGACAAAATTCTCTTTCTAAATTTAGCGATTTTATTTATAGGTACCTCGTACTTATTCATACCATTCTACGATGAGCCGGTATAGACTTAAAGTTAATAACAATAATGTATGATATAAATATATACTATAGTCTATAATATACTGTTACAATTTAAATTTTAATATTAGGAAATAATATAATAAATGCAATATTTTTGACAAAATTAATTCAACCTCCTGTAATAGTATTCATTCATTATAATTATTTTCAAGATAACAATAGTAACTGTATTATCATAATTCCTATTATACATATTATGACCATAATTAAAAAACTTAATCTCGATTCAGAATACACCCATACCCATATGTTTTAACTTGACACTAGTCTTCTTGCATTTATCTCAGACTGTAATAAGACGTAGCAGATTCAATTTATGTAGCTATTTTAATATATCATATTTTTTTAAACAATAAATCTACTGGAACAACAAAGACGACTCAGTAAAATATCTGAGCCTGCACCTTGATGAAAAACTAAGCTGGAAAATACACATTAACAAGAAATTAAACCAATGATACACAAGGCTACGAATACTATACCCTCTATTAAATCATAGCTCTACCATATAAATGAAATGCCCTCTATACTCCTTTACACAGCAATAATAAGACCACTAGTAACCTACACTTGTCCAGTATGGGCAGCTGCCTCAAAAGAAAAAATTTAAAAATTACAAATCCTTCAAAATAAATTCCTAGCACTAAAGGCCCCTTGGTTTATGAGAAACAAACAACTACACAACGATACAGGCCTACCACACCTGACGGAGCTCGTCACTACAACATCGGTAAAAGATTCATAAATCTAAGACTCAAAACTCGACTACCTCAGGACATTCTACTAGATCCCAATGAAAACACCTTAACCTCAGATTCTGATCCAGACTCATAGCTAACCAAAACTATTATACATTATATAATATTATAATCTGTAATCTGTAAAATAGTAACATTGTAAAAATACTTGGTATATTGACACAATTATATTAATAAATAAAAAAATATAGTATTTATTTTCTAATACACAAGTAATTTTGTCCAATATTAAATAATAAATAAATTAACATTATACCTATTTTTGCTTCCTTTGTTCATCGGTCATGTACAGCCATGGTGTAGGAGTAAAGGACTGCAGTTATATTAGGATAAGATAATTTATAATAATATTAAATCCTATTACCTATATATTATGTGTTTATATTTACACATAAACATTGGAAGATAGTAAAATAGTTTATATATCATTATATTAATAATTGAATAATAAATTACCTACGTATAATTAAATAAATAAATATGTACATAAATATTTGACCACACATACTTACCGCACACTTACCGTTCATAACCGCACATTTTACACCATTCAATACTGCACATATTTATTCTATTGTTAAAAAGATAAATTTGAAAGGTTAATAGTTCGAAACCGCACACGTTTAATTTACAGTTAAAAATTAAAAATTGAGCATATTTTATTGTAAAAAATTAATTTAAAAAAATAATTTAGCATAAATTAAAAATAATTATATATATACAATTAAATTGAAATAAATTTACACCCTAATGTTTTTAAATAATCAATTAAATTAATTTCCTAGGTCATGAAACGATTATATAAATTTAAAATACTTAAATATTTTAAATATTTTCTTTTTCCCTGCGGTTTACGTGGTTGTTTCGTATGAGTCTAAATTAAGTTTCAGATTTTATGATTTTGATTAATATGATTAACTATAGTGCAGTACTAAACGATAATGTTATTTTAGATAAATGTATATGTTATTGATATATATTAATGTGTGCGGTATTGAATGATTTAATTTGGGGAAAATATGCGAGATTAAAATATAAAAGTGCGCAGTTTTGAACGACGACCTTTTTTTGAAAGTGTACGGTTATGAACGACGCAAATCTATAGGTGGCGCTCAACATGGGGCTCAAACCTTCAATCAGCACGACCTCAAGATTAAGAGTCTGATACCCATATTGATATTTTATTAATATTAAAAAAAAAACTACCTATAATATTACAATAGTAAAATAAATATAATATATAGGCTGATAGATTAAAAAATACCTTCTAATTAAATTGTCATTTTCTATGATTAATTATTTAAATTTAAAATTAAAATAAAATGTAAAATAGATATTTGTATAGATTATAGACGCTCACTAAGTATTTAAAATGTCATTTCCAAATTGTATTATCAGTCATCACTTATCACAATATCATTATTACCACAAAATATAAGAAAATAAAAGCACAGTAAAAGTATATAACGAATTGAGTAAACGATATTTTCTAAAAGCAACCAACTTACAATAATCCACCCATACTCTTATTAACTATTTCCTAATCACACTAACCACCTATCGTCTACACTGATTATCAATTGGAAAGCTGCCAGCTCATGATAATTTCATAGTGGAATTATAAAATAATTTACTTACTAACTACTTATTATTAGTTATTACTAATTTACGTTTAGGTACATTATTAAAGAGTATACGTTATACACATAATTTATTGTACAATACAATGCCATATTATCCGTGATGGACTCTTGTTGCATGTCGAATGAATTAGAGACATTAGATCCTTGGCCACAGCTAACAACAGATGTAGTAGATTTTCAATTCGAAAATAATTTTACTACCGACCAGCAATCATTCCAACCACTGCCCGACAAAGAAGAATACTTACAGCGTTTAGGTAAGTCATCTCTCTATTTTTCTAATATATAGTACACATCTGTAGGGTTGTCATTAATCGTTATTACGTAATACAAATAAGTGTTATGTAATCATTGCATCAGATTACAATATATACTGATTATTTGATATTTAATACCATCAATGTTCAATAGAGCGAAAATTGAAAAAACTAAAGAACAGTTCACAGTCCGATAATACAAAACGTCGTCAAATTGTCGATCAACTGTGTGAAGCTCGCAAGTCATGTTTAGAACATTTGGTAGATTCAGATAGTATAGTGTTTGAAAACGAGCAGCCAGTTACTCAACCTTCAGGACTTTCTGCTTGGATCAATCCAGAACAGCCTTTATCTACAATTGAAACCCAACGACTAATCGAACAAGATACTCAAGATGAATGAGTTTTGGAGTCGTCGTACTTGTGTCATTTTGACTGGCGCCAGCAAAGGTATAGGACAGTGTTTAGCTGTAGAAATTGGTAAACTTTTGATCCCAGAGTCGACCATTGTTCTTATGGCTAGAGATACAAATGGTCTAGAAAAAACCAAAGAAATGGTCAACAAAGAAAACAGTGACATTTTGGTAGAGGTATATAGAACATAAGTACCTATTTTATTTTTCTCCTACTAAGTTTTAAATGGTTTTTATATTAGTATTATAGCGTGGATTTCTTTAACTCCAACGCAACAATGTTTGAAAAAATTGTTGAACCTATTGATTCAACAAAGTATGAATTATTTTTATTGATTCATAACGCTGGGTCAGTAGGTAATCTGGATCATCTCGCAGCTGATATGAATGATCCTGATGAATGGAACAAGTAATTAATTTTTTTTTGTTAGAAGTTAAAATGTTTAAATTTAAAAGGAACCTATTCAAATTGTACTAATGTATATTTGACTTAATTAGAATATTGAACACACATGAATATTTATTTTATTGATTCCTCTGGTTATCAAATAATAATAATCAAGTCTCAAATTAAAAATTTCTTTTTTTTTTTTTTTTTAGGTATATGTTGTTGAATTTATATTCAGTAACTTGTTTAACAAGTGTATTTTTATCTAAGTTCAATTCAGATACAGCTGAAAGATGTATCGTCAATATAACTTCATTATTAGGTATTGAACCATTTAAATCAGTTGGATATTATTGTGTTGGTAAAGCTAGTAGAGAAATGTTCTTCCGTGTATTGGCTTTAGAAAACCCTACATTGAACATTCTTAGCTATTCTCCAGGTATAAAATTTTTTACTTATAAATATAAATATTTTATATATTATTATTAGTTCTTATTAAATAAGATTACTTTTACTCTATTTTAGGCCCTGTATTGACGGATATGTATAAAAATATAAGTTTGAATTCAAAAGATGAAGTAGTACGTGAACAATTTACAAGTGGACAGCAAAAACAATATATTGTAAAAGTTGAAGACACTTGTCAAAAATTAGTGAACGTATTAGCTATGAGAAGTTATAAAAGTGGTGGTAGAGTTGATTATTATGATAGATAATTTTATTCCATGTGAAACTTTTTATTAACATATGTATTATTATTTTTAAGTTATTTTTATTATAATATGTATCGTTTACTATTTTTAATTTATTTTGGAAGAAAAGAATTCCTCTTTTAGCTTAATATGATAATAATTTATGCATAAATAAGATTATATTGTTATACATAGTGTAGTACACATTATTAAATACCTCTAGTTCAATTTTCCGAAATTGTTAAAACAAAGCATAATATACACATCTTTTTATATCTTAGTCATTTGTATATGAATTATTGAACTAAACTTGAGGAATGAGGTCCTTCACTCCTTCAAATTGGAAGTATTATTTGAAATTATAATTTAGACCCAAAAGAAACTGTAATTGCTTAGATACTTGGAGATTGGGCAACTAATTGACTGACAACTATTCGTGGTTGATTGAGTTGCATCAAAGTTACCTGCAATTTATTTTTGTATTTTGTATCAAATTTGTATTGTCTATTATGCAACAAAAATGTAATATAAAATTTGTGCATGAAATAGAAAAACATTCCAAGCTATACAACTACACATTAAAAAGCTACTCCAAAAAAAAATGTGATAAAAATCTTGGAATGAAGTACTCACTGAAATATTAAGCACACAGGTTAAAATTTTGGAGTACTACCTAAATAATATATATAATTATTTACAAACTCACGTGAAAATTACACTTTCCCTCATATTAATATCTGTATAACAAAAAGCAAGACAAATAATTTCTTTTAATTCAAGGTTAGTTTCTTTTCTCATTCTATAGAATTCAAGAAATCTCAAGTCAATTTTCTGTAATTCTTCAGCAGCAATGAATAGTCTACAGTTAATATCTTTTTCCAATATAAGATTGATCCAACGTTTTCTTCTGCATTTTTCATGTAGTGTTAATAATAATAATAAAAATAATATCTTCATAGCTTCTAGAGTCTAGACATTACGAAATACTAACAGCAATACAAATATTAATAAAACAGTTATAAAATATTTGAAAAGTTTAGAAAATAAAATTCTAATATATTTTATTTTACTACCTTTTTATATGATAGCAGCAATTTTTTCCTAAATTAATTTTATAGAATGACTAGAATTATTATTTTTTTTTTATTGAACTTAAGCCAGGCAACTAGGGCCATTAGCTATTTGTAGGGGTTATGAACTGTGGTATGTGTAGCAAGGTTTTTAACCACTATGATCCCGAGTGGTCACCCATCCGGGAGCTAGTAGCTGTGGCCATTACTTACTCTTAGTTGCATTCCACAACTAGAAGCAGCCAACGCGCCATGCCTAGCCACTAGAATTATTTTATTGCTTGATAAAAGAAACTATTATGTATACATATTAAATAACCTAATATTATTATTTCTTTTTTCATAAAAATCAGTATTTTTATTTAATTTGCAATTTCATGTTTTTGTTCCCCTTTTGTTTGTTAATACATTCTATTAGTATCTTTTTTTTATTAACAACATAATTTTGTAAGAAATAATTGTAATATTTTTCTGAAAATGAAGTTTTATAAGCATGAATATAATACTTTACTAAATATTAATGGTATATTAAACTTTTAAGTAATTACAATTGGAGTTATAAATGTAAGTATATAATATTTATCATACATTTCTAGATTAATCTTCTCAACTCAAATAAATAACTAAATATTAGATAAATTAATAAATATATAATATAATTAATTATTAAAACATACAATAAAATTTTAATTTTAAAATGTAAACATTTTAAGGCTAGAATTTATCATACTCAAACTCAAATAAAACCTATTTTCTATGTTTTTTTTTATTGCTTTTTATCTATTAGGTATAACTTATATTGCAGAATTGTTATTTTAAATTTTCTAGAAGTTTTTAGAGTGGATAAAATAAAACTTTGAAAATGTTTAGCTAATTAAAAACGTATCTTTAACCTTTGAGTAATCAATAATATACATGAAATGTTCATAGATGCATGCATATAGTTGCATTTATTTAACTTCAAAATTATCTTTCATTTAAAGTATAATAAAACAACTTAATATCTGGCTATATTAACTAAATTCTTGAACTCTTTTTTATTCTTTGCTTCCTGATGCTTATGTTTATAACAATATAGACTCATGAAACTACAAAATATATTTTTTACAGTGCCAGTTGTATAACCCAACTTTGTCTGGTACAAGATAAATATGAATTAATGCGCTTTATAAATATATCTTGGTTTTAGTATACCTACTCAAGTTTATTGATGAATCGACATTGATATACCTCACTTTGCAAACTAATTCAACCAAGATGGGCAATCCACCTATGGTAGATTGGATATAATGTTTTGAATATTTTCCAACATGATTTAAACAACTCTAAACTTTCTTAATATCTTTATTTTCTGAGAATAATGCATGAAACTTTTGTCAAAATTGGCCAAGTAGTTTTTGAGTCTATAAACTAAAAACATACAGATATTGTTTTTTATTATACATTTAAATAACAATCAATAAATTAAATATTATTTTCTTTTATTCAGAAAATTTTTATCGTAACTTAAGGTTGGACGATTAGTTTTTTATAAATAGATTTTATTATAGCTGATATTATTATTTTTTGAATAAACTGATTTTACACAATATTAATATAAAACTATAACACCAATTCATCATACGTGTATATTATAATGTATAATACTCAATTATCGGTTTGTTAGAAAACATTAATTGTTCTACACAATTTTAGTATGTTAAAAGTGCAAACAATATAGTTACATAGTATAATACATTCCATGAAAAAAATTTAAAGTACAAAAATAAAATAATTTTTATCAGCAATGTAATCCTTGACCTTCGTATTTAATCACTAATTGTCTTATGTATTTAATTGCTGCTTCATCTAATCTTAACTTTGAAACTTCTGAATCAAATTGATCAATTCCTCCTTGACCAACAACATAACCATTTAATCTAGCAGCTACATGAGAATTAATCATATCTTCTCCAGTCTTAAGACCAAGATCATTGCACAGGTTTTTGTGTTGTTGCAATCGGTATTTTTGATGGTAACTGAATACATAAATTAAACTCAATTTTGTTTTAAATAAAATATAGTTTATAAAAAATTAATGATATTTACTCCTCAGCATTGAAGAATTGACCAGCAGGTTCTATTTTGGTCAGAATATCAAGACCTTTAGCTTTTTTCTCATTCAGAGTCTGCTCGGCTTCTGCTTTTTGTTGATCATTATGATAATATATGAATGACGAATACTAAAAATCAACAAATGTTTTAGTAAAATATAATTAAATAAATATAAAAATATACATATTATATATACGTAGTTGGATCTAACATTTTTTTAACCCGGGGAAAAATATGAAATTGGCATCATTTTATATCAATAACCTTTTTTTTTTTTTACTTATTATATAATTAGAAATTTGCGCCCTTTATGACTAGCGCCTGGGGGCATGTGCCTTAGATTACTCCTCTCCTCAATCTGGTGATATATATATAATAAAAAAATATTAATTATTTAATATTTAAATACCTACTAAATGCATTGTAAATACTTATTCAAAATAAATTAAGTACTAAGTATAAAATTATGAAAACATACTTGCTTTTTAAACTTTGCAGTAGGATCATGATGATCCCAAAACATTTTCAATAACTCTAAATAAGAAACAGTATTTGGGTCATATTGTAATTGAATGGCTTCTGTATAGTCACCACTAAAATTAGATAGAATTATTAGTTCATCAAACATCTTAGATTTTTACAAAATTGTTAACTTACATGTTTCTATATGTAGGAATAAAACCTTCAGATCCACCAGCATAACCAACTCTTGTAGTAATAATTCCTGGAGTAGAGCCAAAAAGACTGTCAGGAGCCCAAAAACAGCCCATAGAAAAGGTTGCTTTTTCAGATGGAATATTAAGATAATGTAATGGTTCCATTTTCTATAGAAATAAAACAAAATGTATAATGCCTAAGAAGAATATTAATAAACAATTAATTTTATTAATTGAAAAAATAATGTTATCTTCTTATGATATACATTGAATTATTTACAATGAACAAAAATATGAAAACTTAGTAGTTTAAATAGGATACCTACATCTTTTAATTGCAATCATTATATCTTGAAAGTTGAAGTAGACCATATCAAATAACAAAATAAAAAGATAATAACTTCACTCAAATGTAATATAATTACTTATCTAAAGCCAAATAAATAAAGAGAAAGGATGATTTAATTTCAAGTAAATGTTGCGGTGGAAAATAAATGATCGCTGAGATTAACTGATAAAAGTGGATAACTAACAATTCACTTAGTTTTGTGATGTAACATAAACACTTGAAAATAAATGATTCATTATATAGTACTATACTATAAAATTTATACAATTACTAAATAATCTTTTTCTACAACACTTCAATAAGATACTACATAATAACCAAGAAATAAAATAAAATCTTAAGTTTAATTATTTTGGTAAAATGACTACCACTAGTACTATTACAATCAACAAATATAATTAATATCTTATTTACAATTAAATTTTTTCTGAAGTATGAATGTGTAAAACCTACTATATTTCATATAAAAATTAATAATATATATATTTTTAATGAGTGAAAAACCTACATAGGACTATAGGAGTAACATGACTCAATTTAATTTTTTTACATAAATATATAAATGTTGTAATAATATATATGTGGATTATGTTGATAATTGATAAAAAAAACAAAATATTTTAGACATTATTAATATTATAAAAGTAATTCAAGGTTTATTTTCAATAATTAATGTACTTGATCAATAATGTTTGAAATTACACAATATTTAATTTGATATATTAATAAATTTTAAGTATCTTTATATCTTTAATTAAAAATAATAATTAGGCATGTATTTTTTAAACATTTCAAAAATATAGTGTGATCAAAAATTCGCGCACATAAAAATAAAATTATTGTAAATAGTAGTTGTAATGAATTATTTTAATCGGATATTGTAAAATAAAACTACAGGTACACTCGACATTAAATCTTGACGTCATTGTTATACTAATATGTATTAATACGGCGATTCCATTCGTGCTTTGATTATTACTACGTAAACAGGTCATTTTCCCAAGAACAATGGGTGTTTATTGTTGAACAGAATTTTATTTTACTTGGTCCACCGAAAAACCCCTGTCCTAAATCCCTTTACTTTGTTAGAAAATTGGAGTTTGGACAGTTTAGTAGCCATATCACGTCTCAAATAATAGCCCTATTGACGGCAAGACATTATAAGTTATAACAGTTTATTTTGTTGCTTGATTTCGACGAAGGACATTGTTGATTCCAATTTGTAGCAATATAATATTGTGGCATTATTTAAAAAAAAGGGTTTATAAAAACTGACCACAAACATTGAATGAACTGAAGAGTCACATAACAAAGAATAAAGATTTACTTAATTAATGTAAACATTTAACATACCTACTCCACTAACTGACCATAAACGTAATAAAAACGTGTCGTGCATACATTAATGAACAAGGTACCCATTTCGAATATAAGATGTAGTACAACACATATATTGCATATTTATAAATTAATTTTGAATATTTTTTATTTATATTTATAAATACAAGATTAAGTAATTCAATAAGACATAATAATTATTTACAAACACATTTATTTTGATGTGCACGACTTTTCGATTACACTAAATTTATTCAATAACTTATAAAAAAAAATACTATACAGGCAATATTGTATTCTAGGAAATTTTTACTCCGTAATTCGTTATTGAACTTTAACATATAATTTTTATAAAATAGCACAAGGCAGAATTTATTAGACAGTGAGTTTTTTTTTAATCCATTATAATAAAATTGTATAATTAAATTATAGTAGTCACTCCATAATTCAAAATTCATGGGACTTAGTTAAAAATTAGATTCATAGAAGTTATCGATTTACCGAGTGTTCGAATAATCGAGGAAAAAAAATTAATTCAAATTAAAGAGATATAAAAAATTGTATGTATGTACATATTAAATTTATTTTGACATTTATTTATTATATTATTATATTTTACATATTAAAGAAATCTGGTTTTTATTTTTGTGATAAATTGCTGGCCACAATCTGATCCACAGCGTTGTCTAACTTACTGATAGCATTGAAAATTGTATTGTATCTTTTTTCATCCATTTCAGATTGCTCAAAAAATCGAGGTAATCCTAACAAAAGTTTAGATTAGGTAGGTAAGGTACGATAACATTTATAAACTACGATAACATTTAATCACCGTCGTTATTAGTTTCATAACGAGTACGTCAAATACATTGTACACAATCTTTAATTGGTTCTTTATATGTATGTACTTATATACATATGAAATTACATATAATCGCATTTAAGGAAATTTGAATTATCGAAAGGACCGGAATATATGTATTTTCTTCTAATTATAGGAGGTTTTCTCAAGGGACTCGGCGTTTAGTTCGATTTAAGTTTTTCGAATTATTGAGGTTTGAATTAACGAGTGACTACTGTAATTACTAATTATGTTCTAAATTTCAATTTTGAAAACAAATAAATTCAAAATTTATAATTTAACTTTAATATTACAAATGATGTGGTTATTTCTTAGGTACTTATGGAATTGTACACCAATATATATATTTATAAATAAATAATTCACAAAATATACCTATGTATATTTTTCAATTAAATTTAATGACTGTTCATATTTCAGTAATTACATTTAAAAACCATTTCTATCTAAAAAATTATTTTGATACATTAAAATAATATAAAAAAATGTGGAATCATACATAGAAAAATAGTAGGTTATTTAATGTTAAAATTATAAAATAGATCAAATTTACAAAAGAAAAGAATTATTCACATTAAAAATTAGTTCATTAAACTGTCATAATACATGTTTTCAATAATTTGAAATTCTTTATACTAAGAATTTACTATTTTAATTATTGTTTATAATATAAAAGAATATTATTTTTCTGTAATGTTAATGCAATGTTAAAGCACATGCCACAATATATATTATAAACTATTTAAATTAATATTAAGTTGTGTATTCAGAGTATATACCTATTATAAATAATGCCTTAATGGTGTCAATACCCAGGGTTTTATTAACTTATAGAAAAAAAGAATAAAAAGTTTAACATCAAAACAAATCAAAAATAAATTTAAGATTTAAAAAAATTATATATTTATTTAATATTTATTATTGTAATATTTTTCTTACCGTGTTGAGATATTTTAGTAGTTAACTAGTTAAGATGTTAGGTTACGTTATTCAACATACAAAGTTACAGATAAAATACTATAGATAATAAAAAAATTAGTCTTATGTAGCATGAATATGGACTTTACTCTTACACTTAATTAATGTATGTTAAATTATAGGTGAAAGTTTATACCAAGACATATAAATATAGTGCCTAAAATAAAATCTGCATAATTATAATTTTATGTAATAATTGATTATTTAATGACTGTTTCAAGATATAACATTAGAAGACACCATATAACATGATTTTTAGTTTTAAACTAATCAGCAGAAATTATTTAGTAGACATATTATAAGAATTATTTTTTAAATATTTAAAAGAATATAAAATTCTATAAAATTAAAAATTATGTGTTCATACATTTTGGTCTGCTAAGAGTTTTTTTTATTTTAGATGGCCCTCGAATAAAAAAATTTGGAAATCCCTGAACTTTAGTCTATAATTGATATAATATTGAATGAAAATAATAAGTTTAGCTGTATTACTGAAGATGAGCTTCAATAGGAAGTTATCTTTCTTGTTGTATTATTACAATTCAAATAGTAATAGAAAAAAGCAAGTACGTTTTTAGAAATATTTAAATGGTAGGTCAGAAATAAGTGGTGATTATCAAAATGTATATAGTTAATAACCATAGGCATAACTAGGGGGGACTTGGGGAGCTTAGTCCTTCCAACATAAATTTTAGCCCCCCTATCATAATTCCTAGTCCCACACTCCCACCAATAATAGTAACATTTTTAAACTTAAATTTAAAATATCATTTTATTTTTTTTATTAATATCTTGGAAAAATATTAATTTAAACTATATTATTGTACCTATGTAATGATCCTGTGTAAGACGTATCATGTTGTGTAATTTTTACTAAACAAATACTCCCTACTAAGAAGTTGTCAATAAACTAAAAATCATTAAATTCTTTATATCTAAAATAATACTTAATAATATGTTAATACATAAATATTTAACCTCAATACCACTTGGTTTATTATTTGTTTTATAGTTAAATATTAATTTGCATTCATATTACATGTATAATCAATGAATGTAAGGTGTTTGGGGGATATGGGGGGCAGAGCCTCCCAATAATTTACTTATAATAAAAATTCTAGGGCTGAAGCCCCCCCCCCCAACTTTAAGGTCTAATTACGCCTATGTTAATAACACAAAAGGTAATAGCTATAAGGTTTTCTTATATTTGATAAGTGATAACTAAACAAAAATATATAACACTGACACTGTCTGTCAATAATCAACATTTCTCTAATAAGCTAGTTTATAACTTATAGGCTATTTTTAATACCGATCAATTTTTTTTTTTTTTTTATCTAGACATTAAGTTGGTTTTATACAAATATTATTGCTAATAGATCTAATAAAACAAAAAATAACTTATTAATATTTTCAAGTTCAAACTTTATATTTCCTACAGTTCATTATTATTTTTTTCTTTTCGCACATAATATAACATGCTCATTGTAAATATCTTCACAGATTGTATGCATTCAAATAAATAATATATATATATATATTTCCTACTGTACCTTATAATAAAGCCTGGTACTTTACACATAATCTATCAAATCTACTAAATTTGTATTTACACCAAAAACATGAAATTGTTATCTAGTTTATACAAAAATCTGTATTGAATATTTTTAGAACATTATATTCGATAAATTGAACTCATTTAATATTTATACTTTTATTTATTATAAGCATAAACTTTCTTAATGACGAAGCTTAGTGCTTTTCTTAACACTGAAGATTCTCTTCAAATATTATTATATAACACTTACAACCTCAGTATCTGCCAAAAGAAGCTATACTAAAACTAAAATAATTAAAAACTACTTCAGAATTAGAACTTTTCACTTAAGACTGACTGACCTATTAACATATAAACAATCCTAAACAAACCTAGCTTAACCTATGAGGAAAAAAATTACAAACATGTTGAATTTGAAAATATTACAGAACTTGCATACTTATGTATTAAGTCAAGAAAAAAAATATTTTATTCCTTGTTTAATTTATTTTTTTATAGTAGATCTAGAATTGTAATGACCTAAAAATACACAATAATGCATTAAAAAAATGCAAAATGACCAAAAAATATACTTAAATGAGCGGAAAAATTTAATTTTAAAATAACTATTATTTATTCATTTTCTATATTACACAAAATAGGTAAAAATTTGTATTAAGAAATTAAGCAAATAAATTCAAATTTGAGTTGACAATAACTTTTTATATTACTTTTTTAATATCAATGGAATGGAGAAAGTAATTGAGATTACCTATACAATACATGTTAAAAAAGTTCAAAGTAAACAAAAATGCAATAAAATGCAAAAAATTCAAAAATATGCAAAATAAAATTACACATTCTAAATTGTTATATAACGAAAAAAAATAATAAATGTTTAATTGATCATTATTTAAATATAAAATTTCTAGGGTATTCAATAATATTATCACTAATATTGGTAAGTTTAACTATGTGATCTATTTGTACAGATAATGAATCTATTAAGTAATAAAATCTCAAAGTCCACAAAGTAAAAATATAAAAAAAATACATAGACAACTTACGTTTATATTTGAGTTAAACACTTTGAAGATTCTAGAAAACATATATGTACTTGGCCGAGTTCGATACAATTTTATGTAAAAAAGTTATTTAACAAGTAGATTTTTAATTTTTAACTTAATACAGTCTTTGATAAATTAGGTTAAATAATGAATATAAATACAACAACTAACCACGAGTCTTGTCACTTTTTTACAGACACAGGTTTATAAAAGTAGGTAACTCTTGATAATTGAACATCGGGAAAGGATACCTAACCATGACATACATATGACATGTTCACATTTACGTTTAAACATCAGTGAATACTGATTTCAGATGTCGTGATAAAGTAAATAGCATTAAGTAGAAACATTGATTATGAATACTATAAAAAATAGTATTATACCTAATCTATATACTATGCCACAAACCATATTTTTTTAAAGATAAAGTGAATGAGTGTAAAGACTGGTCAGTGGTCACGACATGATTGGCGGGTGTACGGGGTATTTCCTTAAAATATGTTCAGTGTCTACTGTCATTAACGACCACTAGTACGAACTTAGATGTACTATGTTGAATGTAGATAGCGTTAGCGTAACTAAAAAATGAAATCCTCACGTAACATCATCAGATTCTGTATTCAACAGTCAACAGTCTACAAACTAACTACAGACCATACTACCAATACTACCATAGTATGATATTATACATAATTTTTACCTACTTGTAGAAACTAGAATGTATAATGTAAATAATATGATCTAAGATTTGTAGATACTAAGCACAGAATATGGGCTATCAACAGTTAGAAAACTACTACGTCTTTTTTCATCTGAAATTTTGAATGCATACGAAAGTATTTTAGTATTTTCTAAATATTAAACCATTTGAATCTATAAATAATCAAGTTAAACGTTTTAATAACGAATTTTAAAAGTTATAAAACCATTTATATTATATATTTTTTTTTAAAACCTCATAAAAATAAATTATAGGTTAATGAAATATAATTGCATACAAAACTAAACCTAAATTTTGTCTATAAAAAAAATTATGGTTATAAATGTTATTAATTACCTACATGATGAACAATTAATTATTTATGAGAAACTTTGTACCATATTCTTAATTTTTAGCTAGGTATAAAAATTCAGCATTTCATAAATGTTAAACTACAAGATTACTAGTAGATTTTCGTGGTTTTTAAGAATCTTTACAACATTTGTACTCATTAAATAGGTAGGAACTTACAAAAATAAAAAAATCGTGCAACTTTTAATAATTTTAAATAACTATAATAATAATACTATATATATGAAGAACCTTGTATTACATTTTCAAGCTTTTTAACACAGTTAAAAAATTATTATCTACACTTCATTGGAAAAACTAAAAATAATTTAAAAACTGAAAATGTCAATAAATAGCTCAAAAAGGGTCGAATTAAAAAAAAGGGTGTATTCAGACATTTACAACATGTAATCCATGCAGAAAATTATAATTTAAATATAGGTATGATGAAAATTTCATGCACCTCCAGTTATTTAAAAATCAAAGTATTTTATCAACTTTTTATCGTATACAGTACATAAAAAAATTGTATATATTATAAAAATAATAAATTCATTGATCCAGTCAGAATCTAAAATTCCATAAAAATGTTTACATATGAAAAAACGATAATTGGTTAACGAAATCACGAATATGGTTTATAAGTGCCTTGCGATTTATTTTTGACTGGTCTCAATAAATAACATACATTAATTGGTGTGAACAACAAATAAATTAAAATTAAAATACGCTTAGATGTGGACTGAAACAATTATACTTATGTGTTAGCTGTGAGGTATATGAGCAATGTTTATAAAAAATAAACTACAAAAAAAAAAATAGGTGAATCGAAGTTAATTGTAGAGATCTATATGAAAGTTTATTTGCGAAATTAAGACTTTACGTTGAGAGGATATTTCTCGGAGAGTAAATATTCGGAGAAATTTTTCGTTTAAAAATGTGGCATTTTTATGAAAAATCTAGGTGGACAGATAGCAAATCAGAAACTCTGTTTGAGGCAATAAACAATAGCATACAAGAAAATATCAATATTTATTTATTCAAGTAGTGACGTGCTTTTTTAACTGAAAAATAAGAATATAAGACTGCCTGATTATTATCACTACATTATCTATAAATCTTACAATTAATTATAATAAACATATTATTATTTACCTATATAAGATCTCACAATCAAACAATTAAATGTCTTTAGGAATTTGCAACGACGAGCCAAAAAAACAAAAAGAAATGGATCACTAAATCATTAATTCCTGACTGAATTTCTTTTACAAATGAAAATTTATTCTCAATAAGTATTAATTCTTATAGATATTATTAAAACGTCTTTCCTTTACAAAAATAATTTCAATTATGCATTCAGATTTTAATATTTAATTTTTTGTACATTTTTAAAATTTTGAACTATATTTTTTATAATAGGTAACCTACTCGATAAATGTAAAACGGTTTTTTGTGATTATTATAATATCTTAGGCGTGTAGTTAGATATATACTAACTATCTATCAAAACAATATTAAATACATATAGGTAATTCTAAATGATAAAATAAGAAAGTGACACTTTTTTTGGTGAAAAATTATTTATTTGTAGGACGTAGGTTATCTTTATTACCTATGATACTTTTTTTTAGTACCTATCTAAATTCTAGATACCATGGATTAAAACTAAGTGATAGGTACTTTAGATTTTAGATCAATGGCCTCATGAGTAAAGAATAGTGAGGTACAAATATTGGTACAATGACTACAACATATTAAAAGCCGTACTTAAAACATACACCATCCAATGGATCGCATCCATAGTTATCCATTATCTGATATCTATAAAGGATATATCCATACTCATAGTCACTTAGATCTTAGGTAGTATCACCATGGTTAATAATAAATATATATTTTATCTATATGTATGGATACATACTTAAATGCCTTGTATATTTTAATTATTCTATCAAATATACTAATAGCATTACCTAATTATAGAATAGATTATTCTATAAATAATGCTAATAGACTATCTGATTTACCTGATAATCTTATATGTTTGTAAGTCATAAGGATCTATATCTATTAATCAATCGCTATATAGTGTTTCCATAGACCTTATACTATAGAATAAGGTTCTAAACCACTATAAGGAGTATGCCCTATGGACTATGAGTATAGAACAATGAACACTATGACTATAATATTAATAGCATTTATGTTTTGATCTAACGACATTTATATTACGGAATCGTCACACTTGTTCGTAGTTATATGTATTTTATTTTACACAGTGGTTATTTTCACGTCCTGCCATGTGATTGGTTTTTAAATGCGATTATGGATAAGTCAATAATAATTGAAAGGAAGTTGGTTTGCAATCCAGCAAGTCATTCAAATTAAAAAATTGGCACCTACTTAGATCTGTCCTATATGTGCTAAAGATGCTGCGACTAAATTCATTTGTTGTAACAAATGTTTAGAATGGTTACACTTTATTTGTGTTAGAGTAAATGCTAATATGAAATCCAAACTATGGTTTTGAAATTTTTGCGAAGTCAGTAAAACAAATTTACACAAATTTACATAAAATTATGAGCTTTATCAATATATAACCAATAATCAAAACAGTATTTTATTTTTTATCAAGAAGTAGGTAATAAAATAGGTATATAAATAGCATTTGGGTATTTTATAATATTCAAAATTATGTGGATTTGAATACTTTATCAATATTTTTCTTATCAATAATTCGACCAATCACAGGATAGGAAGTGAAAACAAATGCTTTCACGTCGGACGTGAAAATAACCACTGCTATAAGATAATGTTTAACGTGATAAATGATAATAGACTATAAAGATTAAATAGTTGTTATAGCCAAAACACTCAAAACTCAAGTCAACGGACAACAGTGAGCGTTGAGCAGACTACGGTTTGTAATGATTTCAAATGTTACGATGTTCATTGTATGATCAAATTTCGGACGATTAATAATTACACTTCTAGTTTCTTCTTAAATCTAACAAAATATTTTTACGTTTTAATACGATATGTGTAATAAGTATTTTTTATATTATTAACTGATGAATGATGTGCCGACAATTGTCACTTAGATTTTTAGTGTTGTAGACATCGATCATACCACAGAACTACTTGAAATCACACGCATTAACCACCATGAAGAAGGATAAAACAGGAGACAACGCAAGACCTTATAAACTATAAGTATTTTATGATCGAAATTATATTAATCTCCAATGACACAGTAAAACTGTTTTATTAAGAATACCAATTCTTGTTGAATTTGCTAAATAATTCAAATACATGATTTTATATTATTGGCTTTGAATTAATATAAATCTACATTTTGGATTAGGCATGACAAATATAAAGTATCAACTATGCCAAAAATATTGATTAGAATATTATCCAAGCAGCACTAAAAATTATTGAAAAATAAAATTTTATATAAATTATAACAATTTTTTGCTAAGAAAGTATATATGTATTACAATATGTAAACCAAATTATATTTCTTTCTAATATAGGATACTAATTAAAAATTTTATTTATTATTTTCTTTATTTTCCAATGATCTTGGTGGCTGTAAAGCAAAATATTAAGTTAAGGGTTTCTGTACGTTTGACATGCCTGCTTTACACTTATAAAAACCTTGTGAAAAAGTAAACAGTTTCTGATCAATTGGAAACTTTTTTTGAGATATTGAAGATATTTATTTAAAAATCGATTTGATAACTCAATGCTAAAAATAAATTGAACTTAAATAATTTCTAAAAATCTTCTTAGATAAATATACATGTTATGGCATTAATTTATTAAATTTTATTTTAGATTCATAAATTACACTATAAAATTAAAATTGTTACTTATTTATAGAGTTAAATGTTATTTTAATTATTTTGAACTATTACATAGTTTAATAATATAAATGTTTTTAAAATTTTACAGCCCATCAGTTGGTTAGTTTAACAGGTATTAGTTTTCAGCGAAAAAATATATTGGTAAGTAAATATATGTATTAATTTATTATTTTTTTGGAACAATAATTATATATATCAAATTGTATTATTTTACTTTAGGGAATGGTTGAGCTAACTATTATACCATTAAAAAATAATCTTCAATTTATAAAACTCAATGCTAAACAATGTCGTATATATCGCGTTACTGTTAATGAAAATATTGAAGTTCCTTTCCAATATTTTGATCCATTTGTTGATATTACTCAAAATAAAGATGAAGAGTATGCATTTACCATTTACAATTTAAATATTTAATTTATTATTTGTAATTTTTTTTTTTTAGTAAATTAAATATCATTACTATTTCTTTTTAGACCTACATTAACAGAATTTTCTACATCTCATTTAAATGCAGCTCAAATAACTGATCCCGATAACAATAATGGGGAATTAGTTATAAGTTTACCTGTAGAAGTTACAACATCTGTAAATGATGGAACAAGTATTAAAGTAAGTGTTGAATATTCTTTGGAGCAGCCTAGTGGAGGTGTTCATTTTGTTATTCCTGAAGGAGATGGATCTTTAGTTGAGGTATAAATATTTTAAAATTTGTAAGTGATATAACATTTTTATTTTACTTAAAATATTGTTTTATTTACTTTTAGAGACGAGCTCATATGTTTACTATGTGTTTTGAGAATTCATCTCGATTATGGTTTCCATGTGTCGATAGTTATGCAGAACCGTGTACATGGGATTTAGAATTTACTGTTGATGAAAATATGACAGCAGTATCTTGTGGAGATTTAATCGAAGTTGTTGCTGCTCCTGATTTAAGGCGTAAAACATATTATTATAACTTATCAATGCCTACTTCTGCACCAAATATAGCCTTAGCAGTGGGGTAACTATTAAAAAAATAAATTAAAATTTTAGGGTGATATTAAATAATATATTTATTTTAGACCTTTTGAAATTTATGTGGACCCTACCATGCATATTATAACTCACTTCTGTTTGCCGGGGCTTTCAGAACTTCTACCTACAGTTGCAAAATACACACATGAAGCATTAGAATTTTATGAAGATACATTATCTAATGGTTATCCTTATAGTTGTTATAAACAAGTATTTGTTGATGAAACTCCTACAGACTATGCATCGTATGCTTCAATGGGCATTATGAGGTAATGCATTTAAATTTTATGAAAGTTTAATTATTCTAGAACTTTTTGTTAATTATTACCTATAAACTTAACATTTTTGCAGTGTTAATCTTTTACATCCAAAACAAATTATTGATCAAGTTTATGTTTCAAAAAAAATCTTAGCTCAAGTTATGGCAGAACAATTTTTCGGTTGTTTTATTTCAACTCAAAATTGGTCAGATTGGTGGCTCACATGTGGTATAGCATTATATATGTCTGGTCTTTTTGCAAAAAAATGTTTTGGCAATAATTCTTATCGTGAATGGATTCACAATGTATATATTTTTACTATTATTGTGTTTGTTATTTTATTATAAGTATTAATATTTTTAATACAGGAATTAACAAGTTTGGTGAAATATGAAGAAGAAATTGGACCTATAGTATTAGATCCAACCCAACAACCAGCTCCAACAAGTAGTGGTCTTGTTAGTCCAGGAGGAACTTCTAATCCTGGATTTTCATTATCTTTCAATAATGTGCAAAACACTAACGAAATCTCTAATTTTTATTTCTCTACTCGTAGCTTACACACAATATCGCCTCGTTATTTTCATTACATGACCAAAAAGGCACATCTTGTATTAAGGATGCTGGAAAATCGAATTGGTTATTCATTGTTATTACAGGTAAGATTTTAATATAATCTAACTTAATATAAATTTATAATACATTTAAAATTATTATTAATATTGATAATTATTTAATTAACTAATTTTTAAATTTCACTCCAGTTATTGTAAATTAAATATACATCATATACTTAAATTAAACATTTATATATATATTAGGTATATAACCTTTGTCAATACAATTATTATTATTATAGGTTTTGAATAAGCATTTATCTTTAGCAAGCAATGCATCTCAAAATCCAATGAACTCAGGTTTATGGGGCCACATGTTAATAAGTACAAATATATTTAACAAGACTATTTTTACTGTATCTGGCATTGATATGTCTGTATTTATTGATCAATGGGTTAGAACTGGTGGTCATGCAAAATTTACTTGTACCTTTGTATTCAATAGAAAAAGGTTTAGTACTTTAATTTAAATACAATTATATTTATTACATGTTATATATTTTATTAGGAATACATTAGAATTAGAAATTAAGCAGGATGCTGTTAGTCAACGAGGCATTCGTAAATATGTTGGACCATTATTAGTTAGCATTCAAGAATTGGATGGTCCATTTAAACATACTTTGCAAGTTGAAGGTAATGTAGCTCGAGCAGATATAACCTGTCATTCAAAAAGTAGACGTAACAAGAAAAAAAAAATACCTTTATGTACAGGGGATGAAGTAGATATTGATTTAAATGCTATGGAGTAAGTAAAAATAAATAATATACTATACATTATTAGTACTATTAAACAATGTTATAAAATCTAATTATATTTCAGTAATGACTCGCCTGTATTATGGATTCGATTAGATCCCGAAATGACCATTTTACGCAGTTGTATTATAGAACAACCTGAATACCAATGGAATTATCAATTGCGACATGAAAAAGATATAACTGCTCAAATGGAAGCAGTGGTAGCTCTTGATAAATTTCCTACTATTGCTACACGTAATGCTTTATGTGATATTATTGAAAATGAACAAGTGTATATTCATGTCCGGTGTAAAGCAGCTCACTGTTTAACTAAGGTAACTAAGCTAACTTCACATTATAATAACTAATAACCAATTTATAATTATCTATTATAATTGATTGCTATTGACCTATTTTTTTGATGATAGATTGCAAATGCAATGGTGACTAATTGGACTGGACCACCAGCAATGTTAGCAACATTTAAAAAAATGTTTGGATCATTTTCATGTCCACATATTATTAAACAAAATAATTTCTCAAATCTACAACATTACTATCTACAGAAAGTACTTAAGTTAAATATAAAATAAAAAATCATCTTTTAAAAATCTAATAGTTTACTGTTCATTTTAGACAATTCCAATTGCAATGGCTGGTTTAAGAAATTCTCATGGAATTTGTCCCCCTGAAATCTTGAAATTTATATTAGATCTAATTAAGTATAATGATAATAGCAAAAATAGATATTCTGATAATTACTATAGAGCTTCATTAATTGAAGCTCTTGGTGAAACAATTACACCAGTTATATCTTTAATGCAAAAAGCGTAAGTAACAAAGTTTTATTATTTTACTGATAATGAAATACCTAAATCACTTAAAAATTATTCAAATATTCTTAATTTAATTATTTACATGTTTTTTATAATTTTTTTTTTTTTTTTTAGTTGTGATATAACTGCAGATTCGCTTTCTGGAGATTCAAAATTAATACTTGAAGAAATTACACAGCACTTAAATTTGGAAAAACGTTTGCAAACCTATAAATACCCAATAACAATAACCTGCTTGAAAGCTATCAGAAAGTTACAAAAATTTGGTCACTTACCTAATAATCCTAACATATTTCGTTCTTATTCATCATATGGAAATTTTATTGGTTTGAATTTAATTGAATATATTAAAATAAATATAAATAATTATTTATTTTAATATATATATACATGCTTTTCATTTTTTTAGGAGTAAGGCTTTGTGCATTAGAAGCTTTAGTTGATTTCACTTGTTTAGATGGGCGTTGGGATGATTTAAAGTATCTTATAGACATAGCAGATAGTGATCCAGATCCAAAAGTTAGGAATGAGCTTGTTCGTATGTTGTGTAAAAATCCACCATTTA
Organism: Melanaphis sacchari; assembly: GCF_002803265.2. NCBI lineage: Eukaryota > Metazoa > Arthropoda > Insecta > Hemiptera > Aphididae > Melanaphis > Melanaphis sacchari. The sequence goes on along the minus strand of NW_020271560.1, from coordinate 4,377,931 downwards.
CACCTAAAAAACCAAATAATCGATTAAACAATGAGTATCTATCTCATCACTTATGGAAACTTATCAAGTATGTTAAAAAAATATATGGATACATTTATTGTTTAACTATTCCAGTTTTAACATTAATAACCAAAGGTGTCAGAGTGCCAAATCTACCTTATTATTGAGTAGACCATTTTAATAGTTTATGAAATTTGATGCTATGAAAAATCATTTAAAATTAAAATTGATTTTGAGTACACGTATTGTATCAGCCTATTTCTAAGAATATTTTTATCAAGAATCATAGTTTATTTTTCTATTTAGCAAATAGAAGTTGAATTAATTTTTGTCCAATAATAACTGTATATATTCTCTATTGTTATTTAATGATTATTAATTTTATGTTAAACAGTACACACTGGATAATATATTTAACATACTTATTTCAAATCATCAATAGTTTTAGAAAATATTTTTTTTCATATATTATTAAGTTGTTATAAAACAACATTTCCACTTCATAGGCTAATAAAGAAAAATTATCACAAAACATTTTTGATATTTAAAAATTATTACAACTTATAAGACTAACTTACAATAAATCTTGTACTTAATATTCAATCTTTAAAAAGAAAAATTATGATTATAAATTTAAAAAAAAAAAATGAAAATATTGAAGTATAAGTTGTTCTTAAATAGCTTAATAAAAGATAAAATATTTCAAAAATAATTTAATGTCCAAAGAATGTTATTTATAGTTATTAATTTGGAATCATATTCTTTATAACTAGGACCCGGATTTATATGCTCTAAAAACCTCAGAAATATGCACTATAATTTATACTTTTATTTTATAGAAATATACCCTATAAAATAAAAATAAAAGTCTTTATTTTCATTAATTATAAATAAATAAAATAGAATGAAAGTTACATGCTCTCAGATCATGACAAATATGACCAATGTATGAATCACTAAAACCTACTCAATAAAAGATGACTACTTGTCTCGATAGGTCTCAGGTAAGATAATGTTTTTGTCAAATTCCATGGACTATAAATAATAAATATAACTATAAATAACATATTTATACAGCTATTTTTTGGCCTGTTCAGAAAAACATACAAATGCATATAAAGATACCCTATTAATAGCTTACTATTAACTCCCCAAAATATTAACTTGATTCAATTTTATACCAAAATGAATACAAACAAAAAATAAAAATCTTTGTAAAACCAACATGTTTATGTATATACTTAGAATCTAAAATTAAATTATAATATAAAATATTTAAATTAATTGAATGTAATTTACTGTTTTAGTTCATTGCTATCATATGATACAACATTGCGTTGTAATTTTGTCGACTTATATTATACTTTATTTGGACGGCAAAAAATTTTACGTGCTGAAGTTGCTGCATTGTACAAGCCAATCAAAGTTGAAGTAGAGGTTGAATTTTATTTTATTAATAAATAAAATAATTATGTTTATCATAAATTATATTTTGTGTATATTAGGCAAAGTCTTGTACTCTCCCAAATATTATTGTCGAACCAGATAATAATTCTAATGGTGAACGTGGTATCAAACGACCTATAGATCATGAAGAACAATTAGATATCCCAGAAATTGTTGATCAATTAAAAGTTGAAAGTGATAATGTAGACAATGAATTTGAAATTGATTTACATTTTGATAAGAAAATAAAGGTAAAGCTTAATTGACAATATTAAAATTTGTTACTATTATATGACTATTTTTTCTAATATTTTGATTAAAATTATGATTCAGACTGAGATCAAAAAAGATAGTGAAGAGGCTATTAATGAACTTAAAGAAGTCAACTTAGTTCCAACCATCAGGCCATCATTTGAACTGAATGAGAACAAATCTAAAACGGGTTATTTCTCTGAAAATTCTGCTTCTCTCCCTGGAATCTTGGTATCTAATTCCTCTGGACCGGTTGGTTTTGAACCTGGAATGTTTAATGTAAAACCAGAAGATCAGTCAAATAAACCTGTAGTTCTACAAAATGAGAGTAAACACCATCATCATCATCACCACCACCATCATCATCATCATAGTAAAATAGATGGAACCAGTAATTCTGTATGTTAATTTTAAAATGTTGATTATGATGAAATATTTTTATAAGTAATATATATTTATTTTTTTTTAGAGCAAGAAAAAGAAAAAAGATAAAAAAAAACATAAGCATAAACATAAACACAAACATGAACACAAGCATAAGCAAGATAAATTGAAGGAAAAAAGTAAAGAAGATACTACAATTATTAAAGTAAAAGAAGAAACTTTGACATCTGGAAGTTCTAGTAGTGACGATACATCTAGAGACTTGAGTGTATTTATTTAATTATTAATACAGACATTTTATGTATATATTTTTATATTTTTTATTTTTTGATATAATTAATATTTATTTCGATTACTATAAATAAAATAATATCAAATTCTAATTCCAAATTATTAAAATTTCTGCTTAGTACACATATACACTATTATCTATTACTATCATAATTATTATTAATTTATATGTTATTTACTTAATGAAAAAATGTTTTGATTAAATAAATCTATATTATAATAAGTAAAAAAAAATATATATAATTTTACTTAAAATGCAATAAGTATATTTGTCTAATGGCTATTATTTTTAGTTATCTGTTACCTATTTTGTTTTTAATGAAAACAGTTGATAACATGTGTATGTCTAAGAATTTATGCTATCAAAAAACTGATAGAAAAAACCTGAAAAAAATTTAAATTTTGAAAATAATAATAACAAAGTTTTTTAAATAAATTTTTGATTTTTTTATACTGAATTACTATTTTTTTTCGTAATTTAATTTTTGATAATACCAATATAGGAAGATAATCTTTAGGTTAATGTATAAAGTACTGTACATTATTGTCCACTGGTAGTCAAATTGAAAGTTGTCCAAAGTAATATTATGGAAAAACGACTCAAATTTGTTTATAATAGGTATTCATCTGTATGTATTATAAATTGCATTATTGTTTAAGATTTAAGAACTAGTATGTTTACAATATACATATACAAATGTTACTATTTAAGGCAATAAAGTAAATAAAATATGAGACATAATAATTAAACATAATTTTTTCACTATTGGAAAAAATTTGATATAAGATAACATTCTTAAAAACAGGAAAAAAATCCAACTTCCATTTTTTAGTAATTAACAATAGTTTAAAATACTTGTCTATATATCTATATAATACAATGCAAAGTAGCAAAATGCAATTTATTATTAATAATCAACGTGTTTGTATGTTTTTTAATTCTGTATATAATTATAAATTATAATACTATTATTATTATTATTATTATTTAAAGTATAATAAAATTATCTTAATTTATACCTTTTGGAAATTAACCAGCTGAAAGGTATACAAATTGAATTAGACATCCAATTGCGCTAATAAATCTCACATACATTTATTTATTTTTATTTAATATCTTTTTGAGATTTCTGGAATGAATATAAACGATTAAGAAACAAAAAAAATATAAAATATTATTTGACTCGTTTAGTCAGGTGATGAATAATGTAATCATTGAAAATATATTCGTTGACTAAACGGCTAAATATTATATTTAGCAAATTTACGAATTTATATATTTCAAATTCACCGCGTACCTTCCAGTCAGAGACGGGTCAGCTGATCGCTATCAGATAACGAGTTGTGCGCATGACATTTTCTTTTCTTTCATTTTTATTATTATTATTATTATTATTATTATTGAGCTCACAGATGTTCTAATGGCTGTTTTGCATTCGATATTATTGGCTTATTTCTACCTTGTCAGAATTAATTCGTCATAATCAAAAGTCGGAGAGGATATTATTATTTTGGCTCTACCACTTTTTCCGTCAACCGTTTGTGTTCGCGTGTCGTGGCTCTCTAGCAATCTGCTCTCGTAGACCGTCGAACAACTGTCATTCGCTCGATTCCCAAAGGATCCCAATCAGCCTAAATACAACCCGAACGGACTTGTCTGGTCTCGCTCCAGTAACTAGTAAGTAAGACGCAATAATCGTATAATGAGCCTGAAGTATTCATGTCCGGACAAAGGATTATTGGGTACAGGACCCCTCTTTTCATTATTTTTAGTAACGATTCCGAGGTTTCTGTATCTATATTCATCAAATTTGATAATTTTTTTTTTTAATATTTACTATTTGTTTACGTGAAAGTTTTTACGACTTCACCATGATTTTTTCAAAACAATTGATTTATGATTAGTGACCAAAACGGTTCCCTGCAACCATAATTCGTATTATTATTGTATTATGTATATGTATATACAACTTGCCTACCTACTAATTATTGAGTAATATTCGATTTATGTTAGTCCTTGAGTTTGTTTAAGTTTAATTTTAATTAATTATTTTATGTCCCAATTGAGATCGGGTGGTTTATTATAAAATCTGATAGTTAATTAGTATTTTTTTATCCATATTTTAGTGTAATAAATTAGGTGTATCCAGTTTTCTTATTAAATTGTTAAATTTATTAAATGTTGGATACATTATTTTTCACCACATGTGTATCAATTAAGTTGGCTTCATAAAATTTACCAAAATTGTATTTTTTATATTTTAATTAACATATTTTTCTATCTTTAGAGTAAAATATAATATAAGATTTTATTTAATAATACAAATTATTACTTGGATTTATTTTATTGAATAACTTTATATTTAAACTAAATATAAAAATAACTTTTGTTGAATTACCCATTTACCTATAATGAAATAATATCAATGAAAATTAAACTTACTTGAAACTTTTTGTATTTGCATATTTCTTAGGAAGCTGAATATTTAAAATCTAATTTAACTCAAAACTCAATTTATAACACTACTCAAGTCTAAAATTGTATATTCTGTATTTTTGAATATCTTACCAAATTTAAATGATTTTCCATGTTTAAAGGTCTTAATATATTAAATAATTTATACAAATTGTATTAATAAAAAAAGCAATTAAATTAAAAATCTAATTTCAAAATAAAGAACATGCACATATATGGCAATCTATATTTTGAATCATACTGAAGATTTATTAATTATACAAAAATAGAATTTATTTATTATAATGGTCAACACAATAGACATATGATGCATAAGATTTTTCTGCATATCATTACATTTTTTGAAGTTTATTCCAGTTTTATAAAATATAATTACAGCATAAGTACCTATTTTAGATTATTTTAGTGCATATGTGTATTTAATTATTTTTAACGAATAAAATTTTTAGTTCTATTTATAATTGATATAAAAACTATTTACTGTCAATCAGAATAGTCTTATAAACTAATAAGATAATTTTGGTTTTATCATTTAATGCACATTATATAAATTTAATAAAGATTTCAGCGATAGATATTGTAGGTAGTATAAAATGATTGAGATTTATTTATATATTATCTATCACAGATAATATAATCTAAATTTAATTTAATCAATTGACTATCATTAAATAGAACCACTTAATAATTATCAACTATAACTGAAACAGCTGAAATTAATTTATACATATCATTTAAAAATTAAAATTAACAAATACATTTATACCATATACATTTCAACTAAAATTTATATTTATATTCTGTTTTCTTTCAAACTTGTTTATTTATTCCAAAGATATAATCGATAAATAATTATGTTTATTTTTTTTGTTTACAATTTAAAAACTACTGCTAGAATCATTTTCTTTTGTAGAAAATGTTATAGAAAGATTACTATGAAAAACCTTTTTATTAATAAAACTTTATAATATAATAATGTCCTTATAGTTAGTTAATCAAATAAATAAAATATTCAATTGATACAAAGGAATCACCTATTCAATTTACTCTAACTTTAGTTTTTATTTGAATACATACACTAATTAACTGATTAAATTAAAACATTAAGGAAATGTTTATTTTAATCTTGTTGTAATTCTATAAATTCTAAATAGATAGGTATCACCGTGTACCTAAAATATAAATATATTTTTCAGTAAACTTGGTATACAATTCTGCCAACTGCTATGTCTTCACCTAGTGCCGGCAAGCGCCGTATGGACACAGATGTCATAAAATTGATAGAAAGCAAACATGAGGTTACTCTTTTAAACGGCTTGAATGAGTTTTGTGTTAAACTCTATGGACCACGTGGTACTCCTTACGAAGGTGGCTTATGGAAAGTTCGAGTGCATCTTCCCGAACATTATCCATTTAAATCTCCTTCAATTGGCTTTATTAATAAAATTTACCATCCAAACATTGATGAAGTATCTGGTACTGTTTGTCTTGATGTAATCAACCAAGCTTGGACTGCTTTGTATGACCTGCTTAATATTTTTGAGTCATTTCTGCCCCAGTTGCTTGCCTACCCAAATCCAATTGATCCATTAAATGGTGATGCTGCAGCTTTGTATTTGCATAAACCTGAACAATATAAAAAGCGTGTTGAAGAATATGTAAAAAAATATGCTACGGAAGAAGCACTCAAAGATGATGGAAATGCTGGTTCGGACAGCGATGAATCCTCTATGTCGGAGTTTAGTGAAAGTGAAGCACAAGACATGGAGCTATAGCCATCATTTTTCTAAAATTAATTAATAATTATAAATATTATTATGTATCCAATTTTTTCGTTTGTTTTCACTAATTTACTTAAATGTTAGTTAAAGTTAAGTAGATATTGGTAGGTTTTTTTATGTTGATCACATCTTTTTAATACTTGAAGAATTAATTTTGTAGATATTTTTTTTTAAGGTCAAAAAAATTAATTTGTGATATTCATAGAAGAAAATACAATAATAATAATAATAATAATAATAATAGATTAATAGTAATACGTCAAACTTAAAACCCATTTTCATTAGATTTATGTATGCTTATAGTCCAGACTATTCTAGAAATTTATGAGCTTGGTTGTGTCGTACAATTTGTTAATATTTGTTATAAAAGCTATGTGTCTGTTAAAATATTTATGAAAATAGATACAAAGAAACAGATATACAGTTTAATTTTAAAAATCAACTTGCTTTTTAGGCTAGTACTTTCTGCCTTATTGTACGTACAACTATTTTGTTAATATGGTTTATACAAATACTTTATTCAATTTTAAATTTCATAATACTGTCGTTGACCATGTATTAAGAATAACTCTTTCATATTTTGTAAACTATGATACAACTTAAATAATATTTTAATAATGGTCTACGTAAAAATTACATTTATGTTATCAAAAACAGTATACATTTAATCTAAAAATTACCTATATTATGTTTTTTTTTTTTTTTTCAAGCAAAACATATATTCTCTATTAACTTTTACTATATTTAATAGACAACCAAAATAAATAAATAATTAATGTCTTAATTAAAAAAGAATTCATAATTTTTCAAATATTTGTATATCCTAATAAAAAAAATATGTATTTTCATGTTTAAAACAAATTTATAATGTATTAGAATTTCACCTTAAAATAATGGGTGTAAAGGTGACGTAATTACAATTAACTTTTAAAAATAATTTGTGCCACAATGGTGAATGTATACCATGTAGCCTTAAGACTATGGATTATAATAGAATTATTATTGCTCTGTTATCAAATATAGTTTTATAATACAATATTCTTACAGATTCTTATGTTGTTTAAAAATTCCCTTTCTATTCTATGAGAAATTAACAGTTGCTTAAATTAATAAATATTTGTAAAAATTAATTCATTTTAATAAAGCAAGTATATAAAAATTGTAATTGGAAAACAAATCAATTAATTATTAAACACTTAAGTTCTATTGTTACTATTTGCAACCATGCAATTTATACTTTTTCTCATTATATAAGATTTTAAAATTTTAAACCAACATCATTTTTTTTTCTTAAAGAATCCCCTGATCTCAATATATTTTAGGTTTTTTTTGAAAGTGTAACTTTTCTGTTTTAAATGTCCATACAACTTTTGTAATGTCAGTTATATTCTACAGATAAATTAATAGAAAAATAAAATGAGAAACATTAAATCCAAATTGTATTGTATAATATGATTTGATTAAGCCATTTATTAATGCACTATGAATTACTTTACTTTTTTTTTATGTATTAAAATTGCTTAATAGCTTTATTTTTCCTTAGTAAGTTAAGTTTTATCTTGTTGTTTTTCATTATAAAATAAATATATATTATATATTATTTATCAATTTATCATTATAAATTTAATATATATATATATATATAAATAAATATGTATGTACTTTTAAGTATATAATATTATATTATGTGATTATATTGTGCATGGAATTTTTAGATGGATGACTGTAGCAATAATAATAGTAAATATCAAGAAGAAACAACTGATCCAGTTCGATTAAGTGAATATGATCAGGCTATTCTTGACAAACAAAATTCACGGATGGTTTCATCATTCAGAGCACAAGAAATTGAAAAAAATTCAAAAAAACATTGGGATATTTTCTATAAGAACAATGGAAACCGTTTCTTTAAAGATAGACACTGGACTACCAGAGAATTTTCTGAATTACTTGGAGATGATGTTCATCAAAAACATATATTAGAAATTGGGTGTGGGGTTGGAAATCTTATATATCCACTTCTTGCTGATGGATTGAATGCTAAATTTTATGCATGTGATTTTTCGCCAAGAGCTATTGAATGCTTGAAATCAAATCCTTCTTATGATCCATCATTTATTAATGCGTTTACATGTGATATTGTTACGGACGAATTGATCACCAAAATACCTAAAAATAGTTTGGATATGGTAACTGCCATATTTGTGTTGTCGGCTATTCATCCAGACAATCATCAAACAGTTATATCAAATATTTATAAAGTATTGAAATATGGAGGACTTTTATTGTTTCGAGACTATGGAATTTATGACATGGCACAACTGAGATTCAAGCCAGGACACAAGATAGCAGAAAACTTTTACATGCGTCAAGACGGTACAAGGTGAATAGTTATTATATATATTTATAATATTATAGAATATTTATTTAGATATTTTTAATTTTTACAGATCATATTTTTTTTCAATTGAATATTTTAAAAGTTTAATGGAAACAAATGGATTTGTAGAATGTTCTAATAAGTATGTGTGTAAAAGGACAGTTAACATTAAAGAAGATATTGATGTACCAAGGAGATTTATTCAAGCAACATTTTCTAAGCGACGGCTATCTACAGATGTCTAACATATTTGAATACAATTTGAAACTTTACTATTGGTTATGATATTCATAAAATTTAGCTTAAAAATAAATCTGGATTATTAAAACCAAGAAAAGTATTTGAGAGTTTATTTTATAAAATAATTATATAAGACTTACATAATTATAATATGTAGTAAAAATGTAAAATTTAATAATTCAGTCTATAAACATTACCAAATAATACTATGTGTTCTCTGATATGATTTATTTCATTTTATTTAAGTATAGGTGCTATGTAAGATCTTGCATCTTGTTTTAAAAAAAAAAAATTCTATTTTTTATTGTAGTTTACATTTTCAGAGTGTTTATTTAAAAGTAATATTTTAACAGCATAAGTATGTGTGAATTTAAAATTCAACAATTTATTTGTATTGTAAACATGTTAACTTTAAATTAAGATTACTCTCTTAAAATAAATTTATTTTAAGCTAATATTACATAGGTTTATAGATCTATAGACAATGACTTGTGGTAACTATAATAATATGTTGGTAAACTATCACAATTATTGTTGTAATTTTATTTTTAGCATTAATAGAGATATGCATAAGATTTTTTTCAAATTAAATTTGTGGCAATAAAGATTTATATTATATATAAAAAAGGTGTATGTTTTTAGTTTTCTTATTAGTAGTGTAAACTTAACTACTTTTACTACTTAATTGGTAAATAATATTTTTTAATTAAATTATCAATTTAACATAATAATTAGTATAATATATTTTACTATTTATAACTGCATTAAAACTTTAAACAGTTTAAACTAATTAATAATTTGAATTCTTAAACATAATTAATTTAAATTATTCTTGAGAAAGAAATTTTAAATACTGTTGGTATGAAATAAGAACAATATGGATAGTGAGAATTAATGGTATGAAAAAATAATAGGCATAGTTTGTTTAAAAATTGTAGGTATTGATTCAACCGTCAATTCGAGAAATATATTTCTAGATAATATATAACATTTTAGTTAATTTAATAATTAAAAATGATGTCTATAAAGCATATATTTTATTCTACCATTTAACATTTCAGATATTTTTCTAACTATAATTTACAATAAAGTTTTCTTTTTTTTACAAGTTATTAGACTTTTATAAAAGTAATTTAAATACCTGTGAAATTCAGAGAGCGATTATCGTAATTGTGTTACTTATTCTTAGGGATTTTAAATTAATCAATCCACTGTTATTAGAAAACATCTAAAAGAAATACTATAATAATTGGAAATGAAAGTCATGTGGGATGTCTTGTATAAACTTAAAAAATGAGTTTGTACTCGATATCATTGGATGAAAACATATTTAGGGTTTTTTGAATGTAATATTTTTATGATGACATAAAATATAACAACTATATAACAATTGTTAAGTATAAGTATATATAGTGTCATTATAATAAAAAATAGTTTTATCTAATCGACTTTTCACTCCCAATTTAAGGTTATTTTAGTTTTTACATTTCTAATAATACCTTTGTATAATATATAGACTATAAATATCATGTCACAACTGTTACAAAATATTTCAATCAAGATCTAAACTAATATTTGATGCTATTTTAAAATCAAATATTAAAAAAAAAAATTGAATAACAAAGTAATTTAAACCACGATCTACAGTCGTTTGTTGTACTTGTTCATTGATTCTGTGATGGCTAATTATTATTTTACTTAAAACACTAAATTATTAATAAAATGTATAATTAATCCAAAAAATAAATTGTATGATAACGTAGTATACAATTTTCCGAAGTCAAAATACTCAAAATGTTAAATGTTAAATGTTACGAACAAATAAAACTATATACGTATTATTTATTTTTGTAGTCTGATTTGGTAATGCCATTGCCTGTAATCTATTATCTAACCTTTGTTTTTAAAAATATATTTACGAGTATGGGGTATAACGTGTTATTATCGATTTTCGGTTGGTATATTTAAGATAAATAAGCTTCGACGCAATAGAATCATTAATCATCGACGATAAGACAAAATTTAAGTACCATGATTCAAAAGTTACATTTACTTTACACAATAATCAGGTGCTCACTTTGTTAGTGTGTTACGTACGTATTTTCAGTTTTCGTAGACAATGGATGTTAGTGTAAAAATATTATAAGCAACGAAATTAAATGTTTTAAATTATTTTAAAATTAAATCCAGTAAAGATTTAAGTATTATCGAATAATAATGAAATAAGTACCTAACTTTAGAGTCTTTAGAGGGGGGTAGCAGAAGTATACGTCATTTGCCCCATTCCAGATTTTGAAGCCAGCTGAGAATCCTCATAGGGCCGTGATCAAGAGCGTCATTTGGGGAGGAGGTCAAAGCGGACCCTTGTCTGATTTTTAAAACAGGCTGATTTTGTTCAGTGTCCAGTAGTTGCCATTTAACTGTTATGAAAAATTTTTATCTATTTTTAAAATATTTCCTCAAAATATTGTGTATTGGGAATGAGAAATTACCTATTGTCACAATGATAAATTGGTTATTATCTTTTACTTATCTATAATAAATAATTGAAGTAATTTTATTTATAGTTTATACCAGATGCGTATTTACGGGGTGGGGGTGATAAAGAGGATAAATCCCCTCTATTGGCTCTATACACACAAATAATTATAGTCATCATATTATTTAAGAAATTATTTTTTTTTTTCATTTTTTTTTATCAATAATTGATTAAATTTGCAAGAATTCAAATATTATAATATATTGTACAATATTCTTATTGGTATCTTCATTTATAAAGTCATATCCCCTCCCATGTCAAAAACCTAAATACACCACTGGTTTATATACATTTATTTATCCGATTCAATGAAAGAATACGATGCGGCTTTATGAAAATCAATTTTTCTGCATATCCATACATTACCAGCGAGCAGGTTCCACAGGTTCCACTATAGCGGGATGTCTTGTGAAAATACGCTTTATTGCCGTGGCCCGTGTTCTGTCGCTGAATAATGTACTTAATAGACACATGCGAGGACGTGAATGTAAGTTGGTATGTTATAAAAAAGAAACTAAATATCATCGTATGTACAATTACAATAATAATATCAGCTATAATAAGTATTATTAGTAATCATAAATAATCTTAGTTTAATTATAGAATTAGTAAAATTTATTCAATGGTTTTATTTTTGAGTAGGTAATCAATGTATTACCAAAAATGAGAACAAAAACGTATCCACTATAGGCCTAGTGGCGCAACTAGGGGGGTGCAAAAGAGTTTTTAGCACCTCCTAATTCAAATTTAGCACTTCTTATTTTTTATACCTAACTCTTATTGTTTTAGTGAAATATACCATGGTTCTGTGATATATTAACAGTTTCAGCATCCCGCATTTTAGAGGTCTAGTTACGCCTATGCTAATAGCTTGAAATATTTATTTATTTTTTTTTTTTTGTTTAATTGTAAGTTAACAGTATATTTGTAAATATGTTGTTAGTAAATAAAAAATGTTTGATTGTAAAAATAAGAAAAAATATTTTATAAATTAAAAAATAGGTATGTAATATGGCAAGAGTAATTTGATAAAATTGTAAGTAAAAACCTGGTTGTAAGCATAACGAGTGAGTTTTTTCAAGTGACCTTTTTGGACCGAACAAAACTTTTTTATTAAAGAAGTCGCTAGGGTTATGCAATGTTTCGTGTTTACAAAGCTATTGAATCACTGTTTTAAATATGACAGTATTGTATGATAATTAATTTAATCATTTTAAATTGTTTATGAGTTTTAAAATGTTCACATCTTGTTTTAATAGGTATGAGTTATAAAAAAATCTTCAATTTTCACTAGAATAAAGAAACTTACTTTTAAATATGATACCTATATATATTAAACATGAAGCAGTTAAAAAATTAAATTAAGTATTTAAGCCGTATGATTTTCTGTTATGCATTCATAAATCGGAAATAAAGTACCTATATATATGAGTAGAAATTTCAATAAAATTAAAAATATAGCATGAATATAAGAGTATAACAGGTATGTCATATTTTTGGTAAGTAAATATTATTATACATTTACAAGATGACCAAAATTTAAAAATATTAAAAATAGGTATATATGTACTATTTTTAAACATTTGAAGATCAAATTTTGACAAAATAGATATATGTACACATCAAACTCATGATAATTCTTAAATTATTTTGAAGTCCACAATTTAAAAGATGTTGAATTTTTATAACTAAGACTTGGAAATTTAATACAAGGTCGCTCATAATAATACTTAGTAAATACTAAATCATACTAAAATCAAAAAATATAATTAAGCATCATTTTTTATTTTCATATAAGCATTCAAAGTTAAAATTTGGACAAAATTACATATCCAAAATATAAAGAACTATAAAATAATTTAATTATTTTTTTGAAATTCAAAAACATAATTCGTAAGGAATGAAGATTTAAACTTTTACATATATGTATATTATACATTTTATTAAAGGAAATAAAATTTTCAAAGTATATAAATTGATTTTTAGACAATATACATATCAAGGTTTGTAAGTTTTAAGTCTCAAGTATCTATCTACATTTATTCATTTTTGAATCACAATAAAAAATACAAAATCGATTTTGTCAAAAACTGTAAAAATTAACGTCTTCTCTGATTGTATCAAAAAGTACTGGGCACTTTTAACTTTTGACCCTCTAAAAGTACTAAATGAATAATCCAATTTGCAACCGCCAACCAAACATTACCTCAAAGTTAAAGATTAATGCACTTTTACTGCTTCGAACTCCTTAAGGCGACGGTGACATCGGGTATAAACAAAAATAGTGTAAGATCAATATATTCACCGTCACGATTAGAGTCTAAGTATTTGTTTTAAATTTTTTAATGCTTAATATTAATTGATAAATGATAGTATACATCGTATAATATAGTAGGCTCAATACAGTAAATATTGATAATACAATATAGTGCTTAAAAAACATTAAAGGCCAGACAGAGAATAGATATCTCAGAGTCAATAAACGAAAAAAAAAAATCCACTCAGAAAATCCATGTTAATAAAACAAAATCTGTGTATTGTTCTATTAGACATTAGTTCTAATTATAAATGTTGATCAATAATAGTTATAATTAAAATTGTATAAGCAGGTATATAAGGTTGCATTTAAATTTTAATACCTACATGATATTTATTTTTTTTATATCTTTTACTTTTTTATTTAGATGTTGACATTAAATTTGAGGTATTAGGTATGTTGTTTTAATTTATTTACTCATTATTTAATTACTGTGATATAAATACGAGTAAAGGTACAAAACCAGGGCACCTATCATCTGATCAATTAAATTATTAATATAAATTGATTATAATTGGAAAATTAGAACTAATGACTAATCATAATATAATAATATGAAATGTAAGCATTAGCAAATATACAAAATTGGTTTTTTATTAATTTTGTTTTTTAAGTTATTGGGTTATTTTGTTTGTTGATTTTATGTGATTCTAGAAAACACATGTTTTTACTTTTTAATCTCATCGTGTTTCTTATCATAAATCAATATTCTGCCAAGCATAGATAATTTTTAAATGCACCAATGCAATATCCACTTGCTGTTGATAATAAATACTACTAAATTAGAAAGTAGTGAGTAGTGACTATACAGTAAGTAGTGTACACTACACAGTACACACTTGTTGTCACTTGTTGTTTTAGTGGAAATTTCAATTACTTTTCAAAATTTAAGATAATACCATTATAATTTATTTGGTAGTTGATTAAAATGTTTCATAACATTGATAAAAAAATATAAGATACATGTTTTTGGAAAAACTTCCTCAACTTCATAAATAAATGAAATGTGCAAAAATTGAAAAGTAATTTAATTAATCATAAATATTAAAATGGTTTATTCATAATAACCATAAATTAACTTATTCCCAGTAAACATTAATTGTTTTTTATTTATAAAATTACTTTTTCTTCTTTAAACTGTTCAAAAGTTATAAAAATAGGTATGTTTTCAACATTGAAACGTTTGGCAAACAAAACTGTAGAAAAAGATTCAACTGTTAATACTGCTGCTCATCCAAAAGCATTGCCTCAAGATTTACAACGTTCTTTTTCTAAAGGAATTCAATATAATTGTTAGTATTTGTATTTATATAAAGTTTTTTTCACATTCCAATTTTTATTCTATTTGATAATATATTTTGATTTTCAGTGAAATTAGTTATCAAAGGAGATAGAAATGTTGGTAAAACTTGTCTATGGAACCGTCTACAAGGAAAGCCATTTCTAGCAAATTATGAAGAAACAGATGAAATCCAAGTATAATTATAATCATAGATTATTTAACAGTCATTTAAATATATGCTATAATATTTTTCTAAGTTAAATATTATCATAAGTATTTTATTTAAGGTTGCTCATATTCAATGGAGTTATAAGAACACCGAAGATGTTGTAAAAGTTGAGGTGTGGGATGTAGTTGATAAAGGAAAAAGAAGACCGTTGACATCTTCTAAGTCCTGTGATGTTTTAAAAACTGAACATGATAAAGTTAAATTATCTCCTGTACCAGTAGAAGATACTCCTGTTTTGGATGCCGAACTAGTTGATGTTTACCGATGTACAAATGGTGTCTTACTAGTGTTAGACATCACTAAAAGATGGTATTAAAATAATTTCCTAATATATAAATATATTTTTTTATTTAATTAATTTCATTTTTAATTCAATGCACTGAGTATTTTTACAATGATTTTGATTATTAAAATTATACAATATTAGTAATAAAATGTTTTAAATCTTGATCAAATTTAATATAATTTAATATTTAAATTATTTTAAGTTAAATTAAAAATGTTCAAGCATGAATTTAAGAAAAATGAAATTATTATCTTATTACTCATAAATTGTAAAATTAATTTTTGTAACAGATTTTATATCTTAATTTTTAAAACATTTTAATAGTCATTCAAATTTTCAGTTTTACTTACAATCTTGTTTTTCGTTAATATTCAGTTTTATTTGGTTAAACTTTTTAGGACATTGGATTATGTATACAATGAATTACCTAAAATTCCTGATAATATTCCAGTATTAGTATTAGGAAACCACTGTGATATGAATCATCATCGCAGTGTCAATGGAGATGAAATAATTTATTATTTGAAAACACTAAACAGGTATTTTAATGATTAATAAATATTTTTTAAATAAATTCTGTTTTTTTTTATAATTTTAATATTTTAGGAGTACACCTATTCGGTATGCTGAAGTCTCAATGTCAAATGGTTTTGGTCTACGGCTAATTTATAAATGGATTGGTATTTCATTTTTACAACTCCAGCGTGAAAATATAATGAATCATTTAGAAACAAATGGAAGTGAAACTAAAATTATGACTATGGAATTAGATGTTTACCAACAGAGTAATGAAGCAAATTATGATGAATATGCTATTAATAGTTTTAATTTGATAAAAATTTAAAATAATATAGCTTAGGTATATAGTTATGCAAATATAATAGTTAAGTATTTTATAATTTTATTTTTAGATTTTTTATCTAGATTATCTAAACAACGTAGAGCTGATGCAGAGAACAAATCAGTGACCCCAACTTTACCTTTACCTTTATTAAATAAACCATCACCTAATATAAAAGAAATAAAATCTCCAGTTGAAAACTCAAAAATAATGGATTCCAAGACACAAGATATTGCACAAAAAATGTTTCCTGGAAATAAGTCTAATGTTGTGCAAATAGAATTAAGTTAGTGTACTCAATATTTGAATATGAAATAGGAAATATTTAGATAAGTATTAAATTATTTTATTATTTTATAGAGAAAGATGTTAACATTTCTAAAGAAGAGCCTCATATAAAAACACCTTCAAATTTAAACATTAACAACTTAGATGATTTTGTCCCTGATGACGAATTAGATAAATCATTTTTAGAAGATGCAGGTCATGGGGATATTGTTGTTAAAACATCTAAAGAAACAGAGTTGAATTCTGATGAAAGGTAAAATAAATGATTTAATCACCTATATTTTTACTGATTTTATAAAAGTATTTGATGTAGTTGTTGAAGGCCTTTAATTGAGTGAGCTCAATGCCTTTTTGGCATTAGTTATCCACTATTATCTTTGGTATACTCATATGCTACCTCAAAAACTCAATAAATAAAACTTTATAATTTAGTGTTTAATCCCTGTATGAATACTTCGAGTGTTCCTCAAGGTATCTTAGTCTTTTTCTTTTTACATTTTAATTTATTTAATTGAAAAATAAATAACTAAGCCAAAAGTTTTATTAATCCTTGGTAACATTAACATCTTATTGAAATTTGCTTCCTCGACTGACTAGTATTCCAATCTGAGCTTGGTATATTTGGCGATTGGGTTAAGAGCCGCAGATTAACAACATAATTATATGACATGTTATGTTCTTCACCAGATATCCAGATATAGATATCCTCTGCAATATAATTGGTCCATTTTATAGTTTGATAACCATATATTTTAAATAAATAATTAAGTTACTAAACATCTCCAAACTATTTGAACAGATGTTATATTATTTTTATTTTAGTTCTAAGATTATTTTTAAATAACTGTTGAGGCTTAAAATTGTTTACTGATTTTTTTATACTATTATTTTCTAAACACTAATTTCAAGATATTTGACTCTATGTTATTATAGATATTTCAAAATTTTAGTTTTTTGTAATTATTTATCCAATCACAACTATTTTATATTTTTTATAAAACTATTACTTGATAAGTCTATTATTTTTAGCAGAATAATACATGAATATAACTCAGAAAATACTCATTTAAATTTTAAACTTTTCAAAAACATTGTCTCTTTCTATTATAAATAAATTATAATTAATATTTTCTATATTATAGTTATTTAAGTAGATAATTTTTATTAAATTTTAATAACTTTTATAATGAATTAAATTCATAACCCTAATCATATTGGATTATCAGTGGATACAGTATATCTACATATATATGGAAAAAAGTTTCTATTCTATTGTTTGGTTTTCTCTGCATTATAAATCTGTGTATTTTTCCATAATTTTGATCTTATATAATAATTTAATATCATCTCAGAATTGTATAATTATGATTCATATAATACAATATTAAGTTTTGATATTAATCACGGGACACAACTAGTCAAATCATCAAAATGTAGTTACTTTTAATGTTTTTGTTTTTAATTTTTAATTTTTTTAGTGATGATGACTGTGGAAATCCTATGGTAGCAGGTTATCAAGCTGATGTAGATCCTGATGATTTTACACCAGATATTGGTAGAATTAAGGTGATACAAACTTAAAATTAATTTTTTAGTTAGGTATAATTATAACTTTTTTAAATAATAAAGTTTAAGAGTATAATTATTTTTACTTAAGATTGAAAAGAACAACATTGAGGCAAATGATAATAATTGGTCTTCTATTCAAAATACCACAAGACCAAGACCAGAAGGTGGAGAAGACGAAGAAATAAAACCACATGTAGATGGATTAAGTAATGTTGCTATTAAAAAGGTAATATAAAAATAATTTTCAATTAAAAATGTTATGGTTGTAAAGTAATAAACTATAATAGCATCTGTAAATTTTGATAATAATGGTTCATTCTTTAGTACTGTAACATAGGTTCAGATTAAAAATTATATAAAACAATTTAACAAATACAAAATTTATTTTGTCTAAAATCTAGGTAAAAGAAAAAAAAAGCAAGAGCAAAAGTGAAAAAAAGAATAAAAAGAAGACTAATAATTCTAAATCTGAGTATGAAAACTTAGAATGTTTTTTGAATGATGAATAATGTTGATTAATGTTTATATTTTATACTAATAGAATATTTATTGTTTTGTTTTAAATAAATTCTATTGTATTAACAATTTTTGTTTATATTACTTAATTGTTGTTAAATTATAATGACTGTAAAAAGTAATATCAAAAAATAAAAAATAGTTAAAAGTTTTATTTAATGAAAATTAATTTGAACAATTTAAATATTAAAATACTAAGATAATATATTAATATTTTAAAATATAATTTTGAAATAACTGTTGTATTTTATTTATAAAATGTACATTATATTATTTTAGCATTATCAAAATTAATTTCAGAATTTATCTAAGTATCATATCTAGAAGGGTTTATGAACTAGACTTTTTAAAATGAACTAATTCAAAGTGACATAACAATTACACCTCATAACTATAATATATAGACTATAATTTTAATTAACATAATTCATAATGTTGTATTTTAGTATTGTTGTACACAGTACATTACAAGTTATGTCAATTAAGTTAACTTTAGTTATGTATAATATTTATACATACACAGTTCTTCAAGTTTTTAAATTTTTGTTCTCATAATATTGAAGTTGTAATATTGCTAAAAATACAATCAATTAATTAATAATAATTAAAAAAAAATGGATAATTGGTTATTTTGTTTATATACCTATTACACGTAATTTTAAATTATCCCAATATTATTAGCAGACCAAAACAAATAAATTTATCATAATATATGTTTATAATATTAAAATGTTTGCCATAATCATAGGTTAAAAATATTTATCAAAAACTTAAAATTGTTCTTGAATGGTACTGTGGTAGATACATTATTGTCAACTGCATTTTAATAATTAACTACATAATTTATATCGAATGAGGACTATAATAATATTAGTATTTCGTTTACATTTTGCTTATTAAAAATAAATACTCTGTCTACAATCTACATTTTATGAAAAACAGTTTAAAAAGGTTTTTTAGAAAAATGTAATGAGAGAGATGCGTATCTTAATCATTTTATAGTCAATGTAGATTTTGAAAAAACTGATTGAAGCACTAATTAATGTAATTGAAAATCATTTTTTGCTTAATAAATTATGTTTGTATTATTTCATATAAAATATACTTAGGAAAATGCATGTACTATCTTTAAGTTTAAAATATGTGATGGATTAATAATAATTTTAGTATATTTACTATTTAGTGTATTTTGTATAGCTTTTTAAATAGAAAATAAAGCATTAGAATGAATTAATTTAAAAAAAAAAAAAAACAATTATGCAATTGGTCTGACAAACATCCAATAAAATTGTTGAATAGGTTTAATTGAATTCTGTTAAATGAGTGTCACCAAGTTCACTCTCCTAAACTGGCTTAGTAAGTTCATTTGATAGCACTCATGTGCATGGGTCTTATATGTAAGAACTAAGTTTGGTATAAATAAATAAATATCATACAAATAATGGTATCAAACTGATATATTCCATCGCCGTATCCACGATCTGCCATCAACGTGGAATATTTATCAAAGGCCTTTGACAATGAATATTAAATCCAGTGGCATAAACTATAACTTAGATCAAAATAATGTAGCAGGCCCTTAGCCTGACAAATATGTAAAAAGAGGGTAAAAGGGATATGTATCCACTACCCACAAAATTTATCTCTATATCGGTCACAGCTTATAGGTACCATTCTAAATGTAGAGTACCTATATCTTATTCGTTCTACTATTATAATTTATAACCGCAAAGTCATCGAGTAAACACTACACATAAAATAATGTAAAAGTGTAGGTCATTAATTTTTCTAAATATTAAATTAAATTTATTTTATGAAGATATAGTTTTTATTTAAGACCATGTTGTATTTTTAATATTTTTTTAAATTTTTTAAAAATAATAATCTATTTTTTGATTTCCACACATTCTTTGATAGACTCTCTGGATTCACGGGATTGTGGCTCATTAGGTACGTGTCATACAACTCTGGATATGCCATTGTTGAATCTACAAGTTATAACTTACGACCAAACCAAACTGAAGGGTAGGGTAAGGCTATTGTTATTCAAAACAAGTTGGTCACATTCACTTGAATTACTTTACTGTTTGATCATAAATTAAAAAAATTAGATTAGAGTTTTCTTCCAATGAAATAAAATTAATTCATTTTATAATAGCTTTGCAATTATAGCAGGCATTAAGAGGTAAAAAATAAAAATAAGCAAAAAACTTCACGAATATAATATATTGAATCATAACAAAAAAAATAAAATCGTTATTTTTTGTTTAAATCTTTTAAAATCATGCAAAATATGCATATTAAAAAAAAATTTAATTGTTATAACAACTTCTGTGTATAAGATCTTGTATTTCAAGATTTTAAAATATATATTTTAACAATTTTTATAAACACTTATAAAAAAAATCTAAATCTTTATTAGTTATTACTAGCTAAAATCAGTAAAAATATTTTGAAGATTTCAATGGTAATAAAGGAAATGATGATTTTATATCAGTTAAATGTTTCAAGTTGATATGTTATATATTTTTTGAATTGTGTTAAAAAAAACTAAAATCTCTTAATTATAATTTTTTACTTAATATATAATTCTTCTAGTAAGCAAAACTTACATGGAAACTTGTTCAAATTTTAGCTATGAAATATGAATACTAAAATTTGTATGAGTTTAGTATAAATAAATAATTTCCACATTTTGCAATTCAAGTATCTTCTCAAACTCAAACGTTCATAAAAATTATTATACACTATATTATATAGATTTAGTTATTTGATTTTAGTTAATTAGTAATTTTTTCATTATAGTTACATTATTTACGTAAGTAGATAAAATGTATGGTATAAAACATTCAAATTTAATTTGATGAATAAAAAAATTTTTTTTTATAATTTAGAATTAAAATACTGTATTCCTTTAACAGCAATAAAATATAATTTTTTTAAATAATAGAAAAAGTTGCTCTACTGTGTTGATTAAATAGTAGATACAATTAATTTTAAAAGCTCTTCGTCATAAGTACCTATAAGTTTAATTTTGATTAAGTAATAAAAAATCGATAGTTGTTACAGTACTTTATGATAGTTGCAGTTTGCACTAATAAATTAATACCACAAACATCACATATATATTATTATTGTTATTAATTCACTTTACTATTGGTTTTATACTATTATAAAATCAATGACTACACACACATACACCTGTCATTTTGTTAAATATTAAAAAATAAAAATTATGATTCATGAGTATCTGGTACCAAATCAAATAATTTAAATTCCTTTGAAAATTATTTTGAGTAATTGGTTAATACTTAATGCCGTTTATGGTCAATATTGGAATTTGGAATGTAATTACTAATTTGCCATTGACATTATTGACAATTTGGAAATACCGTTATCGTTATTAATGTTGTCATCGAACGTTTAAAATATGAATAAAGAAAATGTTGTGTTACAGGTTATCATAAAAATATCCCTTACAGTTAAGTAGACTATTACATTATTTTAAATTTAAATTGTTAAAGTTAAAAAAAAGAATTTTAATTGAGTAGTAAGAATGATGTGAAGCATCTCAAATAAATATTTAAAGTACTTAAATTAGTTAAATTAATGTTTATTATTAATTAATAAGTAAGTAGTTCAATGTTATTAAACAAAAATGAAAATCAATGTACACGATATAAAAGTAAGTTGGTACAGTTGTCATTCTTATCAATTTTGCTTCTTTCATTTTTTCACTACTTGATAAAGTCGTAAGTTAATAAAAAAATTTTACATTAATTTCCTAATTTTAGTTTTAATTTCTCATTGAATTGTGGTTGTGTTTTAATTACGTTAAACTAATAACCATTATTATAGTGCATATATATACCCTACATATAAATACATTTAATTGTTTACGATGATTATTCAAGAACCTATTCAAGTAAGTATTTAGTTTTCGCGAACAAAACCTATGTCAACAATGATTATTGATGGTTTTGAAGTTTAAAATGTGGAATAAACATATTTCTTATAAAAAATGATCAGATAAATAGAACCGGTACATTTTTTTACTCTAATGTGAACACATTTTTTTGTAATGCTTAAGATACATTAAGTTATTATAGGTATAATGTACAAAAAATAGGTTGTTCAAAAATAATTAGTTATCATTCAAATTATTTTAATAACATCTAAGTGATTGTATAGTATATTTATAATAAAAACAAAAATATAATATCATCAAAGGATTTATTTTTCAAGTTTTTGAAACAGCAATTAAATAAATAGCTGCCTACCTATACAGTTGAATATTTTTCTTTTCTAAGTTTTAAAAACAAAAATAATCTGATTAGTCTCAAATGTATACATAAATAATTTAATATTTAATTCTATGAACTATATAATTGTTTATTTGATTAGAGTATACAAAAAAACTGAAGGCTATCTTATATTTTTTATTATTTATTTAAAAGAATGAAACTATTATAAATTTAATTGAATTTATATGTGTTCTAAATATTAAAGGATATTTATGTATAATTGATATAATTTTATTTAAATCAGTTTCATATCATAATCATCAATATTCTTTGTCAACAAAAGGAAAGTCACAGTTCTTAACTTATAGTATAAAAACATCTTATTATTATATTATATAATATATTTATTTATGTAATTTATTATTTTACAGGCTGCAATTTGGCATTGTTTAAACCATTATGCTTATTCAGATGCAATATTCCTTGCAGAACGATTATGTGCAGAATGTAAGTTTTTAAATATTTTTATATAAATATAATGTTCCATTGATCAGAATCTTTTAGTTAATAAATATTATATCACCAAAAAACTACTGTTGTTACTACTTTTTAATAATTAATATTCTATTGATTTTAATAATGTATTCAAAAATTATTTTTCAGTTGATTCAGATGAAAGCATCTATTTATTGGCTACCTGTTATTATCGATCGGGTAAACCATCCCAAGCATATACAATTTTGAGTGGAAAAAAAATAGTTTCAGAAAAATGCAAATTTTTACTTGCTCGTTGTTGTGTTGATCTTCACAAGTATAGTTACATTTTTGTACATTTTAGATAATAATTTATAATAGTAACTTTCTTTTTAGGGAATTTTTAACTATATACTAGTATATAATTTATAGATTTATTTTATTTTTATGAATATTGTAGTTTTGTACTTATTTATTAATTTGTTTAATCAACTTGTAGGTTGTCTGAAGCAGAAACTGTGTTAACCGGTAACGTAGGTGATTTAATATCATCTTCATCATGTTCATCTTTTATTGAAACCATAATTTCTGATTATGGTGACAGTGCTCCATTTGCTTTGCAACTGATAAGTCATATTTGGTGGCGTTCTGAAAGATCACATTTAGCTGCTGAGGCTTGTCGGAAGGCTCTGTATTTAAATCCTTTTTTGTGGCAATCATTCCAAGACCTGTGTGACAGAGGTGTTAAACCTGATCCTGAACCTACTAAAATATTTAGGGTAAAATATTAAACATTTTAAATATTATAAATTGTATTTTTATTTATATATTATTATTTTTTAGGTGGACAACTTAGAGAATTTTAATAAATGCCTCGGTTCAAATTCTCATGTCAATTCAACACCTTTATCAACATATAATCTTTCATATGAATCAATAAATACATTTAATAGGTAAGTTTATAATAGTTTAACACTTTGAATGTCATCATTAAGTAAAATGCTTAACATATTATTGAGATTCTTATTGCAACATTCATGAAATGCATTAAACATTAGTTTAGGTTTAAAAATAAGATTTATCAAACACTGAAATATTTTATTTCGCTCAAATATTATGAATTAAATGTATAAAGTTTAGGTAATAGTCTAATAGTGCTTTTATAATTTAAATTATTTTCTTATGTCATGTATCAAAAATTTTACTTAAAGTATGAAATTTTAATCTATTTATCCATTTTAAACGAATTTATATTAACATTAAAATAATTTTCGTTATAATTCATTAAATTATATTGTATAATTATTTTACTATTTTATGTGGCATAGATAGTAACAATGTTAATATGGTAATAACTTTCAAAATATAATTGTTATATTTTAACTGAACTTGTCGGTTTAAATCTTCATACTTATACTGGTATTATATTATGTTCTATGTATTGCTTTCTATGTTGTAATTTAATTGCTGAAGATATTATTACAGTCTCAAATTTGTTATCCTCTTATAAAACTATATAAGTTTTGTGACTATCAGAGTAATTCACTGAACCTTAAAAATACTTAAACATCTTAATGATTTTGAAATAGTTATAACAGTCAATATATTTAAATACTATTATGTTACACTTATATTGATGATAATTTATTATTAAATTTTAGTAGTACACCAGCTCAAAAAATGGTTAACATGTCTGTACCTAGTAGTAATAGTTCAATATCCAGTGGTATACAGCCATTTACACCTGATATGAATAATGCTAAAGCTATATTTGTTCGACCATTGGGAAGAAAAGTAAAAGTGATTAATGAAAATGCTTACAGTCCACTGACACCAAGGTAAATTAACCACACCTATTTTTCTTTTTTTAATAAAATCATAACCAAATGTCTGATGTAATTTCAGGTAAATTATTTTCCCACAGAGTATACTAAGTACAATAAGTTTAAGTTGTTGAACTTTATTTATATCATTATATAAATGTTATAATAGATGGTAATATCATATTATATGAACATTCCTGTATTCATTTAACGTTCTTATGTTGAAGGAAAACTATTAAGACTTCTTAAAATATGAATTTAAATCAATTAATGACTTTTTTTATCTATAAAAATATTAATTTCTGTTTTGACTCTTGACTTTTAATACTATTCCATAAAACACTCCTCTATCTTCAACTGTTTGTTATAGACCTTGTTGCTAAGTAAGGCACTAGTTTTATAATTATTGTCGTATTACGGATCATTTATGTATAGTGTACACTAGCTTAATATCTTAGTCAGTTAATTTTATCAGTATTATTGATATTAATAAGATAGTATATTTATACTTCAAAATTATATTATGGTGGATTTAGATTTAACTATGCATTTGGTTATAGTTTTATTATTAATAGTCATAAGTATTAATTTTAAAAAATAAATTAATATTTTCTATTTTGAAAATAGTTTTGGAGTATTCCCTCTAGAAAATTCAGATAATTTGTCTGTTTGTTCATCTCAATCAATGGTTTTAGTTCCTTCAGCTACATTAAATGAAACTAATGATCATAAATTCATATCTAAAAGAGTAAGTTTAGAATATTTTTAATTTATTTTAAAATCTATTTAATCGTTGGTGTTCTTTAAAATATATTTTTAATGTTATTGATAGAGTTCTAAACCAGTTTTTAGTCAGTCAGGAAATACAAGTAATATTAACAATTTAGGCACACAACAAATAACTATGCCTTCAAGTCCAATGTCACATGTTGTAAGACGTAGTAGTCGAATAATTACCAACAATTGTTCGGTTAAGGTATATTTTATTTTTAATTAAGTATATATTTGAAATTAATAAATAAATTATTTTTAACAGGAAAATACTAAGAGCCCGAATAAAAAGTTTGCTAGCCCAAAATCGGCCACGCGTAAAATAAAAAGTGGATTGATTCCCAAAAAATCAGTTTTTGCTGATATAACTGAAAGACATCCAAAAGAGCGTGGAGTAATGGAAGTAGAAACACAAACACTTGCTCAACAAGCTCTTAATTTACAAAAAAAAACTACAGGTAATAAATACTATTTACTATGTTATTAGTATTAAATATTTCAATTTTATATTTAATTTTGTAGAAGGACTTTTATCATTACTAAGAGATATTGGAATAGCATACTTGCAACTGTCAAAATTTAATTGTAAAAAAGCAATCCAATTATTTCAAAGTTTACCACCACGACAATATAAAACTGGTTTTGTATTATCAATGATCGGAAAAGCATATTGTGAACAGTCTGATTACTTACAATCAATAAAGTATTTATTGGATTATTGTTTGTACGTTACTATCATTGATTTGTGTGATTTTCCATAGATATTTTAGTGAAGTTAAAGAACAAGAACCATACAGGGATACATTAATGGAACTTTATAGTACATCTTTATGGCATCAACAGAAAGAGGTAGCTTTATCTGCTTTAGCACAAGATATGACTGCTTTAGATAGAAATTCTTCATCTACGTGGTGTGTTGTTGGCAATTGCTTTTCTTTACAAAAAGAACACCATACTGCAATAAAATATTTTCAAAGAGCAATACAAGTGAGTATTAGTTTATAACATTGGCTTTTTTTTTTTTTTAACACTGAAAAAATAGTATACTTATATTTTTTTAATTTTATTTATAGGTGAATCCAGATTTTCCATACGCATATGCACTTTTAGGTAATGAATATTTAGTCACAGAAGAATTGGAAAAAGCTATTACTTGTTTCCAGAAAGCTGTCAAATTAGATCCAAGACATTACAAATCTTGGTAAAACAATAATTATGTATTAGTTTTACTTCTATCCATAAATTTTTAGATTTTTAAATTTTTTAAAGTAAAATATGTTGTTATTTTCTGAATGATCCCAAATCTGTTTTTTATATAATAATTTTATTGTTGTCTATTATCATTAGGATCAGTAAAATTCATCAATTTTTAACATTGAGAGTTGTTTTAAGTAGAAAATTAGTTTTAGTTGGTATTATGGAAAGGGTCCTAAATTTAAAATGCTCAGTATTTTTCTAAATTATTCGCAACAACAAATAAGTTTTATTTACAATTTTTTTTGAAAGCTATTTCAAGTTCAAATGATTACTAATTGTATATTTAATTGAAAAATAATGATTTTAGTTTTTTTTTGTTGTTATTTATGAAATATTTGTAGGAAATTTTAAGTTTTATGTTACTCCATATATTATTATTTATTATATTCATTGCAATTTTTAAAAGATTTAAACTAATTTTAACTTATTTGTATCATAAATCTATTTACATTGTCTAACAGTACATTATAATGATCTATACATTTATTTTAGGTATGGAATTGGTGCTATTTATCAAAAACAAGAACGGTATGAATTAGCTGAAATGCATTATAAACGAGCTCTTAGAATAAATCATAGTAGCGCTTTAATCATGTGTCATATTGCCGTTGTAAGTAAAATAAATTCTTTTAACCTAAATCAAAATCTTCTAAATCATCATTATATTTTATATTATAAATTTAGTACTTCAAATTTCTATATTTTGTTGTAATGTTTTAATAGGTACAAAATAGTATGGATAAACCTGATCAAGCATTACATACTTTACATATAGCTTTAACATTAGAACCTAAACATCCAATGTGTAAATATCAACGAGCACAAATTTACTCTAAACTTGGTAAATTACCTGAAGCATTGTATGAGTTAGAAGAATTGAAAGAAATTGTGCCAAAAGAATCTCTAGTCTATTTTTTAACTGGAAAAGTATGGTATAAAACTATTAATTTCTACTAGTTTTTTATTAACATTTTTTTTTTTAGGTACATAAAAAACTAGGCAACATACACTTGGCATTAATGAACTTTAATAGAGCAACTGACTTAGATCCAAAAGGGGCTAGTAATCAAATTAAAGAAGCAATAGATCCGACAAATAATCAATCACCATTGGATGATTCAGGTTAGTATATATCTGAAATACATGGTAAATGTAATCATTTTTTGTTTAAATTAATTGTAAAATAATGTTTACTAAAGCTGTATATAAAGTTTATGGTTATTGTAAATATTATCATCTATTTATCATATCAAATCTATCATGCAACAATATTATATTGTAATTTAGTAGTAAACAATTAATTAATAATTAATTTACTTAAACATTAAAACTAGTAAAGTGAGAATGTATGGTTTTTAAATATATATTAAGGTTTTACTTCTAGTATTTTATTTTTATTTTTTTAACATTAAAGGATTTAATTGTTTTTAATCCAAAAATTAAGATTATTGATAATTAAATTTATGATCACACTGGGATGCAATTATTATGATTAATGAGTAAAGAAATGTAATTATAATGATTAATAAATAGTGGTATTTGTGTAGTACGTGTGATTTAATAGAAAAAAAAATGTATTAGTTATTTTTTAGTTAAATAAAATTAATATATACTTTATTTAAGTTAAGAATTATAGTCAGCAGCTGATTAATGCATAGGGGCATAGCTAAATTACATGATAGGTGTTTAAATTGACTTGATGAAGAGGACAAATAGCTATTGCTTGATCCCCACCCATAGACACAGTTACAGTTAAAATTCTGTAAGAGACGCAACTCTTCAAAAAAAACTATTAACCTGAAATAACTTATAGGAACCACCCCATCCATGGCTGCTTCACCATACGTAACATCACACCATAATAACAAAACCATTTGTAATATTTATTTTTATTTATTTTTTCAAGTGACAAATTGATATAATTTAACAAATATTATATTAAATCAATAAGGGATATTTTTGAGGGTATTAAATCGTTATTAAAGAGTTCAAGTTAATTATGTTAATGTCCTTGCCTGATGAAAACTTATCGCTTCTGATTATGTTATTAACTTAAACAAAGTATAAGTTGTGTAAAGTATGATGTCATTTAAAGTTAATTTGTAGGTTTTAAAAAAAAAATTTTAAAGCATCCCAAATGTTTTGACAAAGGTTAGGACTTGTTATAGAATCATTCAAGATTGAAAATGTAAGAAAGTTTCTAATTAGTTAAAGCTAGAGGTCGGAATAATATTCTTTTGTATATTTTTTTTTTGAGTTTATGCAGTCAAATATCGATTTGAAATCTATAAAAATTTTGAATTATATGATTCAATGGCAAAAGTTTCTTTTGCATATTTGAGAATATTTCATGTAAAAAAGAATATTAGAGAATATATATCAATTAATTTTATGGAATTTGGATATTTTGTGTTGTAGGGAAAAACATTATAAATAATATTAAATAAGTTATAAGTCTATTATTATTGAAATAATTATAATTGGAATAAGTTAATAAAATGTTTTGTTAAAAAAATTTTAAAGCTAAATTATTAGGTATTGTTTATCTAAATAATAAATATATATATTAGAAAACATAGAATTGTATCATAATTAATGACCTTTATATATCAATTAGATTATATTTTTTTTTAATATAAAAGTATATTTTTAATTTAGAAGAATATATTACTGTAAAAACATATTTTTTGTATATTTAACTACAGATTTTTAAAGAATATTAGAAGAATATTATCAATTTTTTGCATCTTATTTTGGCTATTTAAAAGAATATTATTCCGAACTCTAATTATAGCCTTATATTATTGAGTGTATCATTAGTTTTGTTTATATCTTGATAGTCATTTTGAAATAAGTAATATTTTACTGGAGTTTAGAATACTTTTTTCTCATGACTATTATTATTAATTGTAATTTATGACATGATAAATTATTATTATTTATTTAAAGACCATTATACAATTGGATAACAGATTGGACATTATGAAGTAATTTATCATGTCATTAAATAAAATCAAGCTATATTATTGTATTGTGTAATTTTTAATGATAATCTGTAGCTAAATTAAAAAGTGAATGAAAAATCATCAAAATTGTACCGAATTGTACTAATTTATTGATAAATTTGATATGGAAAATAGTGACTAATTAAAATTAAAGTTCAAAATTATTAAAGTATAAGTCTTAACATACCTAAGGAAATTTATTAAGTTAAATCGAAATTATATAATTCAAAATCATGAAAATAAATATATTGGAATATGATATAATTATTAATAATACATTTATATATTTTTTATTTTTTTAGATGACCCTTGATGCAGTAACTTAATTGTTTGTTTATGTATTTATTTATTTTATAACATTATAATTTATATTATCTTCTTAACTAATATTTTTAAATTGTTTATTGCCTTAAAATTTATTTTTAGTGGTTATTACAAAAAAAAAAAAAAAAAAAACATAATAATAATAAAAAAAAAGACTGTTGAGATGCATAATTAAAACAAAAGCTGTTTTTTGGTTAAAAATTACAGATAAAGTATCTTGTAGAACCAAAATAATTTTTAACAATTCCTATTTTCATTTGTTTATTTTTTTTTTTAATTTGTTTTTTTATTAATTTAGTAATTTTTGTGGCTTGTTTTAAAGTTCCTGATTTTTAGAGCTCATTTTTATTATTAAAAATATAATATTATTGTGTATAATATTTATTAATCTAAATTTACGTGGTATATGTTATTGCCAATATCTGATCATTTTGTAAATCTTGAAATGTAAATCTACATTTTGTAAGAAACCTTTAATATAAATTAATTATTTTTTCTATTATTATATACATTTCAAAGTTCATATGAACATTACAATTATTAGTTTAATTTATATTGTTACTGTTTTTATAAAAAAAATTTAGTTGAAAAATGTCAGAATAACGAGTTAATTTATTAAATATCATTTGTTCTAGCTCTAAAAATCTAAGCCACAAAATAAGTATAAAATTGTATTTGACTAACATTGATCATTTTATAGTTTTTAATGATGTATATTACAACGTTACTACTATATTAATAATATCTATGATAATTTTTTTTAAATATTCAATTAATAACTATTTAACTTTAGAAATCATTTAAAAATATATAAAACAATAATTGATATGCAAAATATATC
Source organism: Melanaphis sacchari (assembly GCF_002803265.2). Classification (NCBI taxonomy): domain Eukaryota; kingdom Metazoa; phylum Arthropoda; class Insecta; order Hemiptera; family Aphididae; genus Melanaphis; species Melanaphis sacchari. The sequence goes on along the minus strand of NW_020271560.1, from coordinate 4,346,075 downwards.
AACCACGATTGTGTGGGTTTCTATGTATCTGAACAAAAATTATTTTCCTTTTCTTTCATCACTATGTATCAATGTATTTAAGTTTAATATTTATTTATATGTTAGACAAATATAATTTTATATTTAATATAATCAATACATTTTGTAACTAAAATCATTATATTCTTCGTTAATGTTTGTAATAATTCAGTTACATGTTATAAACACTAATAAAAAAAATGTATATTTTATTTCACTTAAAGAAAAATTCAGAAAATATAAAATTAAACTAAATTTACTTTTACATTTAAATTAAATTATTACTCTATTTCAACTTGATATTAAATAATGCGTTGGTTATCTATAGATTGATTTGGAACTTGTAATTAATTATAATTAAATTAAATTGTGATTGTGATTAAATACTTAATTTAAGTTAATTTTATACCTGTATTAATTAATAAATATTTATTGTACAGACCTAATCGATAATGTTGTTTTACACTTAGATAATTAGATGTTTAATTTAGAAAACTTGATAATGAAAACAACAAGTTAACAACAGTGATTTATTTTAAGAAAAGAATGTTCTTTATTGATAGAAAGTTAATTATTATGTTACTCATTGATTTGAATACATCTATTCTAAGAATAGAAAATGTGACAGTATTTATCAAGTAATATAAATTCTGATATTAAAATCATTTATTGTCTACTAATTTACAAGTTTACAAGACAAGTATGTAATTATTTTAAATCATTTTATTGTTCTTTTAAAATGTATTATCAAAAAACCTAGGTACTATTAAAGCATTTAAAATACATACAATTTACATTCTAATAATGAATAATTATATTTTAATATTCTTCAATTTGAATACATTGTATGTTATGGATGTAAATAATATATACATATAACAAACTAATTTCAATACATTAGTGATGAAGAAATTTTTATAGACAGACATTTTTTAAATTATAGCTATTCACATATTTATGATTCTCATACTTGGATTTTGGTATTCACTATATATTGTGATAGTAAAATATAACATAAATATAATAAAATAAAACTAATAGATTGTTAATTTCTAGTGAATATTTACTTAGTAATTACTTAGTTTCTTTCACATTTAAAAAATCATGACTGGGTGTTTTATTTTTTCAGCTAAAATAAATTTTTTTTTTTAATTTAAAAACAGTTGTTATTGCTGTTTACAGAAAAGTTATTTTTTAATTAAAAATATTTCCAAATTTAAGTTAAAAAATTTAAAGTATCTATGTCTAATATTAATATCATCATTATTTCAATTAATATAATTAATGTATTACATGAAACAACACATAGTTAATGATAGTTATTGGGAAATAAAATTATAATTTAATCAATTGAATTTATATTTTATGAGTAGAATAATCATGTATTTACAAAAATAAAATAAATGTTAAACCACCTCTTTTGTATAATAAATTTGAGGCATCAGAAGGGTAAATACATCAATGTTACTGGTCTATAGTTTCTAATTTATTTAACTGGTTCCTAGTTTGTAATAAATGTTGAAACAAACATTAACTATTTTATACACCAAGTAATAATCTAATATTATTTTATATATGTGCATTAAAATTGTTTTTAATTAATGCAATTTTCTATTTAAACATGGATAATTATCTATTATATTATGACTTATAAGTACCAAAAAGTATGAACTGAACCATTTAATCTTGTATAATTGACCATATTTGTGGTTATTATTCAATATTAATTTAAATAATAAAGTATTATATAGATAGACATTTGTCCATTATTAATGCTCATATAATTTACTATGTTAAATTGAATAACCTAAGTTTAAAATTTTGAAGTATAAAATCTATAATAAATATTACATATTATTAATTAGTTATAAGTTATAACCTATAGGTATTGTACAGTTAATATTATAATTGATGTATAAATATGTTTATATGTATGTATACAATAATATGCAATTATACTTCAAATTACTTGTTTAGTTTTATTGAAGTAATATCTATTGAATAGAATTCCATCTACTAATTAATTAGTTGGTCCTTGCTTAATTCCAAGAATAGGATTGTTATGTAACATGATGCTGTCGTCAATATAACCATTCATCTCTGTTAAACTGGAAAATGTAGTGTTCTAAAGCTTAAATATTGCTTTATTGTATGATTTATTTTCCAGACATGAGACATCTACAAAATAACAGATTATGAGTAATACATTATTATTATATGGTTAATAGTTAAAATTAAAGCATAAACTTGTATCAGTCTGTAGAAATTTGTCTTCCATCATATCTAAAAACTCTTTTTCATCACAATATAAAAATCTAGTTGCCTGGTTGTGTTAAGTTGTTACTAAGAAGTAAGAGTTCTAAGTAATTTTAATGACTAAATTGAGTCACTTAGAATATTCAAAAATTATAGAACACCAAAATATAATAATAAAAACAAATAGTGATTAGAAAATTATTTAATGGGTATTATGTACCTTAATGTTTCAGTTAAAGTGGGCATTTATGTGGGTAAAATATAACCCCCTCATACCTGTAAGGGTATAGTATAAAGTCTAAATTAAAAAAAAGTCTTAAATAAAAAAATGTGATTCATTTAATTTCTAAGGTAATGGGTAAATATTATTTTTGCTTTTTTATTTAATTATTAATTAATCATAATAATATTATACATATTTACAATAAAAATTAATAAAAGCTTGCGAAAATGATGCATTGTTGATGTTGGTTTAAAATTATTTTTATGGATAATATGCTTTATTATCACTGTTAGACATATCTATAGAGTATTTGATAAAGTTAAATTAGTGTTTACCAAAGAACCTATACTAACTATAGATTAAGTATTATTTTAGTTTTTCAACAGATTTTAAGTGTTTATTAATTTATTGATTATATTGCTTTCAAATCTGAATCTTAATTATTATAGTAATAAATTGGTCTGATCAATTTTACTTAGATCTAAAAAGTTAACAATTCCATTATGTAAATATTAATTATAACCTGCCATTGGTAAAAATATTAATTTACAGATTTTCTACATTATATATATTAATTTAAGAAATATTTATAGTTACCATAATTTGTGTAATCTTTGTGTTTCAAAAATAACAAATAAATGTAAAATTTGAATATTTTATATGTTATTGAAATTCCATTGATAAATTATAAAATGCTACTATTCCAGTATTTTTCTTTTAAATTAATTGTAGCACTCTGAATAGTAACACCAAAGCCACTGAGTAAAATATTGGTTGACTGGTATTCAATGTTCAGGAACAATTAATATGTATGCAGATTACTTCATCAGACTTTGGGTATACAATCAACCTTTAGTTAATTTGGTGTAAGTGATAGTAATACATATTTAATAAGAAAGAAAATCTGTATAAATAATCTGAAGATCTTAATATTTTCATATTTTAAATACATATCAAACAAAGGAATTACACTGATAAGTAATTAATGTTATAAAAACAAAATAAAATAAATATTAATGATTTTTTTATATTTATAAAAGAAAATAAGCAGCTTAATCACAAAATATTACAATTCAGTTACACCACTTATTAACATTTTATTTTCTTATTCTCTATTTTCATTGATATTGTAATAAGCACAACAATCAACAATAATATTACTATGAATTAATAGAAACATATAGATGGTACATAATTAGATGAAGACAATGTACAAAGGAATCATTTATATCTCATTCAAATTAAAAATACAAACATGAATATTAAATCAAAATTTATTGGTATAAATTTATTAATAAAAAATATATAAGATATTTCATAATCATATTCTAATTTGATTTAGAACCAAAAATACATTTAATTAAAAAAAAAAAATTCTAAACAATTTTAAGAAATATATTTGCATAAATATTTAAGTCCATGTTATGTTGAAAACTATATTTAAGTCCAAGTTTAATGATGATAAGTAAAGGACCTAAAAATAAATAAATATATATATATCTGTTATGTAGTTATAAACAATTTACAAATCTTTATCAAAACTAATTTTTAATAAGCTTTAATAAAAGCTGATGATAATAATAATAAATAGTTAGAGAAAACAAAAATGTTATATTTAATACTCACTTCTTCAGTTGTATTATAATAAAAATTATTGTACGTAGCTCCATTCACTTGAATATTTTTTGGTTCATTTAGAATGCCAAAAATAGTAATATTTTGTAAAATAGTTTTTTCGTCTGAATAATTATATGTAACAACTTCATTTAATAATATTGTGTTGTTTAGCTTGAAACGAATTTCATTATATAACCCATTTTCCCATACACCTTAAAATAAAAATTTATTATAAAATACAGCAAGAAAAATAATTGTATTATTATTTACTTAAAGAGTCACCGTCATCCCAAAATAAGAAGCCAAATGCTTCTTTAAACTGATTTGGTGCAATTAAAAGTCCAAATGAATTCTTACGGCTATAATTTAAATTAAACAATATTTATTTTATATTGATACAAGCTTAAAATTAAAATAATAATAAAATTTAAGTTTTAGTAACATATTATAATTTTTACTTCCAATATAATAACCTAACATTTTAAATATATAGGAAAAAAAATGGTACTTATTAGTTACCTATTGCGATTACCTAGCAAGATGTATTGAATAGTGGTTATTGTATAATTTATGAAACAAATGCACTCTACCACCCCATACAAAATTTTTCAATTATTTTTTTGGAACTTACTAATGTCAACTATTTAAGAACAATCATATAAATATCATAATTTGTCTGTCAGATTTAGTTTTGAAGTTATGGCCTTAGGAAGTTAACAACTTTGTGTTTTTTACACAAATTCATTTTGATCTACTTTGTCTATTACAAATATTGATGTTTTATTTCACTATAAAATATGAGTAATATAAGTATTTAATATAGTGACTTCCTTTGCCTATTGGTTCCGGTTGCCAGACTAGAGGTCCTCGGACCTCTCATTGGATAGGGGCCGAGCCCCCAAACCTCCTGGAACCAAAATAGCCAACTTGAGGATGAGGCAGAAAAGTGACACCTTCTGAGTCGCGGGGAGAGATCATATCTGCCCTTCGGGCAACCAGTTAACCTAATAAGTAAATCTAACCTTATTAGTTCAAATAAAACAAGTATAGGGACTATTTGGGCGAGGGTTTATTCAACTAAATTTTAATAATATGGAACAACAATGGTCTAACACCATTTGCATTGGTAAATGGCAAGTAAAACATCAAATTACTCATGTTACTTATCTAAAAAAAATCCCCACACCAATGTTAATAATAACCACCATTTAATACGTTTTGCTAGGTAGTCGCGATAACCAATAAGTACCTAAAATATATAGAGGAAAGTTTACCTAGATGTAGTAGTAGTAGATGGATCTTGAACTGGTAAAATATAGCCACCACGTATCTTAAGTGGAATAGTATCTTTAGGAGCTTCAACAGTGAAAATGGACCCATTACTTAGTATACATTTTTTAGAATAATAATCATACCATATATCATTGGGTAAATAGATATCTACTTCCACTTGGTTCTAAAAATACGTAGATAATTTATATAAAAAATACTTTACTGTAAATAAAATTATAATAACCAAACCTCTTTTAAAACTGGTGAAATTAGTAGAGCAGAACCCCACAAAAATTGTGTATCGATGTTGTAAGTATTGTTATCATATGGATATCTAAATAATTTCATTCTTTGTATCATTTATCCGCCAATAATATCAAATTTAATAATAAATAAAATTAAATATACTTACTCAAAAAATAGTGGTCGTGCAACTGTTTCACCATAAATATGTGCTCTCCAAAATAAAGAATACAAATATGGAAGCAATGAATATCGGATTAACAGTGCTTTTTTAGCTGATTCTATAACCAATGGTCCTAATGCCACAGGATCTTGATCCTTTAAGTATAATTTATTAAATTATTTTATCAATAAAGGTATGACTATTAAAAATACATACAAAACTTTCATCAGAATTATGATTTCTTGAGAATGGATAAAATGCACCTAATTGACTCCAACGTGAACAAAGTTCAACTGTAGTATTAAGATTAAAACCACATATATCAGCTCCCACAAGTGGAACACCAAACATGTTGAAAAGCACAATATCTAAAATAAAAAATATTTTAATCGTACAAAAATAAATAAAAACCATAAATATCATGCAGTATACACTTCTCCCAATTAAACTATGGTGTAATGTGCACTTTATCAATATTATTAATTTAGTATGCACTTAATCAATAACATTAAAACGATTTACTTATATTATTTCTGTATTATTTGATCAATTTCATAAAACCTTAACTACAAGTGAATCTTTTTGCATAAGAATTACCCTTGGTCGTAATAATATAAAAGCGCTAAATTAATAGTATAGTTAAATCTTAAATAGTGCCAAAAATATAAATTTTTTTTGGAAACGTCATTGACATGGCACTTTAGTACATATTGATTTTTTTTATATACCTAAAAAAAATGTAAATTTTGAATCTGATTATCTTATTATGACTATCTGGTAAAATCAAACTTTGTTGATTCCTTATTTTGTTTTTTATATTAATACTTATCACTTTATTAAAAAAAAAAGAGGTCTAAACGTATAAATATTAAATTTAATTAGTGACAACAACTAACAAGGACTTTTAAGTTACACATAGTTTGATAAATATTGTTGATGCAGTAGACCAGTCTTCATAAGCTAGTTGACGGTAGAATTCTTGAATTCATATAGAATAAAAACCAAAATCACAAGTTTTAAATTATTACCAGTAATAGATTGTTTCATATCATCCCAAGTAGAAAGTATATCTCCAGTCCAATGACCAGCAAAATGTCCTAAACCAGCAAAACTTGATCTTGAAATAACTAATGGCCTTGAATTTTTAATAACTGATAATGCACTAAAGTTTGTAAAATATTATTTTTTCAATTCATTATAACATAAAAAGTTTCTACATTTTAATGTAGGTAATGAAACTAAATATGAATCTTACAATTGTGTTGTTATAGCTTCAGATAATCCATAAAGATTATGAACATCAAAATGAAGTCCAGCATGCTGATTTGCAGACATGCAAATAGTTTTGTAATTTAATTTTCCTCCAGCAACACTTGGTGTATACTGTGGATTTTCCCAATTACTAGAATTGGTAAATATGCAACCTTCCCAATCTCCATTGACAAAATTTGATGGTTCATTCATGTCCTAAAATGTATGACAATTAAAAATTAAAGATTGAATAATAATAGTTTAAAATACAAAAATGATACTAACAATCCATAAACCATCAAACGGAAGAATATTATGATAGTTAGATACTTGATTTATCCAATAATCGATCGACTTTGGATTAGTGAAATCGGGGAATACGGTACCTCCATCAAGGTTCCATACCTAAAATGTATTGCATTAAATTATAAACATAGAGAATATTTAATGAGGAAAAACATACTTGGCCTTCAAGTGGAAGACCAGAAGAATTTTTTATAAAAATTCCATTTTTTAAGCCATCATCATAAGGTGGATATGATCCTTTTGGTTCACGAGAAGACACTCCAGGATCTAATATAATTACATGATGCATTCCAACCTTTAAAGATAAAATTAATGAATACAACTGCCACATTTAACAAATAGAAGTAATACTACCTCATGCAAATAATTCACATATTTAGGAAGATCAGTAAAATTATTGCTTAAAGTGAAATCATTTTTATTTTTCATATAATCAATGTCATTCCAATGTGTATCCTAAAAATAAAAATTCTAAAATTTAGAATGCTTGGTAAAGTAGAAATATACCACCATTAGTAATTTAATAGTCTTTTAAAATATGTAAATTAGTAATTTACCCAAGGAATTCCTGCACTAACTGTTCTATTATGAACATTAATAAGTTCATTTAATGTTTGTCCAAATCTAAAAATAGTTTAATTAATCAACTAAAATTTGATATGTTAAAGAAAAACACTTACCGGCATAAATGAAATCCTAGTGTCCAATAGGATGGTAAAAATGGTCTACCAATTGTATCTGTATATTGAGATATTACATCAGAAGGAGTTGGTCCCATAAAATAATAAAAATCTAATATACCACCAATTGTTCTATAAGTGATTGCTGGTGTTGGTTGCAATATAATATCTAAAACAAAAACATCAAAGTTATTTGTAATTAATAACAAACCTCTGAAAAATTGTCCTAGAAAAATAATACTTATGTTTATGCACTAAATATAATATTTTAAGTTAAGAAGTCAATAAGTTATGTATAAAATGATACTGCATTAATTCTCATAAATAAAATTATTAATTCGATATTCATAAATTTCAATTTTTAGACAAATATTCCAGTTAAGATTATGAAATTAAAAATCAAAAGTTAATAGTGTTACAATAAACATATAGATAAATATATATAAATGCAACACAAATATTTGAATTATTTGTGTTTTAAATTTTGATATATTTTTTTTATTGTTTAATGTAAATCTTTGAAAAATTGACATTTTGGCATAATAAGTATTTAATCAAAAGAATCATTTTATACATAAATGAAACTAGATAGCAAGTAGATTTTGTAGATTGGAAAATACAAGATAATTTTATGAAAAAATAATAATAAATTAAATTAGAGGTTTATAAATAACTATTAAAATTTATAAAATGTAAATATAATTTTATAAGATAATTTAAATAATTTCCTGACTAAATTTATGGTTATAATGATATTATTTATAGTTAACCTATTATTGTATACATAAACTAATTCATACCCATAGCATTGCTGTTGAATAAAAAAACTCCATGACTTTTTCCTGATTCTTCAATCAATAAATAAAATGGATGTGAACCATATCCATTCATCTAAATAAAAACATAAAATAACTAGATATAATGAATTGAATAATGCTAGTTTGTGTTAAAAATGTATTAATTTAATGGACCAATCACAGGCCACTAAATTATATTTAAAGGATCATTAAGCTCACTATTTTTTCAATTTTTAGTGGTTATTCATGCAACCTGGATTATAACTTACATTATTTGTTGGAGGATTATCGTGATTGAAAAAAGTATATGTTTTCCAATTCATATCAAGCATAAGACTTGATCTATGTTCACCTAAACCATATATATATTTAGTTGGTAATAATGCTGAAAGTTGAATAAATTGATCAGAATAAATAAAACCTCCAATATTTCGACTGTCAAATCTAGGATTAAAAAAAAATATAAATAAGTAAAATCAAAACAATTATTAAACAATAAATTCAAATAATAAAATGCATACATGGTTAAATTATCACTTTTCCTTAGAATTGCAAATCCAACTTTATTATTGGATAGTTTTACAATATAGTCAGATACTAAAGGTTCATTTCTATTATTTAATTTAAGTACTGGTACTTCAGGGTATGGTGGCTCATAACGTTTATTTTCTGGATCATAGATCTAGATAATGAAATAAATAAATAATAGAATTTGGAATTAAGTTTACAAAAAATTGAATTGCCTATAAGTAAAAAACTTTAACAATAATAAAAATTATAAAATAAATAAACACATTATTGTTTATACAATTGTATATAAAGCTGTTAATTCTGAACTAAAATTTGTTAAATTAAAATTTTTATTACCTTAACACGTAATCGCTGAGCTGTTTGTAATGAAATTTCCATACACAATACTTTGATATCATTTTTATAAATGGTATTTTTGGTTATGTTAAAAAACGCTATTATTTCATCTCTGGATGTAGTTACATTAATAACTTTGTAATTACTATAATTTGAAGAATAATAACACCACGGTATTTGAGAATTTTCAGTACTAGGTGACCAACAGCAATTTCTTTTTTCACAACTTTGCTTGTCAGCTTTTCCTCTTGGAAAACAATCAAATTTATACTCATCGGAAATTACTGAACAGTGACCATCATCTACATGATTATGATTAATACCAATATCAGTCTTCTGTTCAAGATATTTGCTTGAAATACTACTATTTTCTAGTATATTTTTATTGTCACTTATATATAAATATAGTACAACTGATATCGACAACAGAATGGCAAGTAGTGAAATAAATTTGTTTTTATTACATTTTAGATCTTCATCAATTGAATTTTTATCCATAATAGGTATATATGAATTTTGAGATTTAGTTTTTTGTTTCATTGTAAATAAAACAATTTTTGATGTTTATTTGAATTGCACTAAACAGAAAAAAATATGTATTATGATGTAATTCAATAAGTTTGCATTTAATCACTAAGCATATTAACAGTTCAAGTACAACTGATAGGAATGATCATAAGTATATGAATAAACACTTTAATTTATTAGTACTATAAATAGATAAAAATATAATGTACTAACCTTATTTGTTATTGCATTTAATGTATCTATAAATGAACAGTTAATTTGTTTGTAACGCAAATCTAATTGCTTTCAATACTGATTCAAAGTTCAAAACTTTAATCACAAATTCAGAACATATATTTATATAAAATAAGAAAAAAATATATAATCTCTAAATATCTCTTAGCCAACAATAATTAAGACTGTTTGTCAAATGACAATCTATCAGACTATTCCAAAATTATGACCAACGATAATTTTGAGCATTTTGGATGAATGACTAAAACGAAAATAGTAAGTTGAAATACAGGTATGAGGTTAAATAAATTCAATTTTTAAAATTTAAAAAAACTGTGAATTGTGATTGTGAATGATAAATGATAATGTAACGACATAGAATGGAACAATATCTATAGCAATATAGAACATTTGTTCTAATGGTCTTTTGTTCCAAAAACGCATTAAGACCATCTGAACTAATGTTTTAAGTTTTTAAACGTTTTAAGGAAAAAGTGTTTACTGTAAGAAATATGTTTTGGAATAAGTTTAAAGTTATCGATTTTTTATGAAAACAAGGGTATTTTTAATTTAACTTTAGTTCTACAAATATCTATTTAGTATTTAGGGTTTAAACTAATGTATCTTGGTTTTTTACCATTATAGCACAACAATTAAAATATTTAAACTTAACATTTTAACATTTTAGATAGGTATTTATAAAGTATAGGTTCTTTTTATAAAAACCAAGATAATTTAGATAAGAATATAAAAATATAATTCTAATGTAGTTAGCTTGCATAATAAAACGAAACAATAGCAATATTATGAGGACATACAACGGTTGAACGGTATATAGTTAAAATTGACATTACATACCTAATTAAGTAGCTTGAAGAAATACGAAGGACCTTATGATAGGTATCTGTAAACTTGAAAACAAAAAAAAAAAATAATATCTCGATGTTTGAAAAAAAATGTTGAAGGTTTTATTTTGAGGAAGTATAAGTGGTTTTAAAATGCAATACCTATTATACAATAGGTAATAGGTATGATAGTTTATAGGAATTGGAATTTAAAATTTATTTGTAGGAAAGTGATATTTGATTTGGGAGCAGAAATGACACGTTCTCGTCGAGTTAGATTATTGGAAAACATAAGTTTTTTATAAACTGAGTAGCCTTTTTAATTGACTGGCTCCTAGACAACTACCAGAGCGGCAGGGCATAGTGCATGGTATCTTGCAAAGTAATCTAGTGACATATTGCATACATACATCAGATCTGCATTCTTCCCAATAAAAAAAAGTTTAGGTTAGGTAGGTATAAAATTATACATTGTGAATCGTGAATACAGTAACCCTAAGTGTGCCCAAAAAACAAACAGAAAAAGTATTAAGAGGCCTTTTGGATGAAAAAGGTTTATCAATAGCTATTTTGATGTACAGATGCAATTTAATTTCGTAGAAAGAAGTCCAACTTGTTGGTGACTTCTTTAAGTCGACTTAAAAGAAAGGCAAAGATGATTTATCGAAAAAGCGCTTAATAGGTAGTGTTTTGTTGAAACTTTAAAAATTAATGTTGTGATATAGCTATGAAACAAAAAAAAAACCTATGTGAGTGCCTTTGTACTCACGAATGATGTGTAAACATCTTAGCTGCAGTAGCAGTACGACTTTGATTGGGGAATATAATGTCATGGTTTGAGTGGGAATTAGTAAGTGGGAACCTTATTATACATAAGCTAACAATAATCATACAAAGATAGCATTATCTTTAAAATTTATATTTAACTTTTTTATTTTTTTTTATATATATATTTTTTTTATTATTTTATATAATTTATATATTGTGACACGAGATTTTTATATATTAGATATTATATAATAATATATTATATTATGTATGTTGTGTAGCCTGCACGAATACCGTGCGCATTAGCTTCACATACACACACTCAAGCAGTCACATCTACATTCTACATGACTTACGCCTGACGCTCAATTCCCCAAGAAGGCAGTATATTTTTAGCAATTATCACTGGGCGACATAAAAAAAAAAAATGCACTACGTCATAATCAAAATCAATATATTATGCGACTAAAAAATACTTTTCAGAATTAAATATACAAAACCTTACTTATATCTAACAATACCATCAAAACTCACAATACACAAACAAGTACAAATAATTTATGTGTACAACTTACTTTTTTTAGTTAAAAAAAGGAATCAATAACATATAGTACCTATATACATTTTGTTATAAAAGTATAAAAAACAATATATTTAAGTAAATATAAAAATTAGCTTGTAGGAACCAAGGCTAAAATAAAATCTGAAATAATTTGTAGATATTTATTGGAACGACTGATGACCAGATGAAACATGTCACATTGTCGCATAGAATAAATTGTTTCTTGCATACTGTGTTATTTTACGAGTACTTAAGGAGATCGGTTACACGAGGTTTCCATTGTAGAAAATTTCAATAATTATTTGTACTCCCAAATTCAAATGATCTAACGATATAACATAAATATAAATAAATAACAAAATTAAACATAAGAAATAATTGTATAATAGTTTTAAACATTGTTATTTTTACAAATAATCGTTGTCGCCCAGTAATTAAATATATGGTCTATTAGGCGACAAAAAGTTTTCTCTAGGCGACATTTTTGTCGCCCAGTATATTAGTTAAAATATCCACTGCAGTGAAGAAGGTCGTACTACAAACCGATAGTATAGATGTTTACACATAAAAAAAAAAAAAACATTTTACCAAAATTAAATATCACTACAAAATATTGGATTCTAAACAAAACAATTATTGTATTGTACATTTTCATTAAAAATGCATTAATAATTAATATATTATATTAGATATTATTGTATTATTATTTCTATGTATAGAACATGGATAATACCTATTAATTTATTCTTTTTTTTTTGTAATGTAAAAAAATAAAAAACAGTTTATGCCCAAATTTCAAAAAAATAAATTATATGTTATAGAAAAATTAACTATTTAAATGAAGTATTAAGTATAACTCGAGTTAAAAAAATATTTATGAATTTCAACTACATAGCTAAACTTTTAAGGAAGTAGAAATTATAAAAAAACAAAATAAATTCAATTTTTATTGTAAAGACCGCTTTGGTTATAAATTTAATAAAAATTTAATTTAAATATTAATTTAATTTGGGGGACCACTGTGCGACGTTGGTGTACCAAAAAAGTAAACATTTATGTCATTTTTTTCTTTTTCTTTGTGGGCAAGTAATCTAATGTCTAAAATAGTATATGCTTAATAAATGGACAGGTAAATACCTTAATCTCTTCACCCTTTTTACTGCCTTGGTTCTGGTATTAGGGACCTACTCTCCTGAAAAACATTTCCACGGACTGTCGTCAGTGGACAACTTATCCTTCCCGTCATTTAAATATAATATCTAATTAACTTATTGTATAATGAGTAAATACAGATTTCAAAATTTCAAAAATAAAACTTCGTTTTGATAAAAAATACAACAAAAAAACTGTATGCTGGGCATAGCCGATTTCTACTGAAAATGTACCTAATTGAGACAAAAGTAACATGAAAAAATATAACCAAACGACATAAATCCACGGAAAACGACAAAAAGCCATATAACAAAACATCATTATCATAATCTATCTTAACAAAAAAACATCCAACTAATTCTATCTACTATAGATTAAATATACTATATTTAATCTATGTATCTACTCACTGTGATTTGTAAATAACATAGACCTGATAATATCTATTATCAGGTCTATGGTAAATAAATAGAAAAACTGTTATCACTTATGAATGATTGAATGTCAAGCTACGAACACGTTTTTCAAACATTTACAAAATAACAACTTAAATTTCAAAGTAAAAATGAGCAAAAAGACTATACACAAAAAAAAACCAATTTTATCCAACGAAGGAATTGGTTTCGAATGGGATGTCACTCCTGATTATTTCAATAAAAACAATAGTGAATCTGAGGATTCTGACAAGGTAAGATACATTAATTTATAGTTAAATTTTATGAATTATTAATAAAATAATCATTAACAATCTTAATTTTCGTAAGGATTAAAAGTCTATGTAAATACAATCACTTTACATTCTTACAACCTATATATTACATTTTAGGGTGAAGACAATGAACCAAAAAAGAAAAAAGTACGTAAATTAAATATATCTCAACGACGTGAAGAACAAAAACAAGAAGAACTAAGATTACGAAAAGTTGAAGAAGAATTAACTCAAATTGAAACAAACCCTCAAAATGCTGATCACTTTGACCGATTAGTGTTATCTAATCCCAACAGTTCATTTATTTGGATTAAGTACATGGCTTGCCATTTACAAGTAATAATTTATAGAATACTTTATTTAGTTTAAAAATAACAAAGTATAATTAATTTATGGATTATATGGATTAAAACTATTTGCTTTTAATCATGCAAAATATTTAAACATAAAATATTGTTTTAAGTTGATCATAATAAAAACTGGTTTATTGAATTTAGCCTATAACATGATTTTATAGTTTGTAAAATTAATATAATTACATAAAAATTGTGCAATTATGTATTAAACAATAAACATATTATTATTGTAATTTATAGGCTACTGAAGTGGAAAAAGCAAGGGCAATAGCTAAAAGAGCATTGTCTACAATTGATACTAGAGAAGAACAAGAAAAATTAAATATTTGGACTGCACTTTTGAATTTGGAAAATTTATATGGCACTAAGGTAAAGAGATTAATAATTTGGCTTTTTAAAATTTATTCCTTCTTAGTTGAATCAATTATTAAATATTTAACATTTTAATATCATATTGATGGTTAAAACTTAAGTAAAGAAATAATATGACAATTATATTTTAGGAATCATTTAAACAAACAATGGATGAAGCATTACGTTCTAATGATGAATATCAGATTTATATAAAAATATTGGATATTTTTGCAGAATCTAATAAATTAAAAGTAAAGTTTGAATATAATATATGATAGTTCTTTTTAATAAACTTTGTTTTAAATACTACTGTTTCATTTAGGAATTAGAAGAATTAATTACAAAGATTAATAGAAAGTTTCGTGATTCTCTTGATGCTTATTTACATTGTGCTACTGTGTACTTCAAACTCAAAAAATCTGGCAAAGCAAGATTTATTTTACAAAAAGCATTATCAAATCTTCCAACTAAATCACGTATGTTAATTTGTATATTTAAATTCCTTTATTACAAAATCTAATAATAAATAAATATAAACAAAACTTACAAAATTTGATTTGGTGAGCAAGGAAGTTCAATTGTTAATTAAAAATTAAATTATAATAAAATTCCTTAAATACTTTATTTGAAGTGTTTTAAATTCCCAAAAATGATTGCTGATCTACATACATTTTATTACGTGTACATGAAATTATTATATAAATTTGATCACAAAATTTTGGTGCATGATCACTAAAATGTTTACTACTTCTGATATAATACCAAGTATATCAACTATATAGACAGAATTAAGGTAATGTTTTTTTTTAATATTTTAAAACAGTTTCATGTTTATATTTATCATTATCACAATTTATTTTAATTTATACATTATACTAATTTATTAAAAGGAAATCATGTTATTCACATATCACATGTATTGTCTCTCTCAAACTAATGTATACCAAACCAAAATAAACATTCAGCAGTTTCAATTTTAAGTATTTTTAAATATTTAAGTAAAATAATCTTTTATCAAAATTAAAGGTGAGAACATTTTCTGTATTTAATATGTTTTTTAATTTGTAAGTTATAAGGATGTAAAATATTAATTTTCAAAAATGATTTTAACTCATTTAAAAATGTAACGAGAAAACACAAAAACTACTGATAATGTTTTTACTTTTAAGTTTGATAACAGTCCATTTTACTAATATTTAAACTAAACACACAAATTTGAAACTGGCATTTTGGTATGTTTGTTAGTTTTAGACTTCACATATACGAGTACAATATCCAATTAATATGATTTTGTTATATATATTTTTTTTTTACTTTATAGATGTCACTATGATTAGTCGATTTGCGTTGGTTGAAAATAGTGATGGATCACCAGAAGAAGCACAGACGCTGTTTGAACATGTTTTAACATCCTATCCTTCTCGTATTGATGTATGGAGTATATATGTAGATATGTTAATAAAATCTAATAGAATAGATTTAGCAAGGTAAGAATAACTTAATTTTAACCAAGATATTATTCCACACATGTTTAGAATAGTTTATTTGATAATAACATAAAATTATTTTTTATGATTTTAGACATGCATTAGAAAGGGCAACAATACAGAAATTAGCTCCTAAAAAGATGAAGAGTTTGTTTAATAAGTGGATGATGTTGGAAGGAAAATATGGGACTTCTGAATCTGTAGATAAAGTTAAGGAATGCATGAATAACTATGTTAATTTAATTTTAAAAAAATAAAAAAAATAAATATTTTAGAATTAATTTTTGTAATATTATTTCTTAAATAAATATTATATTTTTCTTACTATACATTTTCAGGCTTTTAATTCTTGCAAAACTTTGGTTACTACCTCTATTTATGATGTACTATTATGTATGTAGATTTCTCATCTTTATTATAGTATAATATTCAAACATTAAAAAAAAAATTTTACATGTCAGTATAATAGTTTCTTTAATACTGGGAATATGTAAAACTTAAAAGCAACGAATATAAATATTATATTACTCATAGTTGAATTTGAAATATATTTATTTTTTTAATATACACACAAATGAGCGACAAAATATATGAAAAGATGTATAAATAAGATTTTATAATTGTCCACATTGTGATATAACAATGGGTATTTTTGGTTTGTTATTTGGACCAGTAGGAACATTTTCAATTTTTCTCATTACCAACAACCCATCAATGACACGACCAAATACCACATGTTTTCCATCCAAAAAATTACAGTTGGCACATGTGATAAAAAACTGACATCCATTGGTATCTACACCACTGTTGGCCTATTGTGAAGAAAATAAAAAAATATTTATAAATGTTATTTACAATTATAAAAAACATTACCATAGATAAAAGTCCAGGTGCATCATGGTTAAGTTTAAAATTTTCATCCGGAAATGTATCTGCACCATATATACTCATAACCCCAGTTCCATCGCCCTAAATAATAGGAAAATAATTAGGAATTATTGTAATGATTTATAAAATTAAAGAATTTATCACTTAATAATCTAAACTTACATTTACAAAATCTCCACCTTGTATCATAAAATCTTTGATTATCCTATGGAAACAGCATCCTTTATACCCAAATGGTATCCCATCTTTTTTGTGTTCACCAGTACAAAATTGACGAAAATTTTCACTAGTCTTAGGCACAATGTCAGCATATAATTCCATTATTAATCTACCAATTTCCTGTGAAAAACATCTATTAGTTAAAAATTTTAACATAGTAGGTTTCTATATACAGTCAAATTCGCTTATAACTATATTCAAGGAACTTAGAGAATCTGATTGTTATATCTAGATTATAAAAAGTAATTACACATAAAACATAAAACCAACTAAATGCATTGCTTGGAATCGTTTTACCTGAAATATTGTTATAAATGGCATCGTAATAATGTACTTTTATTTTATTATTACTTCTATTACTCTATATTTTTAACCATTTTTAATCATTTTTATGCTTTCAACAAAGTTTATTGTCATGGATTTAAAAACAGAATATTAAGTTTTAAAAAATAAATTGCATAGTGTTGTCACAATTTTCCAACAATGCAAAATACCATGAAATATAAAATACAACTAACATTTGAGAAATATAAGATAGATAATAAAAAAATAAATATATATAAAACTTATAACCACAATACTAAATAATAGTACAATTAAATTTTTTTTATTCTTGAAAAGTTAGTTATATTTAAATTAAAAGTACCTACACAACTCAATGTCATATTATTTTAACTACATGCTCCCTTCATAAAAAATAATAAAAAAGATACTTACTGTTCTTCCAACAGATATGTCAAAGAATACAACAGGATTCTGGGGGTTTCTTAATTGACTTTGAATTTGATTCCAGGTCGGCATAGTTTAGCTTATTTAAATGCAGATTTGACTATTTATACTGTTAAAAATATTTCGTTAAACAAATAAGTAAATTATTATAAAACGATGAAATAAATCAATAAATATTTACAATGTAAACACAAGTTTGGGAATTAAACTATGAAATAAGAACTGATGATATATTTATGGTCTTCAAATTTTAATTATTTAAAGTTGTCGGTCGAGTAATACAATCATAATCCTATGTTTCAAAGATAAATCAGAAATTAGGACTTAGGAGACTAATTCAAAACGTAATGTTACTAAAATTCCAGGTTTATAAAACGATACAAACCTGAACGATGTTTGAAATTTAAATTTGATAAAGAATGGGGAAGTGGATACTACAGTCAGTATTAAAAACAATAATTGATATCACTAGAATAGAAGAAAATTCAAAATAAACAGGTTTATCATGTCAATATCATCATGGATTAAAAATTAAAAATAATGATTAAATTTTAGCCACATAAAAGAAGTTTTAGCTCAGATATAATATAATATAATAATATATATATCTTTAATCTTATGACTTACAGTATACATATAACTGTGATATTTACTATGGTTATTGGTATCTATTTCCTATGGTCCTGTATACAACTATTACAACTGTTCGTGCTTTTAAGGAATTGTTATCAATCTTCGTATCAGTATAGACATTAGACTTATATAGTTTTATGTCTTATGGCTTAAGGTTACCAGCATAGCTTAAAGTCAACTAATCTCTTTATCTTGGTGTCTGGTAGGATACTTGGATCAAAACATTAATTTAAAATTTTTAAAAGTGTTAAGCTTTTAACAGTTCAAACTTAAATCTTTATCATGATTGTGGTTTCGATTGTTTCGTCTGTATATTAGTATATAACCCATAACAGATATTTTTTACATTTGAGTCATTTGACCACATAATGAAAGATAAATATAATATTCACCTTATGGCTTGTACCTGCCCGGTATCCATCAAGCATTATGACATAATATTATGTTAATTCATGTCACAAATAATAATGATTTAAATTTTTAAACATTAATATTGATTTTTAATTAAAAATGTTTAGTTATTATAAATTTTATTTTAAAAGTGTAAATTGTTATTGATTTGTCTTGGTTTTAAAAATTTATTAATTTTACTTTCATTTTATTTTGTTGACATGGATAAGTCTAATGTCTCTTTACCATTGATTATTTTGAACAATAAACAAATATTATTAAATTGTAAGTTATATCTCATAATTTATTTGCATAATTGTACTGTGATTTGTTTAAAATAAAATTATATAACAAATTAAAAATACCATCTTATAACTTAGTTTAAAATATTTAATTTAAATTATTTTTTTAAAAGCACTAAAAATAGTTGATATAAGAATACTTGATTTTTAAGTGTTTTAAGTTGATTTATGTAAGCATAAAAAATGATAGTGAATCATGTTATACTTTTAAGTTATATACTTATATGTATATTTTTATATCTTAAGAGTAAATAGTTATTATTTGGGCCTAGATTTTTATGTAAATACATATTATTTTACATCTTAGAACAATTTTGATATAAGTATATTTCAATGCTTGGTAATGTGTAGATTCTAAAGTTAATATTATTGCAGATGTTTGCATATTTAAGTAGAAACTTACATATTTTTAGATAATTAAAAATTGTCTAAAAAATTACATGCTCAATAAGATTATTTTAATTTTTCTCTTATTTTAACTAAATATTGAATTCTAATAAATAAAAGAGTATTAAGCAATTTTGTGCTAAAATCAGTCTGAAAATTAATTATTTTACTTGAATATTTTATACAATTTATAATTAATTATTATTAGCTAGTTAGTGTAATCTCGTTAACTCAACATCTATTTATCTGTGTAAGTGATAATAATTACTGTGTTCTTTTTAACAAAAGGTTAATTTTTCTATTATATATTAAAATATAATTATCAATTAAGTTTATTTTAATATTCTTATATTATATTGCTTATTAATTTATAAGTTTTAGTTAATTACCTACATTTGCATTTTAATATATTCATCATACATAATTAAAAACTTTATAACATTTTTCAAGTATTTTTATTTGTAATTCTATACATATTATAAATTACTAATCTATAATATTTATGTATTTTATAGTATTTTTTTGCATATAAATTCAGGTTAAAATTTTAAGTTATAACTAGGTTATGACAGACTATAACTTATTAGTTTATTACATATAATAGTGAATACCACCCATAATATAATATTATTCTGTGTTTATCTAAAAATATTTTTGTTTTAACAATAAATTTAATAACATTTATAGTTGTTATTTTTTTAATTTATGCATACATTTTTGTGTTTTTTTTTTTTTTATATATAGGCTCAGTTGTTCCAGAAAATTTAAATCAAAACAATGATATTAATACTATAAATACTATAAATATTGATCCCAATGTAAAGTTACATTCTAACTATACACCAGAAAAGAATACACCATTCTTGAAAAAAAATCAAAAAAAAAAAGGAAAAATTCGTTTCAAATGTTTACATTGTGAATACTTAACATTTCGAAAACAAAATTTAATTGTCCATCTCAGAGAAAAACACGAAGTATACTCCTAAACAGTAATATGTAAGTTAATGCATTTATTATACCAATTAATTATTTATAGACTAAAAAACAACTGGAAACCAAAGTTGATAATAATTCATCAAGTACATCAAATACAACAAGAACTACTGAAGTTTTTTTGTGTACATTATGTAAAATGACTTATAATACACTAGATAAATGTAAAGAACATATGGCACAGGTAATTAAAAATAAAATAAGATTTTTTATTAAATACTTATTGGACCTTTTATTATAATCATTATAAATTTTTAATCTTTAAAATTATTTAAATAATTTCTAATTTTAGTTTTGAGTTAGGTATATAGAAGTAATTTGACTAGTTTAAATTATGTTTACGTTTAACTATTTTTTAGCATTTAATAAATGTTCCTAAGAATAATCAAAATAAACAACAAGAACAGGGTTGTAAAAGTATTCAATTAAGTAAAAACAATTTTGAAGATATGGAGTATGTTTCAAAGTAATTTATAAATTGTTACAATATTTTACTTATCTGAAAAACATAATAATATAATTGTTTTAGGTGTGTCCATTGTAAACGTAAATTTCGTTCAGAAAATTCTAAAGTACTTCATTCGTTATGTCACCAAAATGATAGTAAAGATTATAAATGTAGTGAAAAAGATTGTGATTTTATTACATCAAGATGGAATGCTTGTCGTATACATTTGTGGAAGGTTCATAAAATTGATATTGATATGTTTAACTGTCAAGTATGTTTTTAACATAATATAAATATATCATGAATACCTAATGTTTCCCTTTAGGGTTTCTTTAATTCCTTTATTTCAGATTTATTTTACATCATTTTTGATTCAGGTCTATTAAAACAAAATATTTGAGGCATACATCTAAATAATATTGAGAATATTTCTTAGTAATCTTTTCAAACTTGAAAATTATGTCACATTAGTACAACACCTCTAGAATTTTTTCTAAATAACTCTTCTTTCTTGATCTATGTGATGCTTGATGGGAATCATCGAAATTAATCTAATAGATAACCATTTGTTTTTTGTTTTTCTATCTAGTCAATAGTATTATCCTATTACATCTCTTGGTCTTAGTCTTTATTTTGTATAATAAACTAAGTATAAATTAATTTAATTTTATTATTGTATTTTTAATAATTAATATACATATAAACTAATATTTTCATTTTAATAGGTTTGTAAAAAATATACGACTACTACTTATCATAACTTAGTTAATCATGTTTCAATGAAACACAATAAGACATTATCTTGTGTAGACTGTGGTGCAGAATTTGATGATTCAATTAAACTACAAAATCACAGAGTATTTCATTCAAAAGCCAAATCTGTAAATAAGGAAAGATGGTAATTACGTAAGATTTTTGGTTTTCAAGCATTTAAATTATCTGATTTAAAAATGTTTTTATAGGTATATGGAAAAGACATGCGTAATTTGTAATATGGTATTGGCTAATTCAAAAAGTTTAAAACTTCATACAAAAAACGTTCATTTAAAGTTAAAACCTTATGTGTGTCAAGTATGCAATCATGGCTCAGCAACTAAACATATGATGCAAGTGCATATGAGGCAACATACTGGAGAAAAACCATTTAAATGTGATGCACAGAATTGTAATTTTAAAACTGGTAATAAATTATAATATCTCTTCATGAAACAAAAAAATTTGCTATTTGGTATAAATTATAGGAGATCATAACTCTCTTAGGCGTCATAAACTACGCCACTCTGAAGAAAGACCATACAAATGTACCCATTGTGATTACAAGTGTATTCAAGTGACTGCTCTCAAAAGCCATATAACAAATAATCATCGAGATAAAATGGACAATTCATACTATTCTTGTAATCGATGCACATTTGGAACAGTGAGTTTAAAAAGATATAATGATCACATATCTGGTCATGAAACACAAGTTCAAAATGGTAAATCATTTATAAAACAATGATATTGTCTTTATATTTTACTTATGTTCTAATAATTTTTAGGTCTCGAACCTAGTCCTGTAAAATGTCTAGAGACAAAAGCTGAAATGACTGATGATGATGATACAGCACAAGGATATGTTGATGACACTGGTGGTATAACTATTTCTGAAAGTGTTGGTTGTGCTGTATTAAATTTAGATGATAATGCAATTATGCTTACATAATATGTTTTAAAATTAAACTTGTATTCATAGTAATTTTTTTTTTTTTTTTACCTAAATTAGTTTTTTTCATAATAATCCTGTATCAATTATTTAAAACAATAAACTGATAAATTATAAATAAATTGATTATTCAATGTTAAAATTAAAATTGACATACATAAATATAAAATACAATAGTATAGTATAAATTCTGAATTTATTATCAATACCTACTGAAAATTAACAATATCTTAATTTGTATTTTTATCTTCGAAATGTGGACATTTAAAGATACAAACACTACCACAAGTAAAATAAAGCCCATTTATAAGAGCAAAATTTTTAAAATATATAAGGAAATAAATAAAAGAAGTAATAGTTTATTTTTAATGAAAAATATCAACTTCCAAATGTTGTATTTACTTTTGTTTGTCAATTGATTACATTATTTAACGAATAAGTATATTTTGTTAAAATTATTAAAAATTGATTTAACTATAGTTGGTATAAAATATATAAATAATAAAAAAAATCTAAAAAGTATCATTAAATCAAAGATTAACAAACAATACTAATGTAATTATTTTATACATCAATAAAACAAAATTAATCTTAACAAAAAATAATAAAAAAAACAATCCAGCTAACTTATTTAACATTTTATGATATAACAAATTTATGCTACCATAAATCAAATTTTTACTTATGATATAATATATGTTAGTTGTATTGTGATTAATAAGGATGTCAAAAATAAAAGCTTGATTGTTACATAAAATTAATTAATAAATGTTGAATTTGACTCATTTATAGTAGTTAAGTTCTAAGTGCAATGACTATACATACAAAACAAAATAATTAAACAACAAAAGAAATGTTTTAACAGCAGTCAATATTAATGATAAAATTAATTTATAATTAAATATACAAATAGAATAGTTATCAATATTTTATGATAGTTAAAAAAACATTTATTAGTAATTATTTGCGATTTTTTAAATCCCAAGTAAAAAAAAAAAAAAAATTGACACTTTTATTTTGATAAAAACAAATTTGACACATAGACACACTAACATACACACATATATGATATACACAATAGCATTTATATTTTCAACGAAATAAAAACAAATTATCACAGACAAGTTACCATATTTCAAGTGTAGGAATGTGTGTGCATGTTATGGTGCCACAGCACCCTGTTACTTTGAAATTAATTTAGGTTTAATTACATTGTATTAAATTAAAAAATACTTATACAATAACATTTTTATTTTAATATAATCATAATATTCCACTACCAATAATAATTAAATTCAACAAAACTAAATAATACATTTGTATTCTACATTAAAATTAATAAATATGTAATTGTTATTGAGCTTAAAGTTTAGGGTCAATAAATGCAATTATAACAAATATTAATATTGATTTAAATAGTCAGTGGAATAGTTTTTAGTTTTAATTAGATAGCATGAAAATAATTGATAAATTTAACGTTAATCCATTTATATTAAAGAATATTTCAGTTATGCATATAAACCAAGCCGATGGATTTTAGCAGATAGAAAATTATGTAAAATGAACACTAATGGTTTTGGACTGCACTCCAAGTCTATTTCCTAAAATAAATAAATTTAATATTAATTCAGTGAGTATAATTTATTACAATAAATTGAGATAAAGTAATAAATAATTCGTACTCTGTAGTTATTTTAACATCAACAACATTAACTTAATTTTAAACCTAATTTTTGGATTTTAATACTTAAAATAATTTATAATTCAAACAAATAGCTGTACATTTCATTTCTTATGACTCTTTATATATTGCAAGATCCTTCATTGTGAATTCTATGAATTTATGTTATTTCACTAAAGAATAGTGACATATTACATTTTAAAATTGATTAACAAACTGTCCAACATTAAAACAATACAAATATTTTAGTCTATATGCCTACACTTAATATTAGAAGCTCCCTGATACATAATAATCAACCCACTGCATAAAGACGTTTGCATTCCAACTTTAAACGAACTTGCCATGAATCTTTTACAAAAATACACATATATTTTTCATTTAAATACATTTCAAGTAACCCATCCAGGTGCCTTAAAAGGAATTTGTTTTAGGCCCCACACTCTGCTTAAAAATATTTTCTACAGAATGCTACCAATAGACTTTCTTTTCTCATCATATAAATACTATCTAATTTACTTATTGTATAACGTATTAATACAGATTGTAAATAAAAATTTTGATTCTATATAAAAAAAAAAAAATTTAACTTAAATAAAATATTTTCTTTTTATCAATATGCTTGATAGCTGCATACCCTCAATGAGTGTACTCTAAAATTCTACAAACATAACATTGCAAAAACTGTTATAATTAATAAGTAATAAGTTACTGTCATTAATGTTAATAAATATACATTATTGTTGTTTTGATAATAGCCTAATATAAATTAATTTAAAACCATATCTAATACTTTCAACCAATAGCGTGCTGAATAATTTTTAGACCTTGGGCAAACTACCAGTTGAGACCACCTATGTACCCACAGCTTTTAATCTACTTTTTTTTTTCTCAACAGTATAAATATTACTATTAAAAACTTTTTATCGCATAAATCCATTGTTCAGTACCCAGGGATCTATACCCACCAATTTTGGTCTCAAGGAGCAACTGTCTGAAAAAAAACCTATTTTGGCACACCACTGCCTTCATCTCTATAATTCGTCTTATTATTAATTAATACTTACTATATCCACATTATCACCAAAATCCAGCCAAAGTAATCTGTTATTATCATCAGAAGACATTTTTAATCTATCAAACGGATAACTCCATAATTTCTTTGGTTCACGGCCTACTGATCCAGTTTTTGATTCAATTAGTGTAAATCCATTCTCATAGTGAATTGATAATTGTGCTGGCTTTCCATACCATAAACATCCTATGTATAATTATTGACTCATTTTGTTTAAAATTATAAATAATAAAATAAACAATACAATCAAACTTTTTTCAGCTATGTTAACTAATACATTAGACATTAAAGTACTTACGACAATTTACTTCTCTTCTATTTGCTACAGAATTATGGCAACCTTGAATTACTGCTCTAGCCCAACTTGCAAGGTCTCTTTGAGTATCAACTTTAAATCGATTAGTAATGATACCTTCTTCTGTACCACATCTTATACTAAATGTGATTAAATCTGAGTTACGAGATGAATTCATCAGCCTTGTAGATAAAAGTGAACAAACAAAGAGTGGAGCAGACCAAGCATCTGGACTCCAGGGGGCAACTTCATACAATCGTAATTCTTTGCTAGTAACCACTCCAAATACTGATTGCCATTTGTCATTTACTGTGAATTCTTCTTCTGAACTTATGCTACGTAAACAACCATTCTAAAAGTTTTAACATTATTAAATAATATATCAATAAATATTAAACAAGATATTAAATTTTTCTAATAGTTATGAACGTTCTAGTACGTCAGGTAAGTCATTTATTTATATGAACCACATCACATGAGTTAATTAAAAATTTAATATAACAATTTTAAAAATAAGATGCATATAAATTAATAACTTTCAAAAAAAAATTTTAATTTAATTTACTGCAAATTTAAAGTATCTATATTCTATAGATCATAAATACAACTTTAAAGTAAAAAAATAAAAAAAAATTTAAATAAATATATTTTAGAACAAAATTAAAGATTATAATCAGTTATCACGATTAAAAATAAAATTTAGACAACTTCCACTAAAGAATATTTTTCCTGGTGAAATAATTCATGTGTTCAAAAAATCTACTAAGAGAAAATCCCTGATTTAACACTTTACAGTATACCAATTTTAACATCAAGAATTAAAATAAAATAAAATAAACTAACCTCATTTCTATTAACTCTAAATAACCATCCAATATGATGAATTTGACCAAGCATAGGCATTATGTTTGCTAATACTTTATTTGCATCGTGTAATGCTTTTAAAGATAAAGCATTTATAGCACAATGAAGAGTATTGAACCAACAAGTAGCTTCACTAGCTTCTTGAGTTCTTAATATACAGCAATGTACACCATCTGGTGAATGTAGTTCAATAGTTTTATTTTCTAAAAAGTGTGTAAAAGTTATAAATTTTAAATAAAAAACTAACATTATTATACTAGAATAAATACCAGGATCATGATGCTTATAATTTCTAGTTAAACAACAAAGTTGCAATGGCAAATAACGAGCATCAGGCTTTTGTGGAGAGCGATGAATTGGTGAATTTGATGATAAAAATCCTCGTTGTAATTCCCATCCAACTTCTGATATGATAGTAGCTTTTCTAAAATATGGAGTTACTTCCCGCAAATATTTAACTAAAATAATAATGAATAATTCTAAGGATTAAACCTATTTCATTTTTTTAAATATTTTAAATTAAATAAAATTTAAAAATTAAAAACATATCATTGCTGTTGTTTTAACTTATTTCATAAAAATATAAGTATTTTTAAATCACAACAATTATTTTTTTTATTAAAATATAATTTAAATGTACAATAATACATTAATATAGTGTAATAATATCATACTAACCTTCTAATTCAACAATTTTTCCAGCTTGTTTAAGTGCTTTAACAGCTTCATCATGTGTAGCTTCTCTTAAATCTTGTTTATTAACAGATAGTATAGCATCACCTACATAAAGCTGCTCAGTCTGATCAGCAGCCATTCCTTTAAATATTTTAGATATAAGAATTGGCATTTTATTTTCACGTCCACCTTTAATGGAAATTCCCAAGCCATTGCTATCCGTCTTTACTACACGTATTAGGCGTTTCTGGTTAGCAACAGAATCTGGTACATCAACACAATCAATGTGACTTCCCGAAGAATCTGTAACGCAAATTTTACAAAGTTGAAATACTATTACTAAAAGATAGTATAAAATTTAAAATTACCTAAGGTGTTATTATTTAAAGATCCATTAACAGGTGTACAATTTTCATAGGTTTCATCCAAACTTATGCATATATAATCATCTTCCAACGTCACATATACCTTATACCACTGGCCACGCACATACGTTTCCAGAACGCTGGAACGACCATAACCAATTGTACTCATACTGATTAATCTAATTTTTTGAACGAAAGATATTCAATCTTCATCTCATATTAAATACAAATATTTGCGCGGTACAATTAATATGATGGATAACATTTTACGAGCACGGTCAAATAATAAGATGTTAATATTATTAGTTAGGCATGATGGTTTTTCTCGTGGATTTACCAGGAGGCCGGATCGTTAAGGTGATATTAAAACAATATTCCACGCATTGCATCTATTTCGAAACTGTTCAAAATCAAAACTTTCACAACAATAATAATTAGCCTAAATAATTTATGTACAAGGTGGGTTACATTCAGTAATCACTAATCAGTTGCGCGAACCACGTCAACCGCTATCTACACGTCAACTGAATCATTTTCTGTCAAAAATCGAAATGTTATCATTAGTATTGGCATCGTTGTGACTGGTAGGCGGTAGCGCATAGTGCACACTGCGATCGTATTGGCCATAATAATACAGTCACGGACGAATCATAAATATTATATAGGTATATCTTGGAGTATTTATGTGTAAAGATATACAGACTATACAACTATAGTCTATGCATACAAACAAATTTAAAACTTTAAAGTCATACCGATACGGTAAAACGTCCATCGTGGTTTGTGGGCAGAGTTATTAAAATTAATCGATTCTGCTGTGGTCTGTAGTCTGTACTCAGTAGCGTACGTTCATTATCTACGTTGAGTAAATTCTACGTTTTACAGACAGAAATTGAAAGCAATTTGTTATGTTTTAATTAGTCTTATGTATGTTTTGGACTATGATAATATAATATCGAATACCCGATTGCCTGCGTGGACGGTGGCGATGTTAATGATCTGTGTTCTATCAGTAAACTATAATTCATACCATATTTATATAATTATTAATTATACTATTAATATTATAGATAAAAATTATTATCTTTATAATGTGTAAACCACGGCCGTGCGTTATTTTATTGTCGTCCATTGAGTATTCAAATAAATATTCAGTTTATTTAGCCATGCATCAAACGAAAATTTAATATTAATTTTTAAATTATATAAAATAACTTATTGTACAACAGTTCTTTTTTTTTGTCATAATTGTACAAAACAATAAGTCTGATAATGTAATATTTTAAATTCAGATTTTCAGCAACTTTTTTTTCTTTTTACCAAAAATTTCGAATTAAAATAGAAATAAATATGTATATTACATGAATTTTAGTGATAAAGTGATTAATAACTATATGAAATTAGATTTTGAATTAAAACAAGTCAAACAAAAAAATTAGTTCTATACCTAATATTCAAATTATTTAATTAACATTTCAAATGGCCATGGTCTATGGGTAGTAATCACTAACCACTATACTTAATGAGCACCATTAGATACCTATCAATCTACCACATTATTTTTTCATTGTATATTAAAAAAGAATTGTAGAGGTTTTAGTCTGGTAGTCTGTAAAATATGAAATCAATGACTGAGCATTGATGCTAATTGCTATATGATTAATGAGGTTGCATTGATAGTTATTACAGACAGTAAATAAATAATAATAATAAAAAAAAAAAGAATTGAAAAGTTAAACAGTGAATACAACTCATGCCTAAAAAACAATTATACATTGATCGTTTATAACCTTCTGAACCACAAAGCAAAAATGAAAAATTAAATAAATTATTAATAAATCTTTTTTTTTTAAATAATACTGTACCCAATTAGTTTTTGACTTTTTGTCAACACTTTAAAAATATTTTTTGAATAAACATATTATCATTTTTTCATTTGGAAATAATAGTGTAATAATTTTTATTAGTGATTACTAATTAAAAAATATCCAATTATTTTAATTTAAATTAGTCCTTTTACACATAGATAAGCTGCATACAGTACTTACAGAAAAAATAGAGAATTTGGATATTAAATTTACTCAATGTCTTACAAATAATGAATAAGTTAACAACGCATTTTTTAAGCTTTATCATTCTTCAATGTTATTCACAAAACTAAACCTAATAAAATCAATAATTTTCTCAATTATTGGTACAAAACCTAAAAATTAAACTTAAATAAAACAAGAATAGTTGTTTTTTTTACATTTTTATCTATGTCTGTTTCATTTGGTAAGATGAGAAATTTAACACTTTTTATATACTATTAGAAGTTAATTTTCCAAATTTCCATGTGCTTATCTAATATGATTATAAATGATCTTGAAGAAAAACTGAAAATTTTGTCTTCATTAGATTATTCAATCGGTTTTTAAATACAATTATTTATTATATTTTTCAAACACAAAAGGTTATTTAAGTGATTCAGCCAATTCTAGAATTAGCACCTCATAAAAAAATAAAATTTGAACAACACCATTGCTGGAGTAATTGAAAATGTCATTGATTTTACCATTAAACTTCCTTTGTAAATTCTACCAGTTGATATTTTACGCGTAAAAAACATGTTCATTTTACTGGGATTAATTTTTAACATGTAAAATATGAACTCCATTAACACCAATTTTTATTAATTTAATGTTTAAATTTTATTTTAATAATGCACATTATTTTTGCCAATTTAAGGCTAAAATTAATTATACAAATATACAACTTGTTAAATGAAGGTCATTTTTATTCTTTAAATGTATGATTTTTTAATTATCATGAAAATATGATAGAAATTAATTTTTTAATAGTTAAAACTTATTTATTTTTATATAGTATTTAAAATTTAAATTAATTCAATAATGGTGTAAATTAAATTTATTTTTGTGGGTCAAACATAAATAAAAATTCATTCTTAAAATTGGTGGATTTTGTCCTTTGCAAAATTCTACAACAAATTAAAAAATATTAATATAAATAACACCATATTTTTTTATTTAAACATGCTTAAAGACATACTCCAATGATTGTAACCATATGATACATTGATCTTACATTTTAGTTTAAGAAAAATGTTAAAATATAAAATTAAAAAAAAAAAAACTAAAAACAAGTTATATAAAAAAAGTGTCTTAAGTATAACAAATTACTCAATAATGTTATGGTATTAATAAACAATAATTATACAATGATCATAAAATTAATTTATCAAAAAATGTAGATAATTTTAACATTTATAATCTATTACATTAATGATTAATTAATGTTAATTGAATTATATCTAATTTACCTATAATTGAATAATTACTATTAAGATTATAATGTGTTAAGATATTTTTTATTCTGATATTTGAAGAATGCAAAAATTAATATTTTAAAATTTTATTTTGAAATAAATACTTGTATATATCAATGTTTTTTTTTTTTTATAAATTCGGATATTAACATATAATCCTCAAAATGTTTAATTTAAGACAATTTTAACTGCCCATGTGATTATTAAATAAAATTTCAGTCAATAACTGAAATGAATTAGAATATATAAATCATACTATTGGTAAATAAATAATAAAAAAAAAAACAATATTCTACGAATTTTAAATACAAAAAGTATTTTTTCAACATAAGTTAAGTATATAGAACGACTAGAAAAGCAGGATACCTAATTTAGGTAAAAATTTCCTCTAAAAATTAATGTTTTATTCACTGATTATAAGAAAATAAATCTGGAATAGTATTATTGACAAACATCAAGTTATACTTATTTTTAAATAAAATAAAAACTTATAAGGCCTAGTGTATTAGTATTATCTAAATTCTACAGTATAAAATGTTGAACTATAAAAAAAAAAAATTGTTAAATATTTTTATTAAACAAATAAAAATAAATAAATAGTATACATAATTTTTATCTAATACTGCTAATAAATTAAATACTTAAATGTAATGAGCAATATATTTGATTCTACTCATGAAAAATTGTTAATAAGTAGGCTTCAGACGTATCAATAATTAAAGGTATCTTAAGAGGGAAAATATATATTGCTATACATTAATTAATGTACAAAATGTTACATTCATTAATTGTAAATTTTTTTCCTTAGAAAAAACTTAACACTTACACTAAAGACTAGAAGTCAAAGACAAAAATACTTTAAGGTAAAGTTATTTACGTTTACTAGCTTTTTCAGCAAGTTTTTCAGCTTTTCTCTGTAATCGTTCTTTTTCTTTTCGCTCTTTTTCTGTATGACGTTTTTCTTTTTCTGCTTGTGCTTTAAGATCTTTAAGTTTGCGTTTAAGTCGGTTCTTGTCATCACCAATAATACCAAAATTTTTGAAGTCTTTAGTATCTAAATTCAAAAGACCAATACCTGATACTTGATGTTCCATGAATTTTGATATATACTGCTCTAAGCTCAAAGCTAATAACCATTGACACACCTAGAATTAATAAATTGCATTATAAAACATTATATAATAATAATTGTACACTATAAGCATAAATCATATACTACTAATAATAAGAAAAAAAAAAAAAATAAATAGTAAGAAATTCTTACTTGTTCTTTAGACCATTCGTGTACAGGTGCATTATGCCAAACATGAGAATTTTTTCGCTCAGTTATTGAACTATCTGCAGATTGAGGAGGAGTCCATATGTCAATTGAATCTAAAAAAAAATATAATAATTTTAATAGATTATAAAATGTAATAAGTTTTAAAACTATTTAATTATACCAGTTGATCCAATTGCTTTAGAGTTATTTAAATCAGAAGCATAATGACCAGGAGACACACTTTCAGATGATGATACTGATGATGGGGAACTTTGAGGCAACTGGTTAGTATGTTGCCACTGAGTATTGGCTTTTTTTACTAAATCATACAAACATTATTTGTTATACAATCCTTTAAGCATCCTAATTTTGTTATTGTAGTATACAATCTAAATTGGTAAACTTACAATTTAAGCTAGCTTCTCTAATTTCATCAGCAAAGGAACTTGTTGAACTGTTATGATCAGAAGAGTATAAACTATTTGATTCAGACAAACGTGATTCACGTTCAGCAAGTACAATCTTAAGCTGCTCAGCTAATGATGGTGGAGGACCATTTACTAGAGATCACATGTTTTTATAACTATTAATAAAACTGTATATTGAATATTCTTGTTATTAACGGTCTACCACACACTTACCTTTTAACAAGTCTTTCCCACCAATTTAACAATGATAATGATCTTATCTCAATTATCTTTGATAATATATAATACTATATTATAACATGGGTTTAGTAATAATTGTAATCATACGAGATAGATTGTCGTACATTGTAATACATGATATTTTTTTTTAAATAAAAATTTAATTGTTATGTGATTGGACATGTATTATTGAATAATGTTCAACTAAACAATATTTATACATTTATGTATTAATTCATATTTTAATATAATTTATAGACCACTTATTACACAAAGAATTGGTGTAGTAGACAGTACATAACGTGTATAATTTTAAGGTAGACCACATACGACGAGAATACCTTAAGTTGTTTGCAAACACTTACAATTACGACAATGTGTTGATTGTTGAATACGAGCCAAAAATTGATCAGTTTGATGATGATGTGGTGGTTTTTGAACAGATGCATACTGCGGCATTTGTTTTTGTTCCTGAACAATAGATTCAACATTTGATACATCTTTTGACTCAATAGTAGATTCTACAGCTAATGAGTCTTCAGTGCGCTTTACTTCTTCATTATTATAATCCTAAAATATAATATTTTAAGTTAAAATATACAATATAATACATTTGTTTATGCACAGAAACAATATTATTTAACGATAAAAATTTATATAATACTTACTAAGCTGCTATTAGATAAAGATTTACGAATAGCATTGGTTGGTAATTGTCGTGTAACAAGACCTCTTGCAGCTAACTCAGCTTTACTCTTTGATAAAGATACATCTAAAAGTTCATGTGGAGGAACAGCACGATCTAATTCTTCTTTTATAGGTAATTTTCGTTCAACAGTAGCAACTTTTTCATCTTCAAAGCAGTCTTCTGTTTCTGATAAATCAGCTCCAAGTTGTTGAAGTAATGGTAAAACAGGATTAACCTAAATAAATCATTTAAAAAATCAATAATAATTTTATTCAATTATTCTCAATATAAAAGGGAAATATGTATAATA
This sequence comes from Melanaphis sacchari, assembly GCF_002803265.2. Taxonomy (NCBI): domain Eukaryota; kingdom Metazoa; phylum Arthropoda; class Insecta; order Hemiptera; family Aphididae; genus Melanaphis; species Melanaphis sacchari. The sequence goes on along the minus strand of NW_020271560.1, from coordinate 4,311,528 downwards.
CACAAATAAAAATAAAAGTGAAAAAAATCTTTGATATTGTTTCTTTTAATTAATTAATTTGTTTGAATATTCACACGTCATATTATTAATTTGTATAAAACAATATTTTTTAAATTAATAAAATGTCCCTCTTGTAGAATAAGAATTGTACACAAAAATTTGTATTAATTGTGAATATTAATAGTGTATATGCTATGAATGGTAATTTATTTTTTTCAGAAATAACCTATATATTCTGTATTACTTTTATTTATATAAGTACTAACTTTTGTTTTTTTGACAAGTGGTGTCAAAGTAGTTAAATAATGACTAGTGCTAGTAGTATTTTGAGGTAGTTGGACTGGAAAACCAGCCCGTCGTTGAGTATCTAATAATTCGTGTTCAACTTGTATTACCTAAAAACAAAATTTAAATAATTTTTTTTTTTTAATTCTTATAATCTTATATCATAGTTGATAGTAAATATATAACATAAAATTTATAGGATGGAAAGAATATGTAATATTCTGTAATAGGAATCTTATAGTAAAAGTATTATTGCATATCAAAATATTTTTAAATACACTAATACACTTTCAATTGGAATTAGGGAATGTGGTTCTCTTATCACTGAATGCACTGCAAAAGCTCTTCCCTGACCTTAAGTGATTAGAGATAGTTTGGTTCTCCATGTTTGGAGTTAAGTGTAGAACTAACAACCCTACCTTGAAAAAAACAATTGTGTTTAAAATACAAATATTATGCCTTGGATCAGTAGATCACTGGACTCAAACTGGTAAATTGGAACTCTGCTTTATGTATAGGTACTTGGATTATAAGAACATTTTTCAAACATGGTGCTTACGAGACCATATTGGTAGATGAGGTGGAAAAATATCAATTTGGAATTTTTGCAAGATGAAATGATACTAAATCTATGCAATTAAAAAACACTTCTTTCCTACTCTAAATATGAAATCATAGGAAGGTTATAGGATTGGTGTATTTAAAATTAATTGGCTCAACAATCACGGTACTGATGATAAAAGACAAATTATTTAATGTGGAATTTATAAATCTGCATGCCCCAATAGAGTTTAAAGGAGAAGAAGAATAAAACAAATTTTACTATCACTTAAAAACATCACAAATAATAGTAAATAACATATAAATTACTTTAAGTTTAAAATGGAAAAATTGGGAAGGAAATCTATCTCTGACTCATTTTAGGCAATCATCGTTTATACTAAGTATCAAATGACGATGAATACAGACTCATACAATTTGTTATAGAAAGAGACTTTAGAAGAAAGAGCACTATGTTCTCACACAGAGATATCCACAAAGGTACTTAGAGATTTCCTGACGAAAAGTATGTTAATCACATAAATCACATGATAAATTCAAGGTTTATAATTACAAGACTAGACGTAACAAATGCACTAGGAATGGACTGTGACTTAGACCACATGTTAGTGATAGGCAAGATAAATTATATTTAAAAGACATGTAATACAAGAAAAATGAAAGCCAGAGGGCGGTATGAAGTTTAAAAACTATAGAACCTACTATTAGGGAAAATTTCATAGCATTAATAAGTAAAAATATAAAAATGTCAACATTTAATAGAAGAAAATGAAGAAATTAAAGAAAGATAGAAAATCTGGAAGAATTTAATTCAAGATATGAAAAAAGAGATGATGGGTAGAGACTGTCAAACAAAAAAACCAAGGTTCAATAACATCTGTGAAAATGCTATGCAAAGAAGATTGCTAGGAATAGTTGGTTTAATGACAGACATAGTACAATATTAGACTAATTGGTTTGGAAATTATTATTGAAAAAACAGAATATAATATGATAGCATATAAAACAATTCTGACAAAGGAAATCAATTGTTACTTTGAAGTAGGTACATATACATTTAAAAAAGTTAAAGGGCTTGAGTACATAGGTTACATTCATAATTCAGAATAACAAAACACAGGTAGGCAACAGATGTTATTTTGAGTTGAGAAAGACATTAAGTCAAGAATACTGTCTTAAGAGCTATACGGTGCAAGTATATAGAACCCTGATATAACCTGGGATGAAGTATGAATGAATGTGAAACACACGACGACATCCACAAGGTACAACAGAATAACCTTTAAATATTCAAAGGAAAATTCTTAGATTTATCTTTGAATCTTATATAGATAGAAATACAGGTAAATGGAGGATCAGAAGAACTAATATACTTTTAAGATAAATGATTATTGAACTCTTACTCGATCTTTAAGAGCTTTAACCAAAGCATTATATTCTGTGTCTTTTTCTTGTAACACTTGCAAATAATATTCTTCTCGGTGTAAAAGGTCAGCTTCACGTTGTTGGAACTCTTTGAGAATTTTTTTCAATTTTATGTATTTTTTTTCTAAGTTTACATAACGTTCCTAGATCAAAATATATACTTTAAATACTATTATTTACAATGTTTACCTCAAAAATGGTCAATATTTTTGAAAAATATATGTTAGTATGTTATTGGAAATAAAATTGTAAATAATTTTAGATTACAATAAATTCTTTAAAAAAACAATTTTAATGCTTGACAAATAAGAATAGATCAAAAACTACACTCCATATCTTACCAATAGTTATAACTTATTACAGAGAAATTATATAAATATTTCCATAATAAAATTATTATAAATATTATCTATAATAAAAATCAATTATTTATTGTCATAATGTTATTTTGAAAATAAATATACTTTAAACAAAAATTGGGGTTAAGTACTTCATATTTATTTAAAGTAAGTTAAGGGTATTTTTAACTTGCAATATTTTACATATTTATTAATTACTTAATAATTGAAAACATAAGAAATTTAACAAATTAATAAATAAAGAATGTTGTTATCATAAGTCAAATTATTCTTATTTTAATAATAAAATTAACCAAGCCAAACATGAATAGCTGAATGTGAACTTATAAAAAAGAAGATAAAAAATACAAAATATCCTCTTAAAATGTATCATTTCAAAGAAAATGTATTATATTTGACTTTTTAAGCCTATTATTTATGTATTTAATGACATTTAGAGGAAATTATAAATAGCTTTAAAAAAAAAGTAGTTTGTTTTTTAATTTTTCTAATTTGTAGGAAAATGTAAATTTTTTATTAACTAAAAAACTTAGATAAAATAAAATAAATATAAATATCTTTTAACAAATTTAATAGACTTTCCTATTTAGGTACATAATAATAAGCATTTTTCTCAAAAATATAAGCAATTCTATCGCTACATATAATTTTACAGTAATATTTTCCAATTTTTCAATATATGTATAATATTTACACATAGCTATGATAATAACTATCAATTGATAGTTAACAATGTCATGTAACATTTACTATTGAACTCGAGAAAACTAAGTTTAATAGTAATTATTATTATTAATACCTAAAATATTTTTTCTTACTTATAATTATTAAAAAAATACTAAAAATGAAATTATTACTTCTGATGTTTGTAACATTCCTTGATAAGTCTCTTTATCTCTTCTTGCAACATATAAACATTTATCCAACTCATTTAAGTGTAGTCCAGATTGTACAAGTTTATCAGCAATTTCTTTTTTATTATTGGCACCATTCCATTCCAATTCTTCTACCTAAACATTTTAAAAATAAATATTAAAATATTAAATAATGATTGACATTATATGTTAATATTTTTTAAATATGTTAAATGTATGCATGAATATTAGTAAACCAAGTATGTTAAATGTTAGCAACTGGTTAAGTAAGCCAGAGGAAACCAGAGAGTACAAATTAAACTCTCACCCTGGTTTTCAGTTTGCTAACTTCGTCTTCAGCTTTAGCTACATTTAATCGACTCTGTAAAATTCAATTATGTACATCTAATATTGAAAAAAATATACATATTTATTTTAACAACATACTTCTTGTAATAATTCACGTAAAGATTGAACAGTATCAGTTTCATCAGTTTTACTCAAGTCTTCACTAGAAGATTCTGTTCGATCATTACCAAAGAATTTTTGGTTTAACGAATGTTCAAGCTGACGTCGTTGAGTATCTCTTTCTTTATCAGCCTTTTCAACATATTAAAAAGTTTATTACTTTTCCTTTTTTTTAAAATAAAAATGACTTTACTTCTAATGACTGGCGAATAAGATGAGCAACTTCACTATTCTCAGGATCAGTTTCTCTTCCTATCACAAAGTTAACTTGACCATAAGTATTTCTTAAAACAGAGGCTGCATAAGCTTGTGTAACACCAACCAAAGATTTGTTATCAACTTCAATTATTTGATCATTAACCTAAATTAAATTTAAAATAATAAAAATTAATTTTGTATTTTCAGTTATTATTAAATTTAGAATTTAAATCTTAAAGTGATTACATGGCTTTCTTATTTATGTTAAAATATAAGTGTATAAAATAAATCTAAGAAATTAATTAATTAAATGAAGTTTAAAATATGAAAATGTATTCATTCTTCTACTTTTGTTGTTGTTGTGTATTTTAAATAAAAATTATACAAATTTCTATAATCCAACAAAAATAAAATAAAATAATCAATTGAACTAAAAAAAAAAAAAAAAAAAATAATAATTAAAAACAACAATTTCTTTAACCTATGTTTTTATTATTTACATACTTGTCATAATATTAGTCAGTTAAAAATATGTATAGAAAATATATTTAAACTATTTATTTGTTTTTCTCGTTAAATATGTTTTGGATGGCTAATGAATGACCAAATTTACATCAGGTTATTTAAAATTTTTTTTTTTCAATATACTTTTATATACTTGCAATTTTTAGTTATAAATGTTTCATTTAAATTTAGATAAATTTTTAGTCAATGAAAAATATTAATATATTGTTCTTATTTTAATGCAAATTTAATAGTTATTTGTTGTGTATATATTGACGTATATTATTGGGTTTTTAAGTGTTTATAAGTTCCAAAACTCAAGTATAATGAATATTGAAAAGTTATTAAAATATACAATATCAGTCAACATAAAAAACGAAAAAAAAAAGTAATGGTTGATAAAAAACTTTTTTTTATTATATTGGAAAATTTAGAATTATTAAAGATTTAACATAAAATTAAATATAAAATATATTATATACTACATCAAGAACAAATATTACCTGAATACGGCCATCTTTAGCAGCAGCTCCATCAGGAGTGATAGTTTTTACAAAAATACCAAGTTTTTCAAGACCTGTATCTGCACCAACACCCATTCCAATAATTGATAAACCAAGACCTTCTGGACCTTTTAATAAAATTACTTTCATCAAATCCAAACGCTCTACTCGTTTTTCTAATTCATATTCCGCTGATGCAGCTACAGGATCTACATCTTCATTACGCCGATCGTATTCACCCATTGAAAAGGTGCTATAAACCTAAATAAAAATATATTTTATGACATAAAAATTTAAAAATGAATTATAATAGTAAAATAATACTTTGATTGGATCAGCACTAAATTTCACTTTCATATTTTGTTTGACTACAATATGAGATTCGTCATCTGAATCACGTTCTGGTAGTCCTGGAACTTCCATCCAAAAATGGCCATCCTCATAATAGTGCACACCACCTTCTTCATAAACCTAATAAGTATATTAAATTGAAATAAAACATAAATTAATCTAATGTTTAATTAAATACTTTTCTTCTGATTTCAGATTTTTGAAATTATCTTTTTTTTATTATAAACTGCTCATAATCTATAACTTAAATTATATTCATATATTTTTTTTGTACTTTTGAGATTTAAAAATTTTATTTTTAAATTTAGTTTTAGTTTCGAAATGTACACATATTGATGATAGACAGACTATTTAGGCTATTGTATATAAATAATTATAAGTAATCTTTACTAAAAAAAAAAAAAAGTACTAGTAATAATAATATGCTATTGTTCTCAAACATTTTGCTTTAACTATTCAAACATCAATATTTCTAGAAATTCTAATAGTTTTTTTTTTTAAAGTTAGGAGTGTTTTGGAGGATTAAAGTATCCATCCAAATCAAAAAATATATTTTTTAAATTTTACAAAATATTTAAAAACAACAGAATTAAAAAAGTTTTAATTAGAATAATTAAATTCTTAAATAGAACAAACATTTTGATTCACAGTACAGCAAACAGAATTGTTTATAATGTAAATTGAACCAATTACATCAAATTTGAGAGAAAAAATCTATCTTTTATACTTGGATCAATTTCTAACCTCACTAAAAAATATTAATCAGTTATACATAAACATAGAATGATTTTTAAATTTTATTTAATCATGTATAAAATGTACAGTAAACAACTAATAAAATTATTATTAGTTATGTTTCTCCAAAATGTTTACATTTAGGATTAACTTACTTCTCTGGTAGGTTCAGGAATAAATTCTTTGGATTTATATAAATCACCATCTACTTCGTATTCATCAAATTCAGCATTCTCATTATTAGCAGATAATGAGTCAGTTTTTGTCTCATAACTTTGCTCCCAAGAATCATCAACTTGAAAGTCATCCGTGTTATAATTATCATGAACTTCATTAATTTCTTGACTAAAATAATAAAAATTAATTATAATATACTTTTTTTAATATTATTAAGAACTTGTAATAGATAATTTCATTGTAAAAAAAAAAATCAATAAATAAAAATAGACTTATTTATTATTATCTTTTGCAAAATATTTGAAATATAGGTACACTTTTCTATACTATAAAATTCTTTTAACAAATTACATTATTAAAATATTTTTAAATTATTGAATTTATGTATATATTATAATTTAATCCAAACCAAATTTGTATTAAAAATACATCAATGTATATCACACATATGATATGGTAAATATTTACCAAAACAATTTGTTAAATATATGTTATATAACTAACCTATCAGCCTAAGATCAAAGTATAGTAACTAACCTAATATGATAAATCTTAAAATTTTAATTTTTTCTATTTTTTAAATATCAAATAAAAAATAAATAGATCTCTTTATTTAAAAGGTATATTTATATAAAATTTCTGATTTAAAAAGTAAAACAATATTGTTAAAGAACTTTGTAAATAATCACCTAATTTTAATGATATGAAATTGAAGTTTTTTTCTTAATAATCAACTAAAAAATCAAAGACTTGAAGGATCGTAAGTCTGATCCATGTATAATATAAATATTTATAAAAAATTTTTCAATAAAATTTTAAATCAAATATTTTTTAATCAAATTTAAAATTTAAATCTTTGGTTGGTGTATGGAAAATTAACTAAAAAAAAACTACGCTTTGATAAAATTTTATTTTAAAATTATATGCTTAGGTTATAGCGACTTATAAAAACAAACCTTTGATTATTGACATTATCATTGGATTCAATAGAAAGAACTTCACTCATCCAGTCAGATGTATTCAATTGATCATTATCAGAAGGTGATAGTAATTTTTTAATCTCTTTAGCTTCTTCATCAGACAAAAGATTATCTTGACTACTAAAAATATTACATATATAATAAATGCAATTATAAATTCTATTCAAATATTAACACTACTTACATACTCTTTTTTTCCAAAATTCTTCAAAAAAAATATAAATTATTATCATGCAGCCAAATCATAATACATAAAATCATAAAATTAATAAAAAAAAGTAATTAATATTTACAATTCACATGAAATATTGACAAAAAAAACTACTATGTAAATGTTTTTAGATTTTTTGGTTATTATTCATCACAAAAAATATTTATAACAAATAATAACTAAAACGAAGTACAAAAAAAAAAAAAAAAACAACTAAGTGTTTTATGAAGAATATAAAAATTTTAAATAAGAAAAAGTTTGAACAGTTGCCGAGTAAAAAAAATATAGGATAAAAGAAGGAAATATTTAATAATTTAATATACATGGACAATAAAATAAATGAGAAGAATCATATTTAAGGAAAACATTAAAATATGTTAAATAAAAATAAAAGGTAAGCATAGTAGATTATAGTAACTAAAATCAAGTCATAAAAAAAAAATGTATCACTTTACAAGATATCTAAGAATTATAATACCAAGTAAATGAAAGAATATTAAGTATTGGGATAGTTATTGTAGAGATATGAGAGAAATGTAGAGAATATTGAAATTATTAATTGTAAGGAAGTTTTGGGCATCAACTATAATATTTATACTACATGCAAATAAAAAGTTAAAACCTTACTTTGTGCTAAGTAATTGTTCAGCTTCATCTGGTGTCATCATATCTGGTTGTCCTGAGGACTCTATATCTATTATATTTTCTGAACTTCTATTAATACTTGTATCTCCCAGATCCAGTGTCAATGGACTTAGTTTATTCTTAAATATATACAAAAATATAAATGAAAAATGAGTTTTAAAAAAAATTCAGTACATATTTATTAACAATTATAAACAGCTTATTTTACTCCTCATTATCGTATTTAAATAAGGTCTCATTTAAAATAAAAAAATATAGCTGATGTTTGGCAGGCATGACAAATTATGCAAACCTCAATTCGTTAAATATATTATTATTCATAAAACTAAAAATTAATATTTACTTCTTCATCAACATCATTGTCATCAGAAAATTTATCACTTTTATTCAAATGAATTGACCCTTTACTTAATTCAGGAACAATCACTGCTTCAGACGAGATAAATCCAGAATCAACTTCACTTTCTAATGGTGTAACTGTAGCAGCAGGATGATTGGCTGAATCACCAATATTAAATTGAACTTTAGGAGTGGAAGAATTTGCTTCATTTAAATTCATACTTATGTCACTAATAATGGTTTCAATATCCTGATCCATAGGTACATTAAATGTGGTATTTAAACTAACCGGTAATTCTTGATTTTTATATTGATCTAAGTCTAATGAAATTGCCATATTACTAACTTCAGGTTCACTTATCTAAAATATCCAAATAATAAAATATATTTAATTGTAATTATTATTGAACAAATAGATTAAACATAAAAAACTTACATTTAACTTATTTTCTTCACTCATAGCCGCAGAAGTATGTATATCTGTAGTTATAGCATTTAATTCATTGTCAAAAATATGTTCTATGTGTTTCTCCTGCTCATCAGCAGAATAATTAATATCAGAAATTGGTTCTATCGTTTCTTTATTAGATATCTCTTCTGGTATCTGGTTATTACTTATTATAGAATTGTCTCTAAATTAATAAATTTATAATAAATTGGTTGAATACAATAAAATAAAAACATATATATCTGTAACTATTTATAAACAATGTAGTTATCATTTACATATAACACAAAATTTCTTGACCGGATAACATTAGATTAAATCAAAAAGGTTTTTACAAGATGGGTAGTAATAATTAAATACTTTTATGTTAATAATAGTAACAACTATTTTTGATATCACACTTAGATACCTAAGTCAATTTTTAATTATTTTAATTTTATTTTAATACTCTAAACTGATTGGATGAAAGCTATTTTAAATATAATTATAGTTGTAAGTTCCATAAATGGTAAAAAATGTACTTCTTATACAACTTAAAATAACTCTTATTCAGTCATTTTTTTCTTGTTTTAGATCAAATAACTTGAAACACAGGATTACTATACTCTGTGCCACAAGAGAAGTAAATCGTTTCGAGGATGCAGACTGACAGCAGCAATGGTTTCATGGTCCTGTTTTCCCACTATGTACCATTCATACACACTTTACTGTATTACCAATCGTTAATGATTGTGATCGTACAATGTTAGTAGGTTAAATAGGTGAGGGATGCACGGATTCAAATACAACTTTGTTGAGACATGGATTACTTCTCTCGTGACACAGAGTATAACCAATATATTGTATCAAGATGGTAATATAAATTCAAAGTTGAAAGTTTTACTGGAATGTTTATAGTGGGAATATTAAATATTTTATATGTTCATAAAAATAATTCTCTTCGACTTCCCTTTAATTTGACTTTGTTAAATTAACCCTTAGGCTGTTTAACATTTTTGGATTCTTTCTAACATAATCCAACTAAGAAATCTGTTATCTCAAAAAAAAAAATCATATTTCATACACAATACGTTATTTTTATAATCAAATATGAAAATAAATATGTTCAACTCAACATAATAATTGTTGTAAAGTCAACTATAGAAAAAATACTTACAAAATATTATCTTCATCTTTTAAATTAAAATGTTCATCAACTTTTTGAGGTGGTGGTGGTGGTGGTGGACTTTTAGGATGAGAAATATTTTTGTATAATGATGAGGTTGAGGCAGTCCGAGAAATACCATCAGAATTAACACTTGGCATCCACTCTTTTACTTCACTAGGACTAGGATCACTATTATATCTAGAAATTACAATTTAAATAATAAGTCTTAATTAATATAATATATAGTTCAACAGTGATGTCATTTAGTAGTTGGGGGGGGGGGGTGAAGGCGGCTTTTGTACCACATATAAATTTTAAAAACCTACATAGGGATCAATCATAAGAATTTTTGAGATTGACTGATCTAACTGCATCACCCCAAAAGATAACATTTTAAATAATATATTATATATAATTTAATATTTTTCTTAACTATACCAAAAAAAAAAAAAAAACATTATTCAAATCATCTAATATAATCTAGATATTTCAATAATAAACATAAGAATTTGTAAAATGCACTACAATATTTAACAGATTGCATTAAGATATTATTTACCTAGAATTGGATGAACGTGGTGATTTAGAAAAATGAGATGTCCAATTTTTCTGTTTTTCTATTAACTCACGGCTGTTGAGTTTCTTATCAGGTTTTTCAGGTTTAATTGGTTTTACCAATATTTTGCTGCCATTTAATTGTGAATGATTTTGTGCACTTCCAGAAACACCATTAGATTTTTGATTACTTGAAGGTGGACTTGGAGATCTAGATTTAGCACAAATGCTATCTTGAGAATTACTCTGTTTTATTTTTTCCAACAAAGTAGGTTTATTTTCTCCTAAAAATAGTATAAAAGTATAAACTGATTAGAAAAATTAATTATCAGAAGTATATAAATCAGAGAAACTTAAATAGTAAATTAATAACTGTAAGGGGCACACACAATGAATCTAAATAAAAATGTTTTTTATGAGTAAAATAATATATACATTTTGAAAAATAAAAACCATGAAAAGTATAGATGAAATTAAGGGGTTAATAGTTAAAATTCCAGTACTTTTCTTTAAAATTGGAAAACACAAAAGAAAATTATTACTGTGAACAAGAATTTACATATAAAATCAGTTTTTGACAAAACTAATTTTCCTATTTTGTTTTGATTCAAAAACAGATATTATAAAAACATTAGCATTTCTTATACATAGTATAATTATCAAAACAGTTTGACTCAAAATATATTTTCAATTTTTTTAAATACTAATCTATAATACTCTACCAAAACCCATCTGGATCTATGGGATCAAACTCTTGAAGCTCAGCCAAACCCTCTAACATAAATTATATTTAAACTTTATTGTCAAAAGTGTTTTATTAAATCACTAAAACTCCATATTGTGTCTTCACTAATCACACATGTCATACTAATCTCTCTATTTCTTTTGTCTCCAAAGTCACCAACACTCTTTGCGAAAACTCAATACTCATCTCAAAAGTCACTGCAATCCACTCACAAATAATGAAGGAACTAGCTACTCCTTATATCACTGGTAACGCTGAGAGGCATCTAAAACATAAGTGGTGTCAGGACCTATTGACTAACTGAAAACCAAAACACATCTATGCCAAAGTGCCATTACTAGAAAGTCACTTCATTAAGCATATAATTAAGTCATTAAATACCTACAACACTAACACTTATTGTAAAAATATTTTTTAAAGATTGTGTAATAAAAAATGAATTTTGAAAAAAAATTTATAAAAAAAATTCTGTTGTAAATTATCATAATATTTTATGAGTGAAAATTAATGAAAGTTATAATTTTGTTGAAATAGTGAAAAATTCTAGTTAGTATTTTTGCAGTTAAAAAGACATAACATTTTCATGGCTAGGGCTTCAGAATATAATAAAAGGTTTTTTTTAAGTAATTCTTATCAACACTTAAAAATGTATTATAAATGTACCTAAGCAAAATTTTTTTTTATAGACATACGAATTTCAAATTTAATTAAATATTTAAAATTTTAAACAAAGATAAAAAAAATTTGATATTTTTTTTTAAATAAAATGTTATACTTTACTATACACAATGGCATTTAAAAAATATTTAGTTTAGTTTTAAGCTATTGATTAATTATATTATAGACCGTATTACCAATAGTTAAATAAATTACTATAATAATTAATAGCAATTTAAATATAAGACAATAATATGTATATATTTATTATATACTTAGTAATATAGGCTTCACTGTCACTGCTCAAAATTGTTTTTCCTATGTAATGATTAATCATTAAATACAAATTTAAAACTTCCAATTAGATTACAATAATCTATTCTTGATTATTACAGTACATTACTGATTACTTATTTGATATTTCCACTTTTTTACAAAGAAATAGATTTTACTTTCTTTATAAAAAACATAATTGGTGATATTCATTTTTTTTTTTAGTGATCAATTTATACAAATTCTAAATTTTAAAAATACTTACTTTAAAATATATCTAAGATTGATTACACAATTAGACTATAAAAATCAATTAATGCATATTGTGTTATGATACAAACTTTTTTTTTGAAGAATAATTATAACCTTTTTTACTGTAATTTATTTCAGAATATTTTTTCAATAATATACTATAATACAATATTAGTATATAAGTATAGAGATAAAATTTAAACTTATAGTAATCGATATTAATTATTATTAGCATTACTTATAGAATATATACTTTTTAAAATGTCTAATCTTTATTTTTAAGAAATTTACCAAACAAAAATTATATTTATTTAATACAAAATTATTACTAAATATTATAAACTTAATACATTTGTTTTCTTACTCAGAAATTAATAGTTAAAAATTGTATTTAGATACATCAAGCCTACGCCTAATAACCTCTACTTCTTGGTATGTTACCAACAAAAACCACCACAAAGACCTGAATATACCAACCCTCAACGACTTAGCTAAATCTCACTCAAAGCTTCGAGCTCACGCTAAACCACTAATTAAAAGAATATCCTCTACCTCAATTATTCTTAGAAAGTTAAAAAGATAATAGCCAAGAGACCCACTCAATGTTTAAAAAAAAAAGATAATAAAAATATAAAACCCTAATTTCTTATTAAGTGGCACTGCTAGGAGCCTTCTTACTATACGATTAATGTTATTTTGATGTCAACACACTTACTTATTATATCTTATTTGTATAGATTGTAAATATACAGAATTTACAGTAAAAAAAGAATGTTCAAATTTAAATTTAATAAGTTTATAACACCTTTTAAATTGTAAAAAGAATCTAAAAATATGGTCTTAAAGACATAAAAAATTTCTAAAATTAGGATTTGAATAACAGTATTGTTAATGGTTAAAAATGTATACAAGGTAAACTTATATATCTATGTAATTCTACGCACATGATTTCATTGTTTCTATAAGCATATTATTCACAATCATATACAAAATAATATAATATAATACACTGCTAAATTGTTGTCAACATAGAGAGATAAATGAGAAATTTAAAAAATATATATATATATATATACATCATTATACAATATTAATATTGTAATTAAATGAAAATAAAACATACCTGTTCCCAATTTTTCAAAAAGAGCTCTAGCATTATTAAATCTTGCTAAATGGCTTTCTGTCCTTACAACAGTCACTTGATTAGGTGTTTCTACTTTTACTGGCAGTTTATTATCTAATGTAGGTGAAGCATTTTGCTTGACTACTATTATATCTGGATCTTTATTAACAGTAGGACGTTGAAAAATGTTTGCAATCTGAGATACTTTAGGTCCGACCATTCTGATCGATTTTTTTTCTTCTGTTACAGTATACATCTATAATTTTGGATCACATATTAATTGAATACTTTGAACATGGCAATCGAAATTTTTTAATTAAATTTGCTATCTTATAAACAATGACATCAGATGGTTGTTAAATTTAATCATAAAATGTTAGCCTTTTTTAATTAACAAGAAAATATAGAATGTTACAAAAATTTAAAAAAAAATGTTACACTATAGTTCAATATTAAAAGCACACTCACAATTTAAAAATGGTTGTCAACTGCACCAGTACCAACGCTTTGACATCTCTGTGAATCATGTCCACGCTGTATTTTGTGGTACATGTTCGTAGGACAGAGAAACGTGATGTAGAACACGAATAATCTACCTATTTGGAAGTCATTTTTCTAAGAACTCAGAACGACTAGTTATTGAATTCCGCGACCTGCACACACTACACTTCAACGTAAGTCTATACTTATGATGTACATCAAAAGCAAAACATTAACCGATAACAACAAAATGGGATAAAGTTTCATTATCGTATTGAAAAGATTACCAACTTCAGTTGAATTGAAGTATAATAAGCTGGTATCTCGATCAAGGGGACATATACATTTCGATTTATATTTTATAGTAGAGATGGTTTAGAATAAAATTAATATTTGGTAGAGTGGATAAAGATTACGAAAGAAAGACGAGAGTGTACTATAAAATGATTACATTACTATTATAGTAGGTAGAAATGGTACAATAATAATATTATGGTCAATTTGTAGTGACTTATTTTCATTAAAACACTGTTTATATCTTACTAAAAAAAAAATAAACATTTTTTAATAGAAAATAAAAATAATGATTATGATATTATACATAAACTGGAAATTAATGGTAATTTATTATATTATAAAAAATAAGAGTCAATGAATAATAATCTTATCGTACACCTATTCCTAAATCGTATTACAATATTAATGAATGTCAATATTCCATAAAAACGTTTAACGTTTATTCCTTACAGAAACATTTAGTTAAGTAATAAAAAATTTAAATGCATAATATCGTACATGGGCATTTTGTAAAAAAATGTCAATTGTCTGCTATAATACAAGTGAAAGGTGACACTTTAATTGAAATCAGGGAGAAAAGGTTTTCATATTTTAATTTTCACAAGGAAAGTTCATTTATTGAATTATTTTTCATAGTTTTTTATTTATCAGAGTTTTTCTTAATTTATATAAATCAGTTAGGCACCTACTGTTTGTAGTTTTAAGAGCATATTTTTATTAATTTTACCATTTTTTATACCTTATTGAATATTGATATGTCTATAACACAATTTGAAACTTTGAAAAAAAAATAAATACTTTATAATGTACCTATATTTATTTTAAATTTTCACCTGGTATTATTGTATTGTGTTTTTTAAATCACCAGTTGACATACAATTTTCCGTCTTTATTAATAAATATCGAGTACAGTTTATAAAATTTTATTTGTAAAAATTGTGAGCGAAAAAAAAGTGTATATTTAAAAAAAAGCAAAAAAAAAAAAATCAAAAAATAGATAAAATCATTCAGTATTATTAATGGATGATTTCTCATATCACGTATCGCCTGTAAAATGTAAATACTTCATTATTTTATTATTTCATGTGTTTAATAAAATTAATTTGTATGTTTTCTACACTAACTAAGGTGTAGATTGTTTATTTCAAATAAAAAAAAAAATTGCGTTTTAAAAGCATATTATTTTGTACTACTATAAGCGCATAAGTACTTAGTGGCCTTAGTCCATGTATATTTTATAATTTTCAAGTACATTAAACTCCAAGCTCTACAGATTATAGATCCCAAAAGTATGTATGGTTATGTAACAGGGACGGATCCAGACATTTTCCATGGGAAGAGGGGTACATAGACAAAAAAAAAAGGTCATCAGATAAAAAGAAGCAAAAAGCTTGGTCTAATATCATATTTTTAATTTAATTGGGGGCACCTTCGTCCCTTCCCCTCTTAGGATCCGCCCCTGTTATAAGTATGTACAATGTTCATATTATACATATTAGGTTAGAACATATAATTTAATAATTACATAAACATACATCGCGTATACTAGATTGTAGAATGATACAATTTACATTAATAGATTATACAAGTAATATTGTACCTAATTTAAGGAGGATGTTTTAGTAGAATTTAAAAAAATTATTGTCAAAAGTCTTCTGGATTTTTACCAAATGTGTGGTATAGCCGGTAAAGGTTAACAAATGATCATATAATATATTATGATGTGTGTATATTATAAATTATAATTAATTTTAATACATTATTACAATAATAAAAATAATATTATCGTAGTTTATCATGTCTACTTTTTAGGTACCTACCTACCTACTATATTACAGGTTTTGCCGTTTGGTATAAGGTTAGTATACAATAAATTTTATTCCGTAAATTTGATTTTTCCATGAATTTAATAAAAATCATATTTTATAATTGTGTCACCAATTAATGTCAGCAATTAATATTTACTGTTCATTGACCTACCTAAATTAAAGTATCAAACAACAATTTATAAAAATAATAAAATTTTAAATTTCAACTGTAATTCAATATTATTATTTATTATTAATTGTATTGTTCGACTTAATTATGTTAAAGATGAATAAATACAAGCATAATTTAAAAAAACCCTATGACAGTAATGTTCGTCTACCATTACGTATGGTGATATATAAAACGGTTTCTCGTGATGAATTAACCCTGCATTCCAAACAAGATACAAAGAATGTACACAATCGGTAAGTATTTAATAGGTATACACTATAAACCAAAGAGGTATCTACTAACAGACATATTTTTATAAGTTTGTTCTTACTGTTTTTAAACCACTCTTCACCAACCAGCTATTTTCTATTTTATCGTTATTATATGGTAAATTGACGTTAAACAAACCTGAATTAAGTGGTTCTGCAGTATGGTTTATAATTTGTATACATGGGCGTAACTAGAATTTTAATCAGGAGGGGGTAGTTGATAACCTTTTTTTTTGCTTTTTCGATTGAATTTAGTATAAAGCACTGGAGGGGGCACCTAGGTTGGTTAGGTTATCTAATGACTTTTTTTTATACTGTTTCCACATTTTATAGTAAAATTTACACGTTTGGAATAGAATTTAGTTACACATTTAAAAATCGTAGCTTCTTAAAATATATAACCATGCAGGTCTTAGATTATATTTTTATAGAACACATTACCTTTACCCATGCAGCTAATATATTATATATTTAAATAACTATATTAGTAAATAATAGAATGTGAAAAAACACATTTATAGATCTTATGTTTATATATACATAAGAATTACGAACCTATATAATATATTAAAATATAGTTCACGCTGATCAAATTTGAACGGCAAACTCAAACCACACGCTAATACATTTTTATTTCATTGTTTATTTATACAAAAAAAAATGGGAAAAAATAAAGTTATCAATTTTAAAAGTTGGGAATTTACCAATACTTCCAGATAATAGAAAAGTGACATTAGGAATTTTATATAAACTCAATAATTACGTCAACTAACATATTAAACAAAATTTTATTGTATCTTATAAATTATTTCAAATCATAACAAAAGAATAGTACATTTTTAGATGAAATTTATGCTAGTCTTTCATTAAATCATTAATAACATTATCATTATCAAAATAATAATATTAAAAATATGTTGTGAATTTTTTTTTTTTAGAATCTCTTCGCCTCCATTAAATATTATTACGAGAAAAATTGTTTATATAGGCAAGTACCTATTACCATAGATTAAATTAGGTACTATAATAAAATAATTAATTTACGCTACTACCTACCTTTATATATGATACTATAACGACACGTGAATCTTTTATATAATTAATTATAAAATGTTGGCATGTAACCAGAAAAAGGTTCGACATCTTTGCTTTTATAGACTTACATAAAACAAGAAATGTATAGTGTATAATGTATATATTCAATAATAGCATGTCGACCATACTATACGCCAAAGGATGGGTAACTCAAAATTACTAGAGGGTCAATTTTTAGAAAAATAAAATATAGTAGGCCAGAACAAAGAAAGCAAAAAAAAAAAGTCATTCAGAATATGTATTTTAATTAGCATTTATTTTGTTTATAATGTGAATTTTTAATTTTAAAATTGTATGATGTAATTTGAAAATGTAGCACGGGCCAGATAAAAAAGGGTCACAGGTCGCCAGTTGCTCTCTCTAGCTATACGCAATGGGTATACTGATTATTGATGAAAATAGTACAATTTAATCTAATAAAATAATATTATTAATGATATTTTATTTGTTTTCAATATTATTACCTAATATAAAGTCTAATATCATTATGCATTTGTATACAGGAACAAAAAATATGCAGACGTTTATAATGAAGTTAATGCAATCAATAATGTTCAAGATAATAATCATAATATGCAGACACATTTATATGTTGAATCTTCAAAATTATCTTCAGTCCACAATATTTTTAATAAACAAATTAAAAATAAAGTAAATTTACAGTTTGAAAAAGTAATTTCCAAAAATTACTCATTAAAATTGGATAAAAATCAGAATATTCAAGATATTAATATATACAATGCAATTGATCTTTTAAAAATCAACAATAACGAATCATATCACCAAACTAAATCTGAAATAAATTATGTTTTTTTTGATTTAGCTGATGAAATAAATTCAGAGAACGTATGTATTCTATTTTTAATCATATCTATTATAATTTATAAGTATTAAATGTAATTAGATTTTTAATCATTTAAAAGAGGTGATTCCTATGTTTTCGCCAAACTTACGACTTATGTCGTTGTTTGTATTATAGCTTAATTATTCTTAAAATATATTTATACATAAAGATTACTTAGTACCTACAACGGGTTTGAGTACAATGTGCTCCAAAACTAAAAAACATATTTTAATTTTGATTTTACTCATCTGTGTGATTTAATCTAACTTAAAATATAGAATAGTTCATATAACAATATCTTGATTGAAGATGTTTAAGAGAGATAAACAAGAGAGAGAAGAAGAAAAAAATAGCCGATTTGATTTAGGGATAGAGCGTCTTATATTGTTATAATTTTAATTATAACTCTAAAAATAACTCTTAGGTATTAATTAATAATTCTGATTTTGCGGCAACAAATTGATGACACGCATAAGATGATATGAATAACATTATAAATTTTTATAATTAAAAATAGTTAAAAATTAACGTTATCTACCTCATTTATAAAATTAAATTTTCATGTTATCAACTTAGAACTTTCTAAATAGTTTAGAATAGCATTAGTTCAACGGATTATAACTAGCAACGCATGGCCGAGCGCCCGAGCCATCTATTAATTATAAAAAAATCCCATTTTATTAACATTTATATAATTATTATGTAGGTATTTGTATTTTAAATAAACCTGCTATATTACAATTTTTAACATGTACAGCTTATGTACTAAATGCTGCTACTCTTAAACCTAACAGCTAACTTAGGAATATCTATTCCAGTCGGTCGATATCTGATTATATTTAGGAACCTAAATATTTTGTATGTGAAGGTAAAAAGTACTGAGTAAATATGAGCTGAGTGAAATAGTAGATTGAATAAAAAAATAAGATTTAAAGAAAATAATATAGGTCATAGATATATTGAGATGATTATACTATTATAAGTATTATATATGGTTTTTTTCTTATATTAATTATTTATTCTGTGGTGTTAAAAATACATATTTTTACGTGGGTCAGAAGAATTAAGTTTTAATAGAAGTATACAATACCCTTGATCTTTTTTTTAGATTTTGAATGGAGCAACAAATATATTGATTTTCAATTATGTGTTTTTTGTCTGTTGAAGTGTATTCTGTCAAAAATAAATGTTTAATCAGAAAAAAACAAAAAAGTAAATAAAAATAATTTGGGAATCTTACACACATCTAATTTAATTAATTTTTTTTTTTTTTTTTTTGGAGGGGGAACTCAAAGACTAACTGTGGATACTTGCTAAATTTATTATATATTTATTTTATAGTTTTTTATTTATGACATTATTTTCAAAATATTTTTTTAAATTATTTATTAGCAAAATCATTTTTATTTTTCTTCTTGTAACGTAGATTAAAAATTATTTGCTGGGTAAAAATGCTTAAAAATCTAATACAAATCTCCTCATAAATAATTAATTTCTTAATTAAAAAATAACAGAAATCTATTGTTACAAAAAAATTTTATTGAGTTTAAAGTTTTGACAATAGTCATAAAAACATGAAAATTAGCAAATTATTTTATAATTAGAAATTTAAAAATTTTTTGTTTTTGTACCTAAGGTTTGAAAATTGAACACCTTACCCACCTGTTAAAATCTTAGAAAATTAAAATTAATGACCCCAAATCATTTCACGTCATTTTCTTCCACCACCCCAGTGACTGTTCTCACATAAAATTTTAGAATGCAACCATTCCATGCTCAAATTAAGAGGACACCATTCACGTTTGTGTTCTCTCTGTCTTACATTTACATAGTTAGTAGTTACATACATACAATATGGTAAATACTAAATTTTCGATCAGCAGAACCTATTTTATGTTGTCAACTTAATTAATAGAGTACATTTATCTATTATCAAACCATAACTTTAAAGCGAGTTTTAAGTATTTTAAAGTTGTAATATTTTTAAATATAGTTAAAAATAATATTGATAAAAATTACAATTACCTAGTCATAAAAATTTTGAAAAAAGAAGCCACCCATTGATGAAACTTTCTGTTGTTAATAATTTAATTTAAAAAATTGTTTATTATTAATTAAACACCATTTATGCCTTTGGCGTCTTGGAGGATAGCCTGTAACCAAATTTTTAAATAGATAGTTTGAATGATTATTTAATCAATTATAGAATCTTTTAAAAAAGATTTTTGCTTCATATAATTTTTGGGTTTAAGTTTTAAGTCTATATATAGTTTATGATTTCACACGTAGGAAGGAGCATTCATAATTAGTTTTTTAAGAGCTAAGTTATGAAACGCTTGAATTTTTTTTATATTAACTTTTTTGCACTGCTCCAAAGCTGAAGTCCGTAGATCCAAATTTGTTTTAATATTGTTTTGTGTATAAGTAGTTTAGTTCCAATGGAGGTGTACTTATTATTGCATAATAAGGGTTTAAGTATGCCAAGACGATTATTCAGTGCTAATCTTTTAATTCGAATGTGATGAGTCCATAATGTTAGTTTTTGATCCAGAGTAAGGCCGAGGTATTTAATTTTTAAAGAATAGGGAATTAAGAAATAAGAATTCCATACAGAAAAAACATTTAGACAGGAGGGACGAGGAAATCTATAAGAATTAAAAATATAATACAAAATTCCTTTTAATTTTTTTTATCATAGATAAAAAAAAAGTTTAGCGAAAAGTTACATTAATTTTTTATGAGCGTTTGAAATTCTATTTCTTAACGAAATTGAATAATCGCCTTTAAAATAACTATTGTCATTCATAACATGTAATTCGTACATGAAAAGTAAAATTTTATATTATAATTTAAGTGACATATTTTGCATTTAAAATGTTAATAAGTTAAAATATCATTACCTAATAACTTAAGGTGACTTAAGAAGTAAGGGAACGTCAAGTTAGTGACCACAAGATTAATTCATATCCCTCTTCACGATAAAAATCTAAATACATTACACTTATCAGTTAGTACTGTACTATTGTATAATTAATTTAATAAATATTAATTTCAAACTTTAATTATGAACACATATAGAAAACATCAGAACAGAACGAAAATTTCAATATATTGAAAGAAAATAATACTAATGTTACATATACAATTCAACATGATAAATTCTTTAATAATAACTACTTTATGAATGGATTGCATTTACTTGGGATTTTTAATAGAACTGATCTTCAGGTAATTAAAATATAAAACGTTAAGATACACAAATAAGCACCTATGACAATTTGTAAAACAAAATTTTTGAACAAAAAATCAATCATTAAAAGATTTATTTGAAGATTTAAATATTTTTAGAATCTGTAAATTGTATAGTTAGTAACAGTATGTCCTAAAAGTCCCGTATAAAAAAAGATAACAATTAAAATGGAAATAATAAATAAAGAAATAAAATCTTTGTAGGAAACCAATATATTATTTTATGGTTATTTTTACAATTAATCAGAAAATTCTAATTCAATGGCACAAATTGAAAATGTTTTATGCAATTCACTTTTTAAATTGTTATTGTTATATTCTATAAAACCATAAATAGCGTTGTATTATATAAGAAAATGTTAAATCGAGAGGAATTAATAAGCACTAAATTTTGTATGATAAACATATTATACATAAATTCATAATTTTATCGCTCAAAAAATTTAAAGTACCAATCAATTGGTAAAAAATATGTATAGCATAAGTATTTATTTAAAAAATCTAAAATAAATATAGTATTATACTATTTATGCAGTATTTAGACTTATAGACGCAGAGTTAAATAGTTTACTCGCAAATCGCAATGCTAAATTGCTAATACTTTAATGATCGAAGCTACCAGTGATAGTTAAACTGTGTGATTTTTCTCGGTACGTTTTTGAAAACAAAGTATGGGATCCATTGATAAAAGATTATTGGTGGGATCCTTATCTCTATAATGTTAATAGTTATATTCCCTCTATATATCTTTTATCATGATTCATGAATTCATATTTATTATTTCATATTATAAAATTATTCTGTTATTATGTCTTATTTAAATTATTCAAAATTTAATTTCATAATCAGACTTTAACCACATATTAGGAATCTAATTAGTGATTATTATTCATATAAAATAATAAATTCTGTGATTTAATGTTAGATTTAAAATAAGTGCCGGATTAAATATATCTATTTGAAGTCTACATAATATAATACTATATATTGTTATTAATAGTTAATACCTATATTAATCGATATAATTAGTGATTGTTATTTAATTTTTTATTTCAACATTGTTAATTGTTATTAGTTTTGACATATTTAAAATGGGTCAGTTTATAATATACTTAATTTTTTTACTTTTAGTTATGTTACCCCATCTAGGTATTCATTTTATTTAAATAATTTTGTTTTTTAAATTTTTCAGTGGAAAAAATAGGGGATTTGCATAATTTTATACATTTTAAGTTACTTGCTCCAGATGGGATTAAGAAATGTCAAAATATAAATAATGAAGAAAAAAATGGACAAACCATTATTTTAGATAAATATAATTCAAGGTAATTATATAATAAAAGTATTTGTTGTAGCTTTTGTAACACATGGTTATAAATTATTAACTAATATATTAATTTACTTATTCCGTATAAAAATCTTAGAGAGAAATTGTAAAATGAAAATGAACATTTAAAATGTATACTTATATATTTAACATTCTGAAATAAATACTAATATATAATTTTTTTTTTTAATCAATTAAATATATCACTGTTTTTATTGTTATATTAAAATATGCTGTGTAATATATTATTTCTCTTTTTCGTTTATTTGTGAGTATAAATGTGATTCATTTGTTTGGGTATTAATAATTTGTATAAATTAAAAACTATATTTAAAAATGTATGATATTATCTACTAAACTTATCTTCTACTTAACATATTTACCTTACAAATGTACTATTATTTTTCAATCAGTTAGTTGTTATTAGTGGCGGATCTAAGGAGGCATAGGGGCCTCAGTCTCCCTCTTCAACAATATTGAAATAGAAGTACTAATCCTTGTTTTATTCTCACTGATAGTTTGTTCCGAAGATATGTTCCTTATAGTTTCTTCATTATTAAAAATATTAGTGAAATTGTCTGTTAGTCCTGCTGCTGCTGAAAGAAGTTTTTCTACTTTGAAATGAGTTAAAACTTGGCTTCATACTACCATAATTCAGGAAAGATTAAATGATTTATGTCTTTTAAATAAACATAGTGATTTAAATATGTATGATAAAAATGAAATCATTATTAATAATTTTCCTTTTAAAAATAAGTTCAGATTAGATTTGGTATTATACAAGATATTTTAAAATAAATAAATAAAAATTTTATAATAATATTATTATTATAGGTACCTAATTAACATAAACATTTCCTTATCTAACTATAATAAAATTAATAACATTCCCTTAACCATTTCTTTCATATTTTTAGGAACACATGAACTAGAATATTATATGTATTTATGGCGCAAAAGTAATTTTTTTAGGAAGTCTCCACAAAATTTAACCCTGGATCCGCCACTGTAGTTATAGACATAATTCATACATTATTAGAGATTATATTTTGAATAAATATCAGTTATAAAATATATACTTACTGTTGCTAACCTGTGTGATTCTATACTATTTCAGAGATGTTTCAATAATAATGAACAGTTTGAAGACATTCAATTATATGAAAATGAACAAAAATGAAAATTTAAATAACCTAAATATTTTTTTCAAAAATATTGTGAGTTATTAATTTAATAATTTTATCTATACTTAAATTGTAAATTTTATCATGGGTATTATCATTATTTTAATTTAGATTAGTGAAATAGCCAGGACAATGATTTTTCATATATTTAGTTAATTTACATAATTTTTTTATGAAATATGAGTAAAATAAAAACAATTTTTTACTGTATTATATATTTCATAGCTACTGTGAAAAAATATGTTGTATATTGAAACATTTTTTTTTTCATTTTAATGCTATAGCTATACATATATTTTAATACATTTATTGGGTGATATATATTTTTTTTGAGAACCCTGTTGCAGTGTCTCGACCATAGTCAAACTTAAGTTTTTTTGTTATTCAAATAACTTTGTATAATTAAATAATATTTTAAAAAAAATGTATAAAAATTAATATTTCTACAGTTTTATATTAAAACTAAAGTTATAAACAATAATTTTTATTGTGTCAACTAACTATATTATCAGCGATAAGCATGAAATAAGTTATATTGCACAATGTAATTATAAATCCAGATGACAATTATCATTTGCAACAATACACTTTGTGTAATAGGCATACAGGCTTTTATTTTCAAAATATCTTTCTAAAAATAATTAAACATTTTTTATGGTCTTTTTAGAGTTAAATCAAAATTGTTTATCCCATTTTTTAATTTAAATATGGTCATCCTAATTATTAATTTGTATTATACTTAGTATGTACAGCATTTATTTAATCAAAAAATTTATTTAGTAAAGAAAACTGTTCAAGATGTAAAAGTATTAATAGTTGAGTGTCCTGAGTTTTAATACTAATATTTTCGAAATATTCAATTCACTCATGTTTTTATAAAATTATGCAAAATCTATAATTTTGAACTAAATATTTTTATATACTTATATATTATAATAATTGTATTTATTTTATAGAAGCAGAATAAAGAAGCCCACGATAAAACACTTGCAATATTCAATTCAAGATTAAATAATAAGTAATTTTAATATATTAAATATTAATACTTAAAAAATAATACATTTTTTAATTATTTTTCTAAAAATTAAGTTCTAAATTTCTATTCAGTATGATAATGAAATGTATATTATCTCATATGTAAATATATGTTTTATTTTAAATAAATTTGTTTATTTTCAAAATACTGCTTTTAGTACTTCATTATTTATGACAATTTATTTAATAAGACAATATTTTATCTTACAATTTTTAATAAATATAAATGTTTATTAATAAACACATCATTTAATATTCTCAAAAGATATTCATAGTATGATATAATGTGGTTATTGCCTAAAGTTTTGTATTCAATTTTTAAATCTAAGTCATCAAAATACGTTTTTAATTCTTACTATTGTTATACAGTAATCCCAACAGTTTCTTTGTACTTATATATTTTATTGTTTTATCATACAAAAAGTATTTATTAATTATTATTTTTTCCAAAAATTGTTCTATATTACTACCACAAAAAAATTGTATTTTATAGAATTAAACCTATTTTATGCTACTTCCATTGATTATAAATACATTATAGATTATAATCAATAGTATACCTGTACCAATACGGCAGTAAAATTTATTATTATGTATATAACAAACACACTTCTATTAACTATTCATAGATATAAAATTTTATTTATATAGGTACATGGTATAAGATGCAGCATTTTGTAAAAATAAAATATAACAATGAAATTAGGTATTAAAAAAGAAAACAAAAATATTGCATATTTAGGTAAATTAAAAATAATGGTTTTAGTTATTATGTAATCATTTTTAAAGTACTTGGTCAATTTTTCAATTGTTTTTTTTTCGGTGTTCAGTGAAATTACTATAAAAATTAAAATGTAATTTTAACTTAGTCTAATTGATGTTATAAATTAAAATTATTATTTTAAAAAGTTCTTTGGGGTAGTTAGAAGAAAGAGAAGGTAAAACTTTCAATTTCGTATAAAATGTATACCTGTGTAAAATTATAATAATAACTGTTAAATTTTACGGCGCATAAGGACATGCGTGTGTGTATTTGCATTTTATATTACATTATTTATAATTAATTTATGCAAAATGTCCATGGTAAAAACATTAAAATCAATAATGTTCTTGTTAAAATTGTTAAGAATCATAAATTGGATAAATATACAGTTATACACATATATAACTAACTAAACGCAAAATTAGTAATTGGAAAAATCAATTTTGTTTTTCTGTTGTAAGCAAAAAAACTAATGTATTATTATGTCTACTATATACTATTTACATTTTATTAGGAAAAAAAAAGTGTTTATCTCTTTTTAACTTAATGACATCTAAATTAAAAAATAAATCTCGTGGTACTGTGGTAGTGTGGTATATGCAAAATGTATTAATACGGGTTTTAAATAATTGTATATAATATATGTATTGTTAATTATTTGTAACCTAGGCATATAAAAAAAATATTCCTACTCTTTACGAGATTGAACGTTTATTATTTATTCGTATTTTTAAGTTTATGTAAGAAATTTCAAAATATGTAACGGGATGGTATAATGCGAAAATATTATGAAGTATAGTCGAATGAAAATAAATTCTCCTTCAGAAGATACGGCGCCTGACAAACACAATATTGCCATCTTTGTCGAGATTAATTTATTTTTATACATATATTTTATTAATGCATAGTCGGCATTCATGTATGTCACCATCGTGTTTATATTAACAATAATTATCATATGTATTATTATTACTCGGTGGAGACTGTTCAACGGTTTTTAGTGAGTAAACAATTTGTAATTTACATGCATTACGATTTATTATTTTAGGTTTTGAGTGCAGCACGATGAATGTGTTGATTTCACAATAATGCATCGATAAATAATATATTATAGTACGATAAATAGTTAAAAAAATATTCCAATTTTCAAATTTAGGGGTGATTTTAAGTAGTAAAAAAGATATATAATTAGTATTTTTAAAAGGGAAAAAAAGTAGGAAAATAATTGTGAGCATTTTTCAAAAATACAAAAACTTATTTTAAAATTTAAAATTAAATACTCCTTTGACTATTTGAAAAGTTCAAAATATTATGAAAAATAATTTGATTTTCATCTCAGTGAATTTTAGTTTTATCGCACATACAATAACAAAATTAAAAACTAAAAATATCTCCTTAAATTATAGTTTACAAATTATTGAATCAGTGATGGAAAAATTAAAACTCGCAAGCAAAAAAATTGAAGACGTTGTAAAAAAAAATCCTGCAGGTGATATTGATTTTAAAATAATTTTCACTTTGCAGACACCCTTCTAAAAATTTGGAATTATCACCTTCGATATTACGCGCTTCAAAAATACGCTCATTACATCGGTTGATGTCGAACGATCGTTTAGTCGTTTTAAAAATATTTTGAAACCTAATAGGTGACATTTAACATTCAATAATTTAAAAGAAATTGTAATTATTCAATGTAATGTATCATTTTGATATTTTTATAACTATATTTATTGTATTTTTTCTATAAATGCTTGTAGGTACTTATACAGAAATAAAAATTTTATTTTCCACGTATTTTGATGTTTTAGGATATATTTTTTAAATTATACTTCCATATTTATGTATATATTTTTATATTTTTATTACATATAAATTTGTTCTCTATATTATAAAAGTATCTTTTTTTTTTTTATTATTGATAGATAAATCGCTTTTTGTAGACAATGATGTATCATTGACTTCGAATTGTACACATCTATTTGGTTTATATTAACTCTCTCTACACTTACCGTACAGCTGAGTGGTACCCACTCTAAAATACAAATATTATTGTTAAGAGTTAAAAAAAAATAATCCAATTTAATTTATGTTATAGTTTAATAAAATAATTTTTTTTATTTTTATTTTCCTAAATGTAATCAGTGTTTACAGTGCTTACATACACACTTCGCATTTGTATTTAACTTGTTTAAGGGATAATAAGCTTTGTTTTGTTACCTATTTCTAATGATTATTCATGCAATCCGTTATATTTATTATTCATGACATGTACCTATACAATAATATAAGTCTAATAATATTGTGATAATATATGTCTGTGGTCTGTACTTAAAATGGTTTTATCTTATCATAGACCATAGTTGTGTTTTTATCTTTAACCACGAGAGTGAGGTAAAGACTATATTTTTATCAATAATCAACTTGATGAAAATAATATGAATTGTATTTTACTATTTTGTATATAATATACAGATACAGAAGAAAATCTTTTAGAAAGTGTTATAAGTGTGAGTACAATATTTTAATATTTTTTATTTTAAAAATAAATTATTATATTGCGTTCTATTGTTTATAATAAAAAAGATAATTTTAGTAAGTTATAACCCTGTATCAAATTGAGTGTATTTGTGTAATTTTAATAATTAATTTTAATGTTGTTTTGTATAAAGAGCTATAAATATTTACAAATATGATGAAGACTAACCATTGTACTTAAAATGGGTACTTGTTGCAGTCGTCATTCGCCAGATCCCACACATCATCTGGGTAAATACCTATTATTTGAGTTTAATTTTTAAATAGGTAACCTATCTTTTTATGTTGCTTATTTGTATTTACTTTCTAGTTCTTCATCATGGCTTCAAAATACAAGATACTATAGATGTCTTGAATAAAGGATCCAGTGAAGTACGTTATGTGGCTGATTTGAATCGTCAACATGGGACAGCAAGCATTAAACGCCATGGTGTTGATATTATTCGTACTCCAACATCAACACGTATTAATAATTTAATTAATTTTTTAATTTTCTTGTATTTATTTAAAATAATATTTTAGTTCATTCATCTTTACATGGACGAATTGTGGTTGCTGTTTATAATTATCAATCTAGAGAGATGTCTGATGTCTCATTTGTTAAAGGAGATCGAATGGAATTATTAGATGATAGTGAACCTGATTGGTGGCGTGTAAGACATTTGAAAACAAATGAAGAAGGATTAATACCTTGGAATTTTGTTGCCGAAGAAAAATCAGTCGAGAGTGAAGAGTAAAAAAGACTATTTATACATTAACTTTAATAAAATTTAATATATATTTAATAATTACTTGCAGTTGGTTTTTTGGAAAAATATCTCGTAAAGAAGCGGAAAAACTTTTATTATCTGAAGAAAATCAAAGAGGAACATACTTAGTACGTGATTCAGAACACAATCCAAATGGCTTCTCTCTTAGCGTTAAAGACTGGGAAGGAGGTCGAGGGTATCATGTGAAACACTATAAAATAAAATCTCTTGATAATGGTGGTTATTACATTGCTACTAATCAGACTTTTTCTAGTCTTCCTGAGCTCATATCTGCCTATTCTAGTAAGTAATTATTACTATAATTAGTATTTATTTTTTATATAACTTAATTGTATTTATAATTATCTTATTTGTATAATTTAAGAAAATTCATTGGGATTATGCCATGTTTTGGCACGTTCATGTTGTAAACCACAACCACAGATTTGGGATCTAGGTCCTAATTTACGTGATCAGTGGGAAATAGATCGTAGTGAAATCCAATTAATTAGAAAGCTTGGCCATGGTAATTTTGGTGAAGTTTGGTATGGTAAATGGCGAAATAATATTGAAGTAGCCGTGAAAACACTTAAACAAGGATCTATGTCTACTCAAGCATTTTTACAAGAAGCTTCTATAATGAAAAAGTTTCGACATGATCGACTTGTTGCCCTTTATGCTGTTTGTTCAAAAGATGAACCCGTTCTAATAATACAAGAATATATGTGTAATGGAAGCTTATTGGATTTTTTGCGAAATTGTGATAGTAAATATTTGCAATTTGGTGATTTAATCTATATTGCTGCTCAAGTTGCTAGTGGAATGGCATATTTGGAATTAAAGCAATTAATTCATCGGTAAAATCATTAAACTTAATAAGTAAATGAACACAATTTTATTTATTGATAATTTTTTTTTTTTTTTAGGGATTTGGCTGCAAGAAATGTATTAATTGGAGAAAATAATATGGCTAAAATTTGTGACTTTGGCTTAGCAAGAATTATAGAAGATGATGAATATTGCCCTAGACAAGGTACTCGATTTCCTGTAAAGTGGACTGCACCTGAAGCTATTGTCTATGGGCGTTTTTCAATTAAATCAGATGTATGGTCTTTTGGAATATTACTTATGGAGTTATTTACTTATGGTCAGGTTCCATACCCAGGTAATAATTTTTTTTTTTTAAACAGAACTTCTATTTTAAAATAGAATGAAAATAAATTATTTAAAAATTTTAAATTAGCCTTTTAATTTGAAACATAAAGTAGTACATGGTGTATGATTTTTAAGATTTTTAAAAGATAATTTTATTATTAAATATGATTATAAACTTGTGTAACATGTTTTCAATACATTTTGTTGATTTCAGCTAGCATTTAAAATGTCAGAAAATAAACTTCAATATTATTTTCAAAAAATCTTACTTATGAAATATGTGTTTTTAATGATATAACTGATGTCATGCAATATTATTTTTCATGTTATTGAGTAAAAAATTTATGACTGCTTATAATCATATTCTTAAAATACTATTTTTTTATTTTTCAAAGTGTTAGTCTTTGTAGAAATCTGTTTAATTTATTTTTTTTTCTAACTTTGTTAGGAAATCTGTATGTATTTTATATAGTATTGATTAGTGATTAAATCTATGAAGCACTTAGAAGAGATTGTATTTTTAAGTCTAATTAAATTTCCTAAGTTTAATAAAAACTTTTTAAAATGTGTATTATTGTATTATAATATACACTTTAGTTTTTATTTTATTCTTGTTAATAAAACAATAACAACTTACAACTGATAAATATAACCTATTTTTTGGGACTCACAAAATTTGTTGATATTGTCAAATTAATCTCAACTAACAATTGTGTTATAAGTATTATCAATTAAAATTTGTCTAAGATTAAGAATAATATTACCATCCTTATTTATAAATGAAAAATTTTATGATAAAATTGATCAATACTTAATTTTTTTATATAATTTCTCATTGTTAATTTCATTAGATTCTATAATTAATTAATAAATAATATGTTAATACTTAAATAAAAAATATTTCTAAATTATGGTGCTCTTTTCAATAAGTATATTATATTGCAGGTATGCATGGCCGTGAAGTAATTGAGCAAGTGGAACATGGATATCGTATGCCAAAGCCAGTTTCTCATTTTATCCCTGATGATATTTACAGACTGATGTTATTGTGTTGGGACTCTGATCCAGACAAACGACCTACATTTGAGTTCCTGAATCATTATTTTGAAGACTTCACTATTACCTCAGAAATACCGTACAGGGAAGTAAGTGATTAAATGATCAATTTTAGCACCAATACCCAAATGTGCCATACTGGGTAGCTGCAAACACTTAATATTGTATAATTAGGAAA
The DNA here is from genome assembly GCF_002803265.2 of Melanaphis sacchari. Classification (NCBI taxonomy): domain Eukaryota; kingdom Metazoa; phylum Arthropoda; class Insecta; order Hemiptera; family Aphididae; genus Melanaphis; species Melanaphis sacchari. The sequence goes on along the minus strand of NW_020271560.1, from coordinate 4,279,537 downwards.
AATGTGTTTAATGTTTAAATGGCTCATAAATTAAACAACATTGATATTAAACTTAAACGACCTATTACTTTGGTTTATCATTATTTAACTAACTAACAATTATTTTATTTTTCTTAATTTTTTAGATCTCATTTTGTTTTGTTTTTTATTTTATTTTATTTTATTTTATTTATTGTTCTTATTGATTGTTGTTATTATTTTTTCATTAAATTTTGAACCTTATAAACTTCACGTTTTGCCAAATTTAATAATTTAAGACATTTTTATAATTTTAAACTTTTTTATTGAACCTTAAAAATCTCATCACTTTTATAATATATACATTAATAATTGAAATTGAATAATGTATACAATATATATATAAGTATAAAACATATTATACCTGATGATTTTTAGTAAATAGTTTTATTTAGATTTTTTGTTTGACAAAAAAAAAAAAAAAAATGTACAAAACATATAAATCAGGTTTATAATTTAATAAATTTATTCATTTTAAAAATCATCTTATATATAATATTTACTATACTTAATTATAAATTAAAAATAGTTTATTTTATACTGTGTCATAAGCAACATATATTTGTAAATTTATTTAAGTAAAAAAGAAAGAGTAATATAATCCTAATATATTGAAAAAATGTATTTACATTAATTGGCAAACAAAATTTAAAATAACATATATGTATTAATAAATAATGCATTTAATTTTTTAATTTAATCAATTATCTTCTAAAATATAAAATTATAGATCCTTTTTATATATCAATGGTGTTCATGTGCAATTATATGAAAAAGTTTTAAAGCAATAGTTTTTAAAAATTCTAAAAAGAAATTTATGATTCCTCTGTAAATATATTTATTGTTCTTAATTCTATTATCTTGTATTATCAGTATTATTAAATAAGATGAGCATACATTTATAACAGCTTATTATCACAAATTCACAGCATAACATAAAGTTTTCAATAATTTATGGAGGTTTAGTTAAATAAGGTTCAAATCTCCTTTATTTGTATACACAAATGCTAAAATGCACGATTAGCAATTAAAATAATAAAATAATGTAACTGATTATATTTTTTCATTAATGATTATTAAATTTTAATAAATAAATAATTAACCCAAAATATAAAATTTTATATTTATTATTAAAAATAGTGTTTTTTACTGTAATACAAATCTGTTGATTTACAATTATAATTATAAACTTTTCATTAATTTTTGTTAATATAATTACTTGAAAACACAAAACCCAATATATAGTTATGTTTATAACATAACAAAAATTATCATTAATTAAAATTCTATAGTCCGTCTTAAACCATAAATTAATTACCTTAAATAAGCATAATTTAACTCTAAAAATAAATTATTATAAGAACAAAATGAAGATGTTTTTAAATAACTTGAAAATGTATTTGTTATTTTTCCTAGCTTCAAATATTTTAACTTTGTTCAAATACGAATCCGTCCTACTATACACCTATAAAAAATTAATTAACATAACCTGTAGGCTGTAAGTATGCATATAATATAATATTTATTCTTTATGTAACATACTGAGGTAATCGAGTTTTTTGTGACCTATGGCAATATCAGGTTTAATATGTGACCTACTAAGATGATCAATACATATATTATGTATCAATAATAATTATACTTATTACATATTATACTACTATTATTTGTTGCTATTATTGTAAAATCAGATGAATAGAACTTTGTTTAATAGAGATGGTGATCATAAAACAATCAATTGTTGAAAAATAGTTCATCCAATAATAGGCTCATATAAAAGTTATCAAAAGTTCCTGGATAATATGGAAAACCAAAATAATACAAAAAACATCTGGAATTATTATGTTGCACTTAATAAAGTACTTAAAGTAGGCATTTAATTGAGGGATGGTACCAAATTTATGGAAAAAAGCGTACTTCTCAAACTAGGTCTTTAAATTTAATTAATGGTAATAATTAATATAACTTTTTTAATTATGACTTTATACAAATGGAATCATAAATATTATTTCATATAATTTTTTATTTTGTATTTGTATAGTAGGTAACTAAAAAATTACACGAAAATAATTTATTTTGCTTTATATCTAAACTGTCCTTTTTTAATGAAAAATAAATGATTAATTTTGGTAAAATGTATGTGTAATTTTTAAATATATTATCTTTAATTTTTTTTTAAAAATGTCATGATTTGTAACCATTTTAAATATGAGTAAATATTGCTGTCTAATTGGTCACATATGGAACGAATACTTTAAAAATTTGTATATTTATATTGTTAAGGCAATTTTTCTCTAAATTATATCAATGAAAAAAAAATTCTATCAGGCTGAAAATGATTATATAAAAATGGTATATGATTTATACATAAATAAACAAATTAATAAATCATATTTTTTATATTTGATCATCCGTCAATTAAGACATTTTAATAAGATAAATGATAATATTATTATATGAATATTTACACGAGGGCTATTTTAAAATTACATATATCTTTTAAAATCAATCACAAAACAATTAATAATAAAAATAATTACAATTGTTTTTTATTTATTTATTTACTTTAATTTAATTTTATTATTATTTTTTTTAAATTTAATATTTTATTAACTAAATTAATTATTAAAATTATATAGATCTGTGTTTTAAAATTAACAAATTATAATATTATTGTCAACATCTTTGTTTTCTTAAAAAAAACTTTAAATAGGATATTAATTTATCATACTATAAAAATTAAATATTCTAAATATCTAACTATTAAAGTCTAATATATTTGTTTTTTTATACTGACAAATAAACAATTATGGAACAAATATTAAAATTAGCTTTCTTATAACTAAAAATTTCTACAGATTATTCATTTATAAAAATGTCAACTTTTTTCTGAAATTTTGTGTTGAACAAATCAACTATGTTTATTTATTTTTGTCATCGACTATAATTAACTTATCAATATTTGTTTGAAATGTTTTTCACTAATTATTAATATGATTTTAATATTTAAATAAACACATTTTAATGTTGGTTCAATGAACTCTTCATAATTATACATACAAAAGCTATTAATTTCATTATTTTTTGTAAATTGAACACCTTTTTCATTAAGTTTAAATTAGTTCATCAATATGAAATAATATTAATTATTATATAATCATAAAAATATTCTTATTTTATTTATAAATTACTTTATTGGAGTAAATTTATCTAAATAATATATTATGTATACTCTATTTTTAAAATTGCCAACGACTGTAATGATATTGAATATTTGTAAAAAACATTATTCTGAACATTTTTTTTTATTCTACAGAACAATGATTATTTTGTATTTTATTATTCTACTAGTCATCTAACATTTAATTAATGCAAATAAGAGTTAAAATAATATTTATTTATTTATTTTTATATGAAAACAGTTATACAGTTAATGATCTTAAAATTAGAATTTTTTCAATATCTAAAAATCTTAGATCTGTATTTTTATTATCATAGAATTATATAAAATACATTTAAAACTGATACATTTTATGAAATAAAATATAGAAATATTCTAAATAAATTGGTATTTGATGATTACCCTTTAGTGATATGTTTGGTATTAGATCACATAATTATGCATATGAAAAAGTTTTTTTCCATTTAAATAATAGTTATATTTTTAGTAACTTTTTATTAATTATTATATTAAAAATTATGTAAAAAAATTTAAATCTATTTTAAAGTTTATTAGTTGTTACATTCAAATTAATTTATGGGTGATATGTAATAAAAAATTTAAAAAAATGATATTATGATATTAAGCATGATAGTTACTTAAAGTAATCATTACTTAATGGAATATAAAAACTTCACGAAATTTTTTACAGTATATTAAAAATAGTCTGTGTTAAATATCTACTCTGGGTATGTCACTAAAGGTTAATTATCAAATTTATTCAATAATATTTCTCATTTATTTTATTCCAAAATTATTGTACTACATTTAGTATTTATATAATTATTTATTTATCACATTTATAAGAATAAGAATCATAATAGATGTATTTTTGATTTGACAAGTTTTGACTTATTTGTATTCTTTTAAACATGATTATTTTTACCAAATATTTTACTTTTACTTATACAATGTATCTTTATACTTATGATTATAATTAATAATTTAAATCTAAAAAATGATTTTGTGTGCATTTTTAAAATAACTTGTTTGAATATATTGTGAATTTTCACACACTTTAAAGCAATATTCGTATTTTTATATATTTTATTATTTGTATTAATATCTACTTTATAAAATTTAAATGTTAATTTATTAAGTTATTGAAAAAAGAAGAAGAAGAAGAAGAGTTATAATAAATTTAAGACAAAAAAATTAAGACCTATGATAAAATACTGATAAAAATACAATTTATTCCATACCTTATAAGTTATAACCTATGTTTTATGACTTAGTTATGAGTATGTTGAAAACATTTTAATATTAAAATTTCCTGATTACATGTTCCTTATATCCATATGAATTATGATTATTATTATTGTAAAGCACACAGGCGTTGATTGGGAAGTGTTTTTTTTTTTTGAAAAAAAAATTAAAATCCCCCCCTCAAAAAATTATTGAACATATTCAAATTATTAAATAAGTACCTATTTTGCTATTTTGCAAAAATACATAGAAAGATTAAAGTCTCTTTAAAATTCAATCAAATAATCATCTTTGATAATGTAGTTTGTACCTTTAATAAATATGTTTGCACGAATGTAGTGTTTTTGCAATAGTATTAGGTACTTACTTTACTACTATATTTTATTTTTTAAAAAGATGGCACATTTTATCTTTCTTAAAATTATCATGACTTATTAAGCCTTCTCAATGTATAATGTTTATTATATCTTAAATACTAAATATTTGGAGCATTATTAATTACTGTAGATAATACAGAATTATTATTTTTTATATAATAGATAGATTATATTATAACTATATAATATGTATACAGTAAAGTGTATATTACAAAATCAATCGTCCTTGGTCTTCCAAGTTCTAATAAAACAAAAGGTATTGAAATATTTGTACTGAAAAGCGGTCTGTTGGGTAGTATATTAAAGAAATTTGTTTTTTATACACTTCTATTACTTTGTTTTTCATATCATTCTATATGACTATAAAAATCCACTGTAATAAACTTATATTTTACATTATGTACTCCTTGGATACCTATGTATTGACAAATAATATTATAATTATTAAACATTGTACCAATATTTTGGACGTTTTATACGAATATATTTACCATCAATATATCTGATGCAATTAGAAAAATTCCACAGTAAATCAAAATAAATTAAAATAACAATATTGTAATTGCTTTTATAAGTTGGATTATATTTTGAAGGGCGGTAAGAATTCAAATATTTCGTGATAAGCATTATATTTTGTGATAATAGTGTAGTGACGCCATATTGGAATAATTTGGAATTTTTCTTGCATAGATCTATTTCGTGATTTGTCACCATTATTATCTATTAGTTGATAAGTTTATTATATAGATAATATTAAAATTTTATTTCTAACACAATTCTACAATTCACTATCTGTATATTTGGAATATTTTATTTTATGATACCGGTTTTCAATCTCATCGATTATATTGATTGTCTTAGTGTAATGTGTATCAAATAAATAAAAATTAATACTCACCAAAAATTAAATATTAAAATTTATTATTGAATGCTTAGATTCAAACGAGTAATTTTAAAATTAAAGTAGCAGATTTGGTCGAATTATTGTTAACAACTTATGTACGTCAAGTAAAACATGTCGAAAGTACTTGAAAAGAAAACTCCATTTCAAAATTCTATTTGGGATATATTAAAAAAAGCGACTACAAAAAACTCAGAATGGCCTGACAAAGTAAATATAAATAGTAGAAATTTTTATTTTTATTTATTTTTGTTCCATGACATAATATTTATATTTATTTTTAAATGGTTTATTAAGGATGAATTTCTAGATGTAATATATTGGGCAAGGCAAATTATTGGACTCATTGCTGGTCTATTATGGGGCCTATTACCACTTAAAGGGCTATTTGGATTAGGATTGTAAGAAATAAAACTATAAGCTTATAAACTTTTTCAAAACAATTGTGTAGTAGTATTTATAATTTTCTTGTTTATTTCTTAGATTTTTAGTGCTCAATGCTGTTATATTATATGCATATTTTACCAATTTCCAACAAATTGATGAAGAAGAATTTGGCGGAGCTTGGGAGTTAACAAAAGAAGGATTTGTTACTTCATTAGCCGGATTTTTGGTATAAATAATATTTAATCAATTGAACCTTATAAATGTAGTTGTCTTCTCTACCATAAAAGTACTTTATCAGTTCCAAAAATAGTAACTTAACAAGTAAAGAACTTTGATATAGTTATATTGTTAGTAGGTTTTTTTGTTCTGATTTATATATTTTTCTTTATTTTACAAGTTAAAGTTCTTTCTCGTATTATGATAAGTAAGTTTATAATATTGTTAATAATTATAGAAAATAATAGTATCTATAAAAATAGATAAATTCCTTCAATTTAGTTAATATTCATTGATTTTTTAACCCAATATTTCTCACAAGTTTTCTTAAGATAATGTCACACTCTTATATGCTGTACTGTTGTTTCTATCTTACAATTAGAGAACAATTTATGTTCAACAGTTCCAATTTCGATACAAACCTGAGTATTAGAATGGATTTACCTACTATTAAACTAAAAGATAAAACAATTATCTATGTTCTCTGGTTGTTATTATTAAATATTAATATTTTATATGCTTATTTCTTGCTTAAAAATAAAGTTTTGATCAAATCTCACTGTTTAAGCCAGTCTCACAAAAGTGAAGCACTACTGAGCATTAATTTTAAAATGTATTAATAAGATAGAGTCAATACATACAAGTCTCATTGTCTAAATATCTGTATATTTGTTATGTTTACTATCATTATACTATCACCAGTTGTTTTATTTAATTCTATATTAGATTAAAATAAAGTCATAAAAATAATACTAAAAATTCAATCGATTTTGACTATTGTGCAAAGTTACAGACTTACTAAAACCAAACCATGTGATGTGACAATTTATCAGCTGCTCAGTTTTCACTAATTAGTTTATACATAAGTACATAATAATTTACTATAAACAATTTGTAATTTGACATTAGATTAAAATTATATAAAGTATAAAAATAACTAATATTGAAATATATTTATATTATAATTATTGTTAGCAAAATTCTCATTTATTTGGAAATATTTAAAGAATTAAGTTGATTCTTAATTTTAATAATATAATATATTGTAATTTATTTATTTTATTTTTATTTCAGGTAATGTGGATAATTGTGTATTCAGGAATGCATTTTGATTAGATACAAAAACAAATTTTCATAGTAAAAAGTTGTGTAATTTTTTTATTACAATGAATTAAATTATAACTTTTTGTACAAAATGTGTTTTCTACCTACAAATTTATGAATTATAATAAAAACATGAAGACTATGTGTCCCTAATATTTTTATTTCCTTTTGGTTTAAGTTTCCTTTCCAATACATGTTTTAGTTGTTCCTCTGTTTCTCCAACTTTCTTTGAATACCGTTCCTTTGCAATGTCTAAACTTTCACTAAGTTCGACAATTTTTTTCTAAAAATGATTTAAAACTTAATTGAATAAATTGTTATTTATGTTTATAATACTGCTAATAAACTTACAGCATATTCTCTTTGAAGTAAAAGTTTTCGTTTTTGTTTCATACCAAATGGGGTAGGACGTCCATCCAAAAAAATGTAATCAGCACCATCCGTAAGAATACCTCTATCCATTGGATTTAAAGGCAGTTTTTTTCTGTAAATTCAAATTAACAAATTATGAATACAATAAGGTGCAATCTATAAAAGGAAGAAATTATGCTTTAACAAATTTTAATTTCCAAGTTAATAGTCTATGATTAAAAAAGATACTGTTATTTTTTTTTTAATTTGGATAACAATATTAGTCTAGACAATAAAAATAATATACAAATAAAAAGTTGGTACATAATATAATCTAAATTAAGTAGTCTACTTTATTGAAGAATGATAAAGTATGAAACATTAAGCAGAATACTCTATGGAAAATTATCAAAAAAAAAAAAGAAAATCACAGATTTGGTAGGTTATTAAAGCACGAGAAGTTGCTTTTTTTTAATTATAAAATAATGTTTATTTGTGTAAAGAGTATTATAGGAAAAGACGGCAACTTAGATAAATGAAACAAATAGTAATAAACCCAAATTGTAATTTATACAAACAAATTAAGAAGACAAACATGAGGAAGTGTGCTGTGTGGAGGATTGTTATATACCAATTATAAGATTGGTTACATGAAGAAAATATTTTTGAAATATTGAAATATCTTAAGAGACAAAAGTGGGTATATTGTAGTAACATTTTAAAATTGTTGGAAAGGAGATGGGGAATGTCAGTATAGCAAGATTACAGAGGAATTTGCAAAGGAGAAGATATTCAATAAATTAGATATAAAAATGATACTTATGGGTCATGACGAAGAAAAAAAATAACAATTTAACAATTTTCTTAATAATTCTCAATGATTAATTTTAAAATTAAATATTTTATTTATCACAATATTTTTTTATAGAATTGATACAATGTAATTGAGAAACATTCTATATAAATTGAATATTATAATTTTACAAAATATATGAATACTTATATATTTAGCTACTTACGAAGATCTCCAAGACATATCTAATCTTAAACTATTACTGGTTGAAAAAGATCTAATACTTCTAACCAGATTGATGCCCAACATTTCAAATATTTTAATGTATCACAAATTCTCGTATAACCACTAAATTAATTAAATGAACAAGTAAGCTACATAGAAATTAGTAATTAGAATTAATAGAAATGAGAACTTTAATATATTAGTTATCAGTATTGCTTAAGCCATGGTATCGCACACTATGTAGATTATAAGCATGATTAAAGATATCTTTAATTGTGATAACTAAACAAGAGCTACCGGTTACCAAGGCATAAATCCTATAGTTATTATCAGGAGAAGAACTGATTTCATACAAAATATGCAGCCCCTGCAGTTTGTAGATGTAATGAAGTTGTGTGCAATACTGCAGTTGGCCAGTCGGTAGCACTGAATAGTTAATATAGTACTGTTGTCTGTTTAGTGTTTAGTTTTAGTGTTTACTGTTTTGTTCAGTGAATACGGTGACCGGTAGCCTCTATATATTGTTAATTATTATTGTTTAGGTCTATAAAATTAACTATAGAGATAACCCAGCGAAGATTTTTGATTATTACTTATTCTCTTCACCTGTAACAAGCTACTTCATAGTTCATAAATATTTAACAGTAAACACTCCGTGAATAGTCCGCTTTTATTCAACTCTAATATTCTTCTCTATGAATACACTTGTTAAATGCTTAAAGCATACATTAGTATTCGTCGTTAATATATTATGCTAGTGCTATTAGATAAGTAATAGTTATTGGAAATTCCATTATTGATGTCAAATTATTTATGACCATACTGATTAGTGAGTACTGAATAGTGACTATTGACCTACATCAATTTTTATTCTGCAATTCAATCGAAAAATCAAATTGTTATTGAAGTAAACATGGATACTCAAAAAACGTTGGATAATTTCATCAAAAGTAGAAAAAGGCCAACCAATGAAGATGGTTTACATAAAAAAGAACTATTGAACAATACCATTGGAATAAATAAACCAACTAGAAAATTGTCGTTTGATTGTACCGCGCAGCAAACGGTTAAAAAACAAAAGGTTAGTCAACTAATTAGTAATTAACTATTAGAATTATACATCGTAATACAATGAGTTTTGCTTAATGTCGTTAATGGCTTACATAATTTATTGTTTATTGGAATTGTAAAAAATCTATGAATCTAATTGTGTTACTAATGTTAAATTTACCTTTTATTAGAATCACAAAATATCACATAATTGAATCACTTGCATGAATGTTTTTTTATAAATTTTGTGGATTTTCAAATTGGTTGTTAAATTATAAAATTAATTTTATTTTTGAACTAATTTATGTATCTTTGTACATCATAGTTAAGTTATTGATTTGTGTCACATTCAGTTTGGTTTGATATTTGTTTTACATTTTTTTTTAAACATCACAAAAGTGGAAATATGTATCAATAAAAGATAAAAAAGAAATTTATTTGTATACTTATGTTTTGATAAATGTTTTCTAAGAGAAGTCGCATCAACTTTAAAAAATTCCCAGTTTATTTGAATTTTATAGAAAATTTAAAAAAATCATAAGTAAATTTTTGAACACTAAGCATAAAATAAGTATATCTTACCATGTATATAAGTTTTAATTTCAGGTTTTAATATTAAAATTAAAATGTTTTATAGAATTAACTGGTTAACGATTTACAGAATCAAATTACCTGTACCTGCAATGTGATCACATTAAATAGAATTCGCTATATTATATTTTTCAATGCTATAATATGTTTTAGTTATATTAGACATTCAATTAATTAAAATAATGCTTAAATTTATACTAAATTAAATACATCGAATTAAGTGTTGTAAAATTTTTTTTTCTCTATTTATAGAATAATTTAGTTGGCCAATCAAACCTGACTTAACAAAATACTATAAATAATGAACACATTATCAAATTATTAGCCTACTGACTTAGAATTTCTAACATTTAATTACAGCTACTATACAGTTTAATAATTTGATTCAGTAATGTTTTATACTAATGTTAATACTAATTTATCATTATTAATAAAAATATATATATATATGACTAAACACTCATAATCAATCCGTATTTTGAGTTTTTACTTTTGTTGGCCCAAAGCTTGATCTAATTGGAAAAATATTTCTCTCAAGTGGCATAATAAAAAATAACAGTTTTACAGTCAAATCAGAGAAATTTATATTATTGCCAGAAACTGATTGCTTTATATTGTTAAAAATAATGTTTAATATGTGGTTAATATAGATAAAATATGAGTTATTAAAGTAAAAATTTATAAAATAATATATCTATATAGTATATATGTGTAACTTATAAAATAATCATCAATATCAGCAGTTCCCAACCTTTTTAGTTGTGCAGACCACCAATTTTGTAAAAAAATCTTTAAGGCCCACCTATATACGTAAGCATACACATACACACACATATACACATACGGCAGTTATTAGAAATAAAAGAATTTTGACAACATTTTACCTCTTGATAGCCAATAAGCTTTACAGTGAAGTAGAAACTGTTTTTGTTCACTGCCCATATTTTATCACACAAAATACCAAAAAGTCTAGAGTTTTTAGGCCTTACTTTAATAAAGTTGATGATTTTAACTGCATCATCCACAGTATTTTTTAGACACTCATCCAAGCCTTTAATTGTAAGAGCCTCTATATGTATGCTACAATATGTCCATTGAACCAAAGGAGCAACTAATCTAATTTTGGAAATTAATCCTGTATGAATTACAAACATAGCACATGTCCCATCAGTTGTCAAACCTACATACTTAGACCAATCTACATAGTTCTATTTTTATAAAACAGTCAACAGATTTGAAAATGTCTTCACTAGTGCATGATAAATATGATTAAAATAATAAATAACATGAACCTATTAGTAATAAACTAACTATATGAGATAAAACTACATTCAAATGTTCGATACCGTTAATTGTACACTGTAGTTAATATTGATTAAATATTATTATAACCAGAAATATTATAAAATATAAGGTATATTTATAAAAAAAAATAATGTATATATATAATAATATTATTTTAAATATATATATATAATATTTAATAATATATGGTTCACGGCCTAATACCATGTTGCTCGTGGCCTAAGGGTTGGGAACCGCTGATCTGTATCTAACCACAAAATATGCAAAAAGTAAATTCAAAAGAGAAGTAAGTAGAAAAGTTGTCCAGTTACATTTAAATAATTTATAGAATTCAATTTTATGGAGTCTTAAAACCCTACAATTCTAATCATTCCACTAATCTATAATTTATCCTCTTAAAAACTTCAGATTTTGAAATATCTTTTTTAATAATTTTCTTTAGCTTAAAGAAAAATTAATGAAAAAACGTTGTCATTTATAGCATTGACTATACTCATAATTTTTATTATAATAAGTTTTGGTTATTTTGTAGTTTTTGAGACTTAGATAAATATTATGTATAAAATTAAAATAACCTATGTACATAAAGCCACCTTAGTCATCAAAATCCAAACTTATATTTATTGCAAGATAAAACATTTATAGACTTGATTAAAAAGGAAAAATAACAGTATAAAACCAATAGATTTTTTTTACTTAAATTATAAGTAATTTTATACTTATCAAAATATTTTCCCATATTATATAATTGGGTTTTATTATTAAAAATAATTAGTTTATTTGTTACCTCTGACATACATTTATAATTTATTATTCTGTCAAATACATATTATGTATAGTTGTACCTATCATTTTTATTTATCATTTAAATTTATTTTTAGGTTGATTCTGATATAATACAAACAATTAGCCAAGATAATTTAAATGCTTCTGTTAATAATACTGTTTCTGAAAATATTTTGGAGAAAAAAGAAACTGAAAATAAGGATGAAGTTCGTTCTGAAAGAGAAACAACACCGGATCAATCACCATCAACTAAGGCCAAATTACGTAAAGTATGTTTATCAATAGTTGTATTATATGTATGACTTAAATAACTAGATAAAAATTAAATTCATGTCAATTGTATTTATTTTAAAAATATAAATTGTCCTATAACTGATAAGTTAAAAGAAAATTTCTTTTATTTTTATGATACAATTATGTATAATGAAGATATAAAGATAATCTTGGTAACCTTGACCTATTGATCATACTTCTAACAAAAAAAATTAAAAAAAATTTTTTTTTTATTTAAACAATAATTATGATAAATTAATATTTATTTAATTAATTTAGGAATTGGATTTAGGCGAATTTCGTAAAATTATTCGTCGTAAACACAACTTTAAGAAATTACAAGAAAAATTAAACTCAGTAGAACAATCACAAATTGATCTTAACTCTGCAGAATCTAAAGTTGAAGCTGCTAAAAGTCATTGCTTATCTTCATTTAAATCAGTTGATCTCATGGTTGATACTAGCCCAGTAAAAGTTGGATCAAGTCCTATCAAACGATCTCAACTTAAACCTACAGCCTTATTTCTTACCCCAACACAGTTTATGGTTAGTCCAAGAAAAGTAATGACGACCACTCAGATAACACAGCCCAGAGAATATGTTTCACCTAGAAAATTATTAGATGAAGTTGGATCTCTATTAGCTATGTCACCATCAAAACGATATGCTGCATTAGTTGATACTAAAACATTACCTTTGCCTTTAAAATACCGTGTTTTGGACGAATTATTCAAAGCTTTGGAAACTGTATCGTCTATGATGTTTACTAGAAAAGAAAAAATAACATTTAATAAACTCAAACGTGGTATTCAGCAAATGACTAGAAAGTAATCATTTAAATTTAAAAAAATATATTTTAATTAATCTTGTTATGAACAACTTATAATTATTATTTTTTTTTTTTTAGAAATTTTACTGAATTGCACTTGGCACAAATCAAAACTGTAGTACCAGATTTTTTTAAGTTTGCATTAGTAAAATCACCAAAAGAAAAATCTAGTTATGAACTAGTGATAACTCCAAATTATGGTAAATAATATTAGTATAGTTATTAATTTGATATTATTAGATTATTAATTTGTTTTATTAATTAGGCTCAGTAAATGAAGATAATATTGACTTAATTGAACTAACTACTCAAAGAAAAAAAACATTTTCTAATGCACTACTTGATATTTTGAAGGAGCATCATCAAGTATAATTTTTGTAGTGATTGTAACTAATTATATTAAATTAAAATAACTATTATTTTACGGTTTTCAGGAATATTTAAGTAAATTAATTCCCCCTATTGTGATTGACAAAGATAAAATAACCAGATGGCATCCTGAGTTTGATGTTGAAACAGTACAAGATATTATTCCTTCAACATTACCTAAAATTGAAATTAACAAATCAAAAATAATAACTGCCAAAGATTTATTGGGTATTTATTTACTTAGTCTTATAAAAATATTTAAATTAAATGATTAATTAATATAATAATTACTACTTAATTTATTTTAGACAAATCGCATGCATTGTTTGTTTACAATAATCGTTTAAACCGCACTCTCACAACAATGAATAATGAAAATAAAAATTTAACTGAAAAAAAATTTCCAACTACAGATGCAAAAAATGCTTTAACAGGAGCACTTAAAGGGATTCCCAAATCATTTTTACTAAAGGTATTATTTCCATATTCTGAGTTTTTACATGTATACTTAAATATTTATGTAAAGATTCAGGAAAAACAAGCGGAAAAAGCTAAAGAGTTGATGACACGGTCGGTAGGTCAAATAGATGAAGATAGAATGATGAATAGATTACCAGATATTGCAAGAAGGATCCGCACCTATTTTGTACAACTTCAAAGAAATGTTATGCCATTCAAAAAGGTTATTGGTCAGTTAAAACAAAGTTATCCTGAAGCTATGACAGACGGTAATTAAATATTCCCTTCGTTATTTCACAATTTTTCTACAAGTTATAGAAATAATAATAAAAATAACTGTTATTATTTTAGAGGAATGGAAAGCACACTTGAATCTTCTCCAAGAAAAAGTACCACATTGGATTGTATTAAAAAGTTTGGATGGAATCGAACACATTCGAATTGATAAAAAAGTTGAATTTGAAGAAACTGTAATTAAAACATTAACTAAATAATTTTGTTTTAACAGACATAAATTTGTCAAAAATTTGCTTTAGTTTTATTTATTTACATTATATACTTTTATTTCCAGCCATTTATTTTGAAAAAAAAAAAAATATTTTTTATCATGTAACCACCTGTTTGCCAAATTTTTAAAATGTTTTTTTTTTCAAATCGTTAGTATAAATAAGTAATATTAAAGTAATAATACTTTTGAAATAATTTTTTTAGTAACAGTTTTACTTTGCTCCAAAATGTTTTAATTTGTATGTTATATTTATATTTGTATTTATATATTTATATTTATGTTACATATAAACATAGTTACTAAATTTACTTATCAAATTAATATGATTTGAATATTTTTATAGGTTATTTATTTAATAATCTATGTATTTTAACATTACATTTGTTGAATATTTTTATATGAAATTCAATAAAAACTAAGTATAATCACGAGAACATGATTTTAAAAAACAGTATTACATTTTAATTTAACATGTCTATTACTTAAAATTATTTCATTTCAACATAATACATCATGTTTATACTATACATAAATATGTAGAATATCATATTTCAAAAGATACAAAATTAAAAATATTTTGTTAATTAATATTAAAATATGTAATTTTAATTCCAACTATTATAATAAAAAATGATCATAAATTAATTTAATCTTTTTTAGTTAAACATTATTGTTTTGTTTGATATCTAGAAATATTTATTTATTGATATATCAAATAGCTTTTCAAAACTAGTCATTTTTTATTGAAATTTATTTTTCAGGTATGTTAGTTATTTGTTATTACACATAGTGAATAATCTATTTCACAGAAGTGTATTATACCATATATTTTATTTTAAAATTTCTGAAATAGACAATATTAACTGGTACAGAATTTTGAAATGAGAAAATTGAACGATAGGTGATAAAAGTCTAAATTCACATATTTCTATCCAATTACTGATAAATGATTAATACATTTATTGACTTGTCAGGTTTTAACGCATAAAGTGTGAAAATTTTTGAAGTTTCATTAAATTTCTTATTGGAATTATGAATTTGGTTGTTGACAAAATAAACTAAGTTAATTAGTTGATTAACTTAGCTTATATTGTGGAAGGATCTAGTCATTTAAACTTGTTCATAAATTAGGATTAAACCTAAGTAATAAATGTATACATATTAAAATACTTAAATGTTTAAATTTCTATTATGTAGATATGCAGCAATACTTGAATTTTTCAAATAATGACACAATTTGTGTACTATACTTGGATAGGCCTATTTATTAATTTTGATTATAGAACTATACTTAAATTCAAATTGGTAAAATGTGAATTATTCAAATCTATTATAAATATATTTTTTTAATTAAAATAAGTAATGGTAATCAAGCAGTTGGTTAAACATAATAATATTCTACAATATGATTAAATTCAAAAACTTATATTTCAATTTTAAATACTATTACATATATAATGATTAGAGATATCTCTGCTGTCCACATTTGATTGATAGTAACAAAGATAAATATTGAATTAAATCTTCAAACTTTATACTTAAAAACAAAACTATTATTATACTTGAGTTGTAAATAAATAATACATTGTAAATGCCTAATTATAAATTAAAAAAAAAAGCCAAAATAGTGCAAAAATGATGAGTATTAGTACTTGGCAGTTGATAAAATTTTAGTGCTTACAACTATTAATTTTCAAATTTAAACAGAAAATCGAATTTTATTCTGTTAAAAATTAATAGTTCCTATTTTTTACGATTTTTTGTTACTGGGTATTTTTTACTATTGAACCTCCAATCTACAATCATAAATTTTTCAATACTCTATTGTCAAATTTTTGGTATTTCGTTTCTTAGGTTTTCTATTTAATTGAAAGCGATTTAATTTAAGAAGATGCTTCATCCAGATATTATCTGTCTTACAAGCGTATAACCTAATAAAAACCATTTCACGTAGGCAAGAACTGAAGAACCACTAGGGCTAGTCCATTTAGTCCAAGTTAAACAACCCAATTTTCACACTGTAAAAAGGAATACTTGAAATACTTCGGTTGTACAACATCATTTTTTATTTTTTGATATCATTTATATGAATAAAATAAAGTTCTTATCTTTTAGTAATCCATTATTTTTAATAATGAAAAATGAGCACCGACCGCCATGCGCCAAGTGGCAGTTTTTCGATAGTGGTTGTCAATTCAAGACAAATAGCCCTCGTCTTTTGAAACATCAAATTATTTAAACAAGTATTATTTTTTATCATAGATAATAAAGCAATATTTTTATTTGCTATTTATTTTATAATTCATGATGAAATAAATGATGTACATATTTAATATCCAGGAAAATGTATGAATATTATTAACAGTGGAAAAAGTTAATAAAATAACAACATTTAATAAGTGTTTCTACGTCATCATAACTGACTTCAATAGATTATCTCTTAATATGTTCTTCTCATTATCTTCGTCTTGGATTTTTCAGCCAAAACGAAATGATCCAGCATGCGTATAATAATTAGCCGACCTACTTTGCCAGTCAGTATTTTTTATCTTTTAGTTCCTATTCATTATTTCACCAAATATAATGGACCTTGAATGATTTGTTTATCCAGATTTCATACAAGTAGATCTCACAGATTACCCGCGATTGGGCATTTTTTATCCCATCGAAGTGTATAAATTGAACGTAAACAATTTTAACAATTACAATGCAAAGCGTCAAAACATTTTGCTCCATTAGTTCATTAGCATCTTTCGGCTATCATCACATTATTTAAAAGTAAATTTTTAGTTTATTAATAACCTACCGACAAACTGGACAATTTTCATCATAATAATGTATTTATTTTTTTTTTAAATTTAATTTAAAATTAAAAGAACTGTTGGATATGTTGCCTTTATTATAAAATTCGTTTACTATTGACTGTCCGTCGAATTAGGAACATCAGAATCAAAATCATCCGGCTATATTCATTTCTTTCATCACTTGTTTAATTTACGTGATGATTTATAAACAACGGATAATATCCTCTGAAGATTCTTTGGCTTATACACATATACGTCTTATCGTTATATATGAAACACCTCAAGCCTCAGCAGCAATTTTTTGAGTGCTTTTGGAAAAATTTGTAAAAAAAAAATTTTCAAATTTTTTAATTTTTTTTTTTTTCAATAGCAATTTAATAAAATTTCATACATTAGAAATAATTTTTTTGCTTTAAAATTTATGTATCACGATATATAAACGAAATTTTATAAAGAAGTTTTAAAAATACATAAAAGTATTAAAACCACTAAATCAGAATTAAATAATTCACACAGCACACATAAAATAGATGTTTGCAACACAGCATAAAAATGACTATCAAAATGTACAACAGTGCCTGTTATAATTTAACACTATATATTAGTCTTTATTTTCCCGCCCGTTTATTATCAATATAATATTACAATACCACCCAAAGATAATATCACAGAACAATGATTAATGTTAAATTTCCGATAACAAATTTTTTAATTTTAGGAATAATTATTAAAAAATATGATAAGTGATAACTTCTAAAACTAACTATAATACTATAATACAATAACTAAATATTAATGAGTCATGACAACTGACGAGTTAGGTCTAATTTGTTGTGTAATAAGTAATTACTTCCGAATTTCATAAATTATAATAATACACGAATATATAATCAACTTCATTTTTTTGATTTTTATAAACTTAATTCATTTATTATTATTTTGAATCGTTGGTTGGATGACACAATAATATTATGTCCAGTATAGAATCAAAAATTAAAAATCGCTCTGCCAATTACAAGCGTGGTAAAAACCGAGATGTCAATTTTCGAGACATCATGAGACATGTATGTATAAGTGTATTTATCATTTGTTTTTTATAATTTAATTAAATATATATTCATTTTTATTTTTAGAGGTACAAAAGTATTATTAAGAATAAACGAGAGTCTCTTTTAGAACAAGTGCGCAATGTTGCATATGAAATGCGAGAAAATGAGGTCACTTCATTTATTGACAAGACATGCATAAAGTAAAATTATTTCTTAAATTAAACTTCTTTATGTCTTAATGTATATGCAGTAATATTTTATATTAAATTTATGTTTAAAATTTAAAACAATGTAAAGATGAAAAATAAAATGTAAGTAACTATAGTTAAAATAGAATTTAGCACTGTTAGTAATCAGTCTCGACAAATCTATAATCACATATTATACTGGTAAATCTATAATATTTAAAATCATTTTGAATGGGTTTCTAAAGTTAAATAACTATTTAAAAATTAGAGAGTAATAGAAAAGGTTTTCTAACCATTTAACTCTATAAAATATTCATAAAAATATTTAATTTATGTTTCTCTTATTACCATTATCATTTATCCTGGATTCACTGTATGTTTGCATTTAGTTTGTAAACTTGGAAACTACTAAACCAATTAGCTCTAAACATTGCACACACAATTATTCAGACCTGGAGAGTATTCTTGCTTCATTTTACAACCCATATAGTTTGCATTAGGATGGCTCACTGATAAATTTCAGTTTAGCACACAAAATTTGAATATTTTATTTTTATTTAGTGTTACTACTGGTTATAAAAATAATGTTAAAATATAAAATTTAGTTAACAGTTTTCTAGTAAATCACTAAACGTTGCTATAGAATTTTTTTTTAAAATAGAACAATATTTAATTAATTGTTTATTACTTAAATATACAATAAAAAGATTCAAAAACTGTTTGACCTGTTTGACTAAACTTTCAAAGTTTATTAGGTAAATTAAAAAAGTAGTTTGAATCACATTCAAAAATATACCATAAATATATCATATCCGCCTTAGGTGAATTGTCCATCTTAGTCAAATTAGTCACAAAGCAAGACATACTGATATTGATTTACCTATAAACTAAAATACACAAATATAACACTTTATTTTGTGTTAGTTTATCTTTTACCAAGTGAAGTAGATTTATATAGCTAATCCTCATATAGTATAATCTAAAGCTACTATAATACTATGATATGTTATTAAATAATATTAAAAATAATTAAATGTTTAATAAAATAATTTTTTATTTGTTTTAATCTATATAACAAGAATGGATGTAGAAGAAGATGATGGATTTCATTCTCTGGACGAAGAAGATAAAATATTTGATGAAATTAAACAGGAAATCTTAGATGAAGAGAGTATGTATTATGAATTATAAAAAATTATATTTTCATCAAAGTGTGTTTTACTTTACAAATGTATGTATTTATATTACAGTGAAATGGATATGTGAACAAGATATCGATTATAATATATATTTACAGCATTTACAAAATAATTCTATTGAATGTCCTGTTTGCCATACTGGCAATCTCATAAAATCAACTGTCAATACAATTTCTTGTGATATATGTCATACATCCATTCAGACATTCCTTGAAATTGATGCGTTAAAAAATAATATGGAAAATACTGCTGCTGAACATTCATGTGTTTGTCAGTCACCAATTGAATGCATTGTTTTCCCGACACCTTATGATAATTCTATGTTTATGTTATGTAACATCTGTCAGTTCCTTTTTCAGATATCATAAGTATAATTATATATAATACATTTAAGCTTATAAATTGTGTAAAACTTATATTCAAAATTATTTTAATAAAATCTTTGTATTTTATTGTTTCTGTAGATTAAAATTAAGAATATACAAATGTTTTGGGTGATTTCTATTAATATATTGACATAATACACAAAATATATCATGTAATTTAATTGTATTTTATTATTATTTATATAATTTATTGTTCCATTAAGAACTGTGAGTCATTGAAAAATTGAATTCAATTGACTATCTAATTGAATGGGTTATTATTCTATTGTGAATATACTATGTAGTCTACAGTTTCCTTTTTAAAACTACATGATGTAGTTCTAAGTTGGTTTAAAATAACTTAACTAATACCTACTCATATAATATATATCTTACTTTTAACATCTGTGTGATGATGTTAATATTTGAGTGAAAAATGCACATTTTTATAACTGTGTTTCTTATTATAACTGTATTTGATGTGAAAGCACTGGAAAATTTCAAGGGTATATAATTAATTTTTTATTTTTTTTTTTATTTAATCATATATAATTTATACATTTTAATTTCATATTTAAAAAATAGAAAGATGTGAAATCCCAATTATGCGTGGCCCGTGTCAAAATTGGATACATAAATGGTACTATGATTCTATTTTACATCAGTGTAGGACTTACACAAGTGGCATTTGCAAAAGTGAAAATATATTTGATTCTGAGGCAGAATGCCTGTATTATTGTGTTGGTGGTAAAAGTAACTAAGTACATTTATTAGTTTATCAAAATATTCAACCTTTTAATTGTTCCTAGATCGTAATAATACATACTTTGTCTCAGAACCTATTGAACAAAAATATGAATATGGTTCATCTACATTGGCACCAATAGCACCAAGTGATAGAGGTGCAGAACTTACATTTTCTGAATCAGGTTATTATACTGTATTTATGATGGCTGAAAATAATGCATTTATACAGCTTGATGGCAATCGTATTCCTACATTTCAATTAAGGTAAAATTTGACACTATAGTACACAAATTTTTCATTTGTATAATTTCCATTATTGAATTTGAATAGGCTTTGTAGAGAAATCTCATTCCAATTTCGGACACGTTTACCGCATGGATTACTTGTTTATCATAGTGTTAAGGATAGACCAACTGGTCTTCCTCCTTATGCATTATACGTAATTGTAGAAAAAGGACAACTTAAAGTAGTTCATGTTTATGGTAAACATTCTACCTCTGTAATAGTAGGAGAAGGTGAGTAACAGATTTAAAAAAATACATATTTTATATTAAAATAGTTATCGTAACAAATCGATAAAACAGATCTTTAGAGATATCTTAAGTCTTCAAACACTTTAAAAATGTTAAAATTTTAAAAACATTCATTATTTAGGTTTGAATTTTTCTAAATTATAACAAATATATACATTATAAATATTAACAAAAAAAGTCTTTTAAAATAATTGTTAAACAGTACAATTCTTTTGTCAGTAATCAGTAGTCAATAGTCTTTTTTTCACAATAAATATTATTTCAAAATCTATAAATGTTTTTAAAAATATTTTTTTTTACATAATTTCTCGTCGAAATAAAACAAAATTTTTTTTTAAAAATATATATTTTTAATTATTTTATCATAATAATTGCTTAAGATTTTTACTGTTTTGAATGAAAACATACATTTTTAATTTCATATTCTGAAGCAAAATATTTTTTAGATTATTTTAATACATAAAAATTGAAATTCTTTCGAGTAGCTTATAAATTATTTATAAGTATTTAAAGTTCTTTGAGTGGAGAGGCAAGATAAAGAAATGTTATGCAAATGTTGATTTACTGCAAAGCCACTTACAAAATAAATACTTATAAACTTAAAAAAATGTTATTTTATTTCAACAAGAAATTACATGAGAAAAAAATATCTTTATAAACATTAATAGATTTTGAAATAATGAATGTTGTTTGATAAAAGAATCATCTGATATAAAAGTAAATAATCACTCGGAAGCTTAAAATTTTAAACCCCTTTTAACATTAAGCTAAGATTTTAAACTATTAACTTCAACAAAAAAATAAATGATAGTCATTAGTCGTTACTATCATTTAAACTAAATTTTCAGAAAATAACTTAACTTTTTTCTATGAAAAAACATTTTATTGACTATAGAGTTATTTTAAGAAAAATAATGTTGATTTTATTAATTTTAATTTTAATCATAATAAATCTTAAGAATTATATATACATTTAATTCTATTAACAAGATTTTATTTTAAAATTCAATGTTTACTCTCTACAAGTGTATATATTACACATAATTATGTTACTATTAGTAATATAGAAGACAGTATTAAATTCAAATCTTAATTTTTTTTTTTTTTTTTGGTGGGGTTGTAAGGTGAAAAGTCCTGTATTATTTATAATTTTATTTGAATACAATTTTTTATTATGTAAGGTATTATAATTTTATAAGTTTTTTTTTCATATTTTAGGATTGAATCATGATATTTGGCACACTGTTACTGTACGCATAGATGTACATGGCGCTAGACTTATAGCAAAAGTAGATAACATAAGTGCAGAAAAAATAATTCAAGGATTACATAAGTCTAGTAACTATGGCATATCTACAGACTTAACATCTGTAGTTTTAATTGGTGGTATGAATTTAATAATTAGAATAGTTAGATTGAAATGTAATTAATTAATTTTCCTAATCTTATTGATGTAATTTAAAAATAAATTATATTTAGTTAAGTAAAAAATAAAAATAATTAATTAGATGTATACATTATAAATCAATTTTTTTATATGAATAAAAAAAAAGTAATGTTGAAAAAAATATGTATATATATATTGAGCAACACTGATTTTGTTTCTATATAATAGATACTATCAAATAAGGTTAATTGGGAAAGTTTAAAAATTATAAAAAAATAAATATAATTAAAAAATTTTTTTCAACTTACAACAATGCCTTAATTAGTTCTTCATGAATTTATTAAAATTAAAAACATACCATAGGTCCTTTCATACTTTTGCTTTATTTTTAAGAATTCTCTAAGTTAATCAAGTATTGTCATATTTAAATTTTAGTCATTAGTTATACAATTATTATTTAAAATCCAATTTTTCATTTGTTAGGGCTATCATAAGAAAAATATTTAGATTTTTATAATGTAATCCTTTATTACAAGTTAAGTTATAAAACATTTATACTAGAAATGAAAAATGTCTGAACTACTTCTATTCTGTTAAGAAAATGTTAGATTTGAATATAGATCATAGTGATTAAATGTGAATTGTAAAAACTTGCAGTTAAGGTACAAAAACCTAAATTTAATTTTTCCTCTAGTTGATCAGTTTGACAAAATCTATTTAAGTGTCTTTTGACTATTATAAATTCTTACCTAATATTATTTTATGAATTTCTTTATGATTTCTTTAGGTTTGAGCCCTGAGGAAAAACTACATGGTGTTAAGTATATTATTGAATCATTTGTTGGCTGCATAAAAGAAATGGTTTTGAGTGCTGGAAAAGCTGCTTCAGATTTATTACCCATCAAACCGTTAATTGCTACTAAGCATGACAATGTACAAGAAGGTTGCATAGATAAGTATGGTTTATTTTAAAACCATTTAAGAGTAAATTATTGAAATTTAAAATACATATTATTAGCAAGCTATTCATTTTAAACACTAATTTCAGATGTAAAACTGAAGACAATATTTGTTTTCAAGGTAGTCTATGTATTAATCATTACAACCAATTGTCTTGTGATTGTTTTGGAACTCTTTATGAAGGCGAATACTGTGATATTTATGGTATAATCATAGTTTATTTATAAGAAATGTGCTGGATTTAAATCATTAGTACCTATATAAACTGATTAACCATTTTCAGTTTCTACTGTATTAACTTTACGAGGATCTTCCTATGTATCTTATCGCGTTTATGACTGGAAAGATAGAGTTCATTCAAGTATGAATCGTATTAGTTTTATGTTTAAGACTAGATTTGATGATTCTGCTTTATTTTATGCGAGCGGAGAGTCTCATAAACATCATCACATAGCGATATCAATTTATAATGGATCAGTTATAGTTGAAATTGAACTTGGAGATGGAGAGCCTATATTTGCAACTGTAGGTAATAATACAAACTCAAACCAATGGCATAACTTGACAATATTACATAAAGAAAATATGGTCGATATTATGTTTAATGGAGAAACTAAAAATTATATTTTGGCTGGAACACGAAATTATTTATACATAGATCCTGAAATATACTTTGGTGGCGGTCCTACACTTTCTAATAAACCCGGTACAACATAAATTATGATCATTATTTAAATTAAAAGTATGATTAATTAAATTAACAAATAATATTTGATTTCAGGTTTGAAATCACATAATAACTTTATAGGTTCTCTAAAATATGTTTTCTTTAATGACATATCAATATTATACGAATTAAAAAGAGGAAATCCAAAAGTGCATTACATCGGATTTTTATCACCAGAATTTACAGAAACTGAAGTTGACATGATTCCTATAACATTGCCATTTCCATCTTCACATATTTTATGGCCAGTAGCATCCGTTAATCATATAAGTTTAATGTTTGATTTTAAAAGTCATAAGCACATGGCTATTTTAGTGTCATCGCCTGTGATAACATCCACTCAGAATACTTCAGGATTTTGGGAAGTAAGTAGAAATTTTTAAATAGGCAATTTATACTCTTATAGTTTATTTATATTACATAATTAATAAATTGAAAATATTGTTATAAGTTGCGGATGGTAAACAATGAAATACGTTTTGAACTCACGCCATCGTCTAGTAAAAATGTAACACAATTAACAACTGTTAAATATGATTTAAACATTGAAGGATCTTGGCATAAAATTTGTTTAAATTATACTAAAGGATTACTTACATTAAATGTAGATGATAAAAATAAGACAACTTTTTTAAATGGTATACAACATTTTTTGGCTGAACAGACAATAACTATTGGTAGTGGCATTGGAGGCAAAGGAAGTTTTGGTATAATATTATTATTTAATTTAATTATAATTCTTTAAATTTTAAATAAATTATTATTATAGGTCTTGTTGGTTGTATACGAGAAATTTGGTTAGATGGTAAATTTTTAGAATCTAGACATATGGTCAGAACTAATAGGACAACTGGCCAAGTTTCTATTGATAATTGTCAATTAGTAGATCCATGTAAAAGGCCAAATGCTTGTGAACATGATGGTAAATGTTCAGTCGTTGATGATAATGTAATTTGTGATTGTAAAGGAACAGGATATATTGGAAAAAATTGCCATTTTGGTAAAAATACATATACCTAATCACTTATAATTTAAACAGATATCAATATAATTGAATTGATTTAGCACAGTTTCGTAAGACATGCGAAGAACTTGCTCTTTTAGGTTATACTAAGCCTGATGTATATCTCATTGATATTGATGGAAATGGCAAATTTCCCCCAGCTCATGTTAAATGTGAATTTGGAGCTCAAGGAGATTCAAAAACCATTGTCGAACACAATTTACCAAGTCAAATTGTAAAACAATTTTAATACTATATGCAATAAATATATATACATTTTTAAGTGTTTAAAAATTTAGGATGTTAGAAGTGCAGCAGAATCAGATTTTAGTTTTACTATAACATATAGAGATTTTCCTCCGGAAATGTTGAAAGAGCTTA
Source organism: Melanaphis sacchari (assembly GCF_002803265.2). Taxonomy (NCBI): domain Eukaryota; kingdom Metazoa; phylum Arthropoda; class Insecta; order Hemiptera; family Aphididae; genus Melanaphis; species Melanaphis sacchari. Next base: position 4,253,226 of record NW_020271560.1, on the reverse strand, counting down.
TATCACATTCCTTACATTGTAGCCAGTATATAAAATATGATTGTTATAAAGCTCCATTAGATCTCCATTCTGCTACATGGTTTACTTCCGCTGCACAAGAAGAGCTCATTAATTTTATTGGTTATGCCAAACGAGGATCTTGTCCATGTTCAAGTACTTTTTATATTAAATTAAAATTTTTTTTTTTTAATATGATATTTTTTTAGTGAATAAGACATGTTCAAATCGTACACATTCATGTAATTGTGATTTTCCGGATGCAAAATGGCATTCAGATGAAGGACATTATTTAACTTCTAAGTATGGAGGATTAGGAATTACAAAAATGGTATTTTTACAACAAGAACATTTACAGCTCGATGCATTAGGACGTATAACATTAGGGCCACTCGAATGTGTAGAAACAAGTTAGATTTAATAAAAATATATTTGAAAAGCTTTATTAAAATAGATGCTTTACATTTTTAGACACTCAAAAGTATGTTGTAACATTTACAACTAGTCAATCTTATATAGAAGTACCAGGCTGGAGGAAAGGAGACATAGCATTCAGTTTTAGGACTACTGGTGAAAAAGCAATTTTACTTTACCAACCACCGATTCGAAGACAACACCCTTCTTTTATGGTTGCTCTTACTAGTGGTATATTTTTTATGAATTAAAATTTTTATTAATCTAAAATTAAATTTTTTTATTACTTTATTAATATATTTATTCATAACGCTGTAACTTTTAGATTTTAAATTAACTTTTAATTTTACGTTAAATTCTGGAAAATCAAGAGACATGGAAGTAAAATCTAGACGGCGTTTAAATAATGGTGAATGGCAGAAAATTTGGATTGATTACAACTCTCATCATGTACGCTTTATGATTAATACAGATTATGAAATGATTGATTTATTGCCAAATGAAAAATTTGGTCCTTTTGAAGGAAGTATGTATATTGGAGGTGCTACAGAGTAAGTTTATTATCTATTTATTATTCTTTTGTTCATAATGAAAATAATAAATTTTTTTTTAGGGACCTTCTTCAAGTTACAACTGTAAGTCAAGGTTTAATAGGATGTTTTCGAGGACTGGTAGTAAATGGTGAAATTTTAGATATATATTCATATATGAGTGTTCATTTATCTGAAATTATAAAAGAATGTAAACCATCGTGTGCTCCAAACCCATGTAAAAATGGGGCAAAATGCAAAGAATTATGGAGTACATTTCAATGTGTTTGTGAAAACCCTTGGGCCTATAGTGGAATATATTGTGAAAATAGTTAAGTATTAATTAAAAATTGTAATAAAATATTATCCCAATATTCAGTTCTATATGTATTAGTTATTGGTTTTAATACTTATTACCTTTATTAAATTTCTATTATTTACCATTTATTTAGATATCAATACACAAGGCTTAACATTTATTACAAGAGAGTCATATTTTAAACGGAATTATTTTATCAATAATATAACAGAATTAAGTCAAGAATCTTATTATAAACTTTTGACTAAAGATATTTTAATGAATTTAAGAACTTATGATGAAAACTCTTTAATATTACATGCAAATGATCATTTAAACAATTTTGTGCAACTTTTTATTATGAATGGAAATTCTGTGGTATTTGTGTTTAATCATTCTCATAAAATTTACAATATAACTGTAAAATATCCAGGTAGATTTTGAGTTATATATGTATTATGATATATGGCTTATAATTATATGAATTAAATCATTTAATTTAATAATTAAGGTTTAAATCGAGGAAAATCTATTCAATTAGCTTTGGTGAGAACAGAAAATGTTACTATGTTATATGTCAATGAAATAAATAGTTCTGTTCCAGTTGGATATAGTCTATTGGTAAATTATACTAGCAAACCTTGGATAAATCCTGAACTGGGTGGGTCTACTTAAAATTATTTTTATATAGTTTATAAATAGTGCTTTAAAAAGTATTATACAAAATATGCAATAAGTACATAGTTTACAATGTATTACATTTTTATTTGATTTTGTTTATTGATTGTTACTAGAGGTTTTATCACCACAAAGACCCCCTGCTCCTCCTACAGAATACTTTCAAGTAAATATTGGTGGATTTGATCCAGAAAATTTAATTAGTAGTAAAAAAGAATCCGTTCGGTTGTCTGGATATGTGGGTTGTGTACGAGGATTAAAAATAGATGATTTTGTAGTCAGTTTCAGTAGTCTTGGTTTAGCAAATTCTTCATTTAATACTTCTAAAGAAAAAGGTATATATAAAAATTATAAATATTGTTAACTTACATCAATTTTAAATTATTTTAATCTTATAGAGCTTAGAGGCATAATATCTGGTTGTAACATGAAATGTGATGAGCAACAGCCTTGTAAAAATAAAGGGATTTGTATTGAAAATTTTGAAAAAGGAGGTAGTTCATGTGATTGTGAACATACATCTTATTATGGAGATTTTTGTGGTTTAGGTATAGATATTTTTTATTAATTTGTTAACTTTCTTACCTACTCCTGGTGTTTAGATAAAGGAGCAGATTTTAGTGGTGTGTCAGTTTTACGCCGAAAATTTCTTCTTGAAGGACCAGTTACGCAAGTAAAGTTAAATCTAGCTTTCTCAAGTAGTGACAAGAGACAACGAAGTACAGTTTTATTGCTTATCCAAACGGAGAACAAGTAAAATATAAATTTCAATAAATAACCTAGTCTACAGGGAATGTATTTGTTTTAAGCAATTTATTTTTATTTTGATACACTATTCCATTTCTTTAAATATGCTTAGTTATATTGTATCACATGAATTATTAACTTAATCTAAGGTATATTATTTTAAATTGTGATTATTACTTATATAAAATAAAATAAAATTGTTATATAGGAGAAGTTACTATCTTATTGTTGCATTAAATGAAAAAGGTGAAATGATATTTGAAGAAGATCGTGAGGGAACAGGAGGAGCATTTGGTGCACACATTAAAGATAGAAACTTTTTAAATGGAGCAAGACACTCAGTCTACTATAAACGTACTGAATCTAGTTCAATACTTATGGTAAACTAAATTAGCTTATGTTAACATAGGTACTTATAATTAAAGATTTATTTATAAATTATAATTATTATTTTCTAGGTTGATAGAGATCCTATTGAGCTAAAAAAAATTCCAGTTTTAAGTTTAACTGATACTTTAACAGATATCACAGCTGGAGATAATGAAGTACAAATTGGTGGACTTAATACAACTGACCCACGATTTGCTTCTTATACAAGTTATAGTGGATGCATTTCAAGTAATTTGTATACTTAAATTAATATTGGCAAAATGTAAAATATTTGTTTTTTGGGCTATAGCAGTTTTATTGTTTTAAATCTTAATTTATTTAATAAAAATGAGTGTTAGATCTTTCATGGAAATAAATGTTCTTTTGAACTAAACTGATTCATTTGAAATTTATTATAGTCATTTGTCTGGATCTTAGCTGAAATTTGTATCATACTTATAACACCTCCATTCTTTAGGTGACAAACTACATCACCACAAGTCCTGGTTATTTTAGTGGGAAGTTTTTTAATTATTAAATATAAGCTACTGATATGAATGGATTTATATATTAAATTTTAAAAATAACAAAATAATAAATTATTGTAGTTTTATTTTAAGAAAATATTATGTGCAATCCCATTTAAATAATTAGATTACGATTGATATATTCACACACAATTTTATGCAATCTATGATTAAGTTGCATATATTTTATCAATTTTTTTTTTTTGGGGGGGGGGGGTTATTCTAGCCAAAAGTTGAGCCAAAAAAACATCATAGTCTGTTTGAACCCTTCTCAAACAATTAATAAAAGTCCATGCAGCTTATATTTGTAAAAGTATAATACCTAATAACAAATTAATTTTGTTTATTATAATTTAAGATATAAAATCAAAATTTTAAACACCATTATACCTATATATTTTGAAGGCACAGTAAAACGTTTTGCGGGATGCAGGTTGCTGGTGCCTGATCTAGGGTATTTGATATTTTTTTGATAATGATAATGGATAAAAAAAATATAATATCTGGTATCTAAATAAGCTGCGCCAATTTGTCCTAGACTTTTCTCAACTTATTAATTATAATATAACTTAAATAAATATATGTATCTTAATAGTTAAAAAATAATATGTAAGTATGTATTTATAATATATATATTTCAATTTTAGATGTATTTTTGGAAGTAAATTATAATGCAATGAGACCTTTAGATGAATATATGTTATTTACAAAAACTGGTAGTGAAAAAGTAAATGTAACTAATTCTCAAGGAGTTCGCAGCGCTCAGTGTGCTTCTTTTGATGATATACATAAACCTAGACCTGGACCTTCACTTAACATAAGCTATGTATGAATTATTTTTTCCTTAAACCTGTTATTATTTATTTTAAATGTTTTATTCTTTTTAGGGAGTTGATCAAACATGGGTCTTAGATCCTCCAGCTCGAATGCCTTATGATTCTAAGTATGCAAAAGTGTTCACACAGCAAGATAATACATTTAATGGTAAGTTAAATTTGAGAGTAACTTAAAAAAAAATAAACTCATATTATACACATAATATGTATATGTATTATGTACTTACCTAATAATTTGTAGCAAAAAATATTAAAAATGTTAAGGTTTAGATTTAATTAGTTATAAATAATAAGTTCCAAATATTTATTTATAAAACTTAATATGAGCCTTTGTGTTTTGCTTTTAAAGTTGTTGCAATGGTAATGGCTAGTATCTTATCGTTAGTCATAATATCTGTATCATATCATGCATACCGTACTAATGTTAAATGGAAGAAACGACGAGATGAAGAAATTAATGCTGAAATAGTGCGAAATAAACGACAATCAATTCAAATGCAAGAGGGATACAAACTTGTAAAAGTATAATATAGTAAAACATTTATTAAGTTGTTTATTAATGTACTTTATAATAGATGGTTATAATTTAATCTTACTTCATATTCAGGAAGATAAACTTCAACTTAATGGAATAAATATGGAAATGAAATCATTGTCTAAACAGCCATTACCTATTGTTCGATTCTATACTCCTCCAGATGAAGATAATGAAGTCATTAAAGGAAAAGAATTACAAATTGAACCTAGATTAAAACATTCTGCTATACGAGGTATATATTTTATTAAAAAAAAAATTATAAAAACTATATACATTAATTGTATAGGTTATTTAAACAAAATAGACAAAACTTGGGAGCCTATTGAAGAAACATCTGAAACATTAGAAGAAATTACTGAAGATAAACAATAATGTCAATAATCTTACTTATCACCTTAAAAAAAATTAATGCTGAAAATGCATTTAAATCTTAAAATTTGTTATTAAATATTTTATGAAGATATGTATTTTAATTAAAAGTAGTAATTTTATGTCTACCTATTTTTGTATTATATTTAAGTACCTATGTACTAAAATTAATGTCTCATTATTTGAGTAAAAATATATAGACTTAAGAATTACTTATTTATTATTTAATCATTGAACATTTATTCAATACACAAATAATAATGTATTTTATATATTTAGTGTCTCTATAGAAGTTTTTCTCAATAAGGCCCTGTATTTTTCTGTAAGTAAATAAAATAAAATAAATATAATGGATATAATGTATGCAATATTATTTATTCACTATTTAGTAAACTTACTGAATAATAATAAAAATGGTTTATTTAAAAAATATATTGCAAATATTGCACTATTTGAGATTTAAATTTAAATTATTAACTTTATGATGTGCGATTTTTATATAATTTGTATTGTTAATATTACAGTTTAGTTGAATAAATAGTCATTATAAACACTTTACACTGACTAATACTGAAAATGTTTAGTGAACAAAGTTAAAAGTTAAACAGCTCTGTTAAATTTAACAGATATGATTTATTAAATGGAAAATACTTGCTTTTTATACATTTTTGTTTAACGTTAAAAGAAACAATATTCTGTTCTTTTTTTAAATGTAGCATAAGTTCATCATATTAAAGTTATTTAAAAATAAACATTTAGGGTTTTTAATATTTAACATATTATTTAAACATCAATAAATGTATACATAACCACTATGCAAATATAACATGCCACTAAATGGCACTATAGCAGTATACCTATATACTTTTTGGCTATGATAAATATGGCAGCATAAAGTCCCAAGATAATAATAATTACAATATGAATTTTTTATTATCGATAGACGACGAGTAGCCATGAGGCTTTCGTTGGGAATGCTCACAAAATACTTAATTATCTACTAATGAAACTAGGTACATATTTATAGTAAGTTTCGTAACCAACCCATTAAACGCAACGCCCAAAATTTCTTTATTTTGCTACTTCTTACTTCATTTCATATAATTTGAAAAAAAAAAAATTATAAAATTAAACAACTTGAATTACTAATATTCACATTGTCCACACCAGTCTTCACATTATATACAATTAATATAATTTATATCTATATGCGGGTATTAAATATTTATTATTTACTTTGCCTAAATATCTCAGGCATTATATTACTCAAGTTACGAGTACCTAAGTTTAATGTCTTCCTCAATGATTTGAAGTTGTTTCAGTTGATAATGTTCATCAATTTTATTACTGTAAAATCGAAGCAACAATCGTGTCTCTGTTTTCTATAGATATCGTAATTCGTCATAATATTCATAAATCGTAATAATTTTATTATACCTATTATATTATATTTTTATTTTATAATTTGTACTTTATCATAATAATTTTACTTTTAAATCTAACATGTATAATGTATAAATTTAAACAAAATATAAGATAACTAAAATTTGTAAACACATTTAAATACCTACATAATATTGTTTAATTTTTTTTTTATGTGCATTACTTCATTAAAATCCCACAAGCTGCCACTGTATATATCGATATAGCACCTTAAAATAGAATAGGTGCATTATTTCAACGACCGACAGTGCCCAGTTACAGAAACAGAATCTATAAACATAAATTCACTGCTGTAGGTATACCTATATGTTTTAAAAAGATTATTATTTTAAATCTTAGCTTTGGCCTGTTTTATAAAAAATAAAACCATTATTCTTTATTTAAACATCTAATTTAGTCCAAATTTAAACAAAATGTTTACAAAAATATTTTAGATTTTTAGTTTCAGTATAATTAACTATATTTATGAAGGACTTCGTATTACATTTTCAAACATTTGCTATAAAAAATGAACATTTTATAACTGATTTTCGTAATTTTGACGAATTTTGTCAATATTTAAATCTCAAACGTTTATAAAAATAATGTTGTCTATGTATCATTAATATTTTTAAATAATTATACAACAATAATCTTGAACTACATTTTTAAGGTTTTTGATCATGTGAAAAATATTTTTATCTACATTAACAAAAAAAGTACAAAAATAAAAATACTTTGAAAACTATACCATATGTATAGAAAATTCTATTATAAACATTTGGTAGAATTTTCAAGCATCTATTAGTTTTTGAATTAGGTCAGGTTTGGATTTACGCAAAGGCTATATAAACTGTATGCAGTTTATAGATTAACCAAACATCACACTCCTAAAAAATAAATATGATGAACGCGTGTTGTTTACTAATAATTGTACATGCAATCATATTATTTCAGTTATTTAAACATAACCTTGGGCCCACCACAGCTTTGGAGCCTAAAATTCTAAAATTTGTATTTGTATTGAATTACAACAAAGTATGGAAAAATCAATTTTGTCAATAACTAGTTTCCCGTAAAAAATTTCATCTTTTCTTAATTTTTTATTTTGTTTTTCCCAATTAAAGAAAAGTATTATAAACTTTTTACTTTTTACGTTTTAAAATATTTACTAAATCACTTTCTTACCACAAAAAATATTGAAGTTTAAAAATAAAAAAAGCATTTTTACTATTATAAATCGTATACACAAAAAAATATATGCATAAAATGAATATTGTATTTATCGTTTTGTATAGAATTTAAAAAAAAGTATAACATTTTTTATAATTATGATGTAGGTATTTACCGTTACCATCGTCCACACCTACGACGAAAAACTAGATATTTACAGTAAATATAAATATCAAGTTTATTTGAACTTTTAAACATTTTAACATGTCAAATACATTTTAAAACCAGAGACAATGGCGCCAGTTGTAAGAAGCAACAACGGTGCTTTGACACTCTGTGGGTACAGACGTACAGTGACTGAAGCTAATGCACCCAACTGGATGGCACTTGCGGTGACTGCGTCTACGGTGGCCCGGAAGATAAAGCGGCGCGTGACCAAGCTTCACAGCAACCATGGTCGAGCCACCCAGGCCGACATGTCTGAGACGATGTACGAGTGCTTGATGCCAGCCTGCACCTAGTCGTACGTTCCGCGACTGTCCGCCACGTCCATAAGTTGCCCACACATGCGTCCGCGACAATCATTCACAGCGTTATGGCTGTTTTCATTAACCCTGGTGGAGCGACGATTACATCCACACGTACGTGGAGATGATTAACGCGAAGGACGTGCAGGATCAACTGCCCTCACGTACAAACAACGCAAGGAAGATTATCAGAACGTCCAAGTACCATATACGAACTTAGTGTCCCGCATGAAAATCGCCGTCTCTGCTTAAAGCTGTTGGGCAAACGCAAGACGAAAATTGCGTTGGTGCAAAGGATTTTCAAGTCAATTGTGCACCGAAACCGCGGTAATAAAATAGGCGGACTAGTATAATATCATGTATCACTCGCTTCTGTACAGTAGATGTCGAGTAGGGTCACTATAATGGATATGATGGTGTTTTTGCCGTTTTTGGATAATTAAATAATTTATCATTGTATACGAAAAACCATTTTAAACGGAGATACGGTTTAGCCTATAAACTAAGTAAATAATAATTAATATTATTTCATGATTAGTTTTTTTATATTAATTTATTTTATTATTAGTATATTAAGGTTGGTACTTAAGGTAGGTAGGTAGTTGGTTAATTTAATTTTTACCGAAAACATTGCATTAATCGATAGTCATATTATTGATTTTTAATTATTATTATAGAATCTATTTATAATTTATATCATATTACATTAATTTTATTAACTTTTGACTTTAAACACCTTACCGTAAAACAATTTTATTGATTCATGGTTCAAATGGATAGATAATAGTTTAAAATTAATCGGTATATTCTGAAAACGTCGCTGTGTTTATCTTAGGTACATAATGTATAATAATGGATCCTAGTATATTCATCAGAGATTAATATTAACTCAAGAACTATTGGACCGATTTCTCATGGTTTTTTGCAAAATGTTTCACGTTGTGCAAAAAAAGTTTGTAGCCATTGAAATAAAATTCTTTAATAGCCCTTTGAAAAATGATTTTTAGAAATTAAAATAAATATAGGCATAGGCATTTTTTTTTTATTTATTTTTTTTTTTTTTGTTGATTTTTAGGTTACCTTGGTGACATAGATGAAAAAAATTAATATTTAAGTGAATTTATATATTTCCAGTATAGATGAAATTTGTATGCTTGCAACTAATCTATTTTTGGGTGCTTCATTTCAAAATTCAGCAGTACTGAAAATATTGTTTATCCATCTGGCATTCTGGCGTAATGCATTACATTAAATGTTATAGCATTACCTACTCATTAGGCAACCATATTAAACACTGATGTACCTATTTTTTACTGGCAACCAAGTGCATGCGATTATGCAGCTAATAAAATATAATAATATACATAAAAATAATGATTATAAATAATAAAAGTTTCAAATTCTTACAAAGATACTTGATTTTCTTTAATATTTGAATTTCTAATGCATATATAATTTAATGTACAAAAAACCAGTATGAAATCTTATCACATGCGAGGTTATACCGTGTGCTACTACTTTATAACTATTTTAGATTTTTGACTCTATCGTAATAAGTGAATGATGTAAAAGTGGTTATAATGACGAACAAAAATTCTTATAAATAAGTAATACCTACATTATTAAAAATTATCGTCTCATTATTCGTTTCATTACCATTGATAATTATAAAATTTACCCAGGAATTTTTTTATCAACAATAATTTAAAAAATACTTTAAGTTACCTACAACTTTTGTTCGAGTAAAAAAGCTTGATAAATGAGTACCTATAAGATTTTCTTACCATAATTAAAAATTATCGAAAACAAATTTATAGTCTCAATTGTTTTTTTATAATAGGCGTTTAAAGTTTGATTTATTATGCAATTATATGAAATATACGATTCATTTTGGTCGAAAATCGTTCAATCTACATTCTACTGTAGTACTGTATCACTTATTTATAATGAAAATAGTAATAATAATCATTATTAATTAATAATAGCCATGTACATTGTACATATATTTCAATATTTAAATGTTCTTAGATATTTATTGATTGCAGACCGCCTCTGCTCAGAGTTGTTTTTATCGTATTTATGTACAATAGTTTATCATTGAATTCAAATTTAACAATACCACCGACATTTACTACATAACCGTGACTTTAACCACGGTCTTCTTAAGAACTATTGAATAGCATCATAGTCGATACATAAGTACATTTATGATGAATACACTATCTTATACTCATATTACTATTATAATATAAATTAGAAATTAGAATATTTTTTTAAGTATTGATACACAAAAATTTAATTTTAAACTAATAGTTAATTAGTTAAACCGGCTTAGACGCGCTATAGTCACAATTTACAAATATTTATAATTTTAATAAGCGGAGTAATGGACAAATATTTTTTGGGATATCCCTGGGCCCTGGATCCTGTGGCATACACTACTAAAGATTACAGAACCACTCTTTACAATTTCAAAATCGTTATTGTTATATTTTTATAAAGCGGAGTGGAAAAAAATTATGGTTTCTCTTATATATCATATTTGTACTCGGCATACCTAATTCAAAAATGATATATTTTTATTTTTAAAAGTACCAGATGGTTTTGGTAGGGGACGCAAAGACCGTGATTTTCGGCCAATCAGACAATCAGCTCCACGTTGTTCATCAAAAAGGACAGTTACTTAATAACCTTGAACCTACGTGTGGATGTTACCGTCGCTCCACCAGGGGTAATGGAACAGTCATAACTCATAACGTCATAACACTCAAAACGTTACGAGTGGTTGCTGCGGGACACACATGTGGACAAGCGTTGCCGGTGGGCAGGAATGTACATAGAAAAAAGTTTTGAGGGGTATTTTTGAAAATCAGTTAGGTATTAAAAAATAGAAATTTTTTTAATAAATATAGAAAATAAGCACACAATAGGCATACGGCATACCTAATAAGAAGTATGTCAATACACAATAGGTATAATTTTATTATTTATAAATCATGTTAAAGTATTTTAATTTTTTTCTTCAAATTATATAAGAATTTAATTTGTTAGTATTAAATTTTTATTTTGCTTTATCTGATTTTTCACAAATACAATGTAATATTATACCTGTCTAAAAGTAGGTATAATATAACAATTAACATTAAAATTGAATAAGTAAATAATCATACAAATAACTAAATATTTCGAGGGGGGGTGTTTGAACACTCAAAACATCCCCCTGTATACGTCCCTGGCGGTGGATCTTGCTGGCCGGCGACTTGGACGCGGTGGACAGTTGCGAAGCGTATGACCCGGTGCCGGCCGCCATGTGGAACTCGTGCATCGTGTCTAACATGCTGACCAAGTGACTCGGCCGCGCCCCACACTGCGCTCCAAGCTACGGTAGCTGGTGCCGCTCGGTCGATTTCTATATAGTTTTGCCCGCAGATGTAAGGTGAGGTGCTTCTTATTGCTGCCGCTGTTGTTGTCATATCTCAAATATACCTATATTACATACCAAACAGTTAAAATTAATTACATATATTATAATGTATTAATAAATAATAATAAAAACAAATTACCCAATTTTAGTACACAGTAAAGTTATTTGTACAAGTCGAAAAACGGAAAAATTAAAAAAAAATAAAACAAAATAATTATTGAAAAATATGAAAAAGAATTTTTTTTGGATAAACTCAAACTTATGGATGTATTTTTAAATTTATTCTTAATTTATTGTTTTTCTTCAATTAATTTATGGAGTTTTTGGTTGATTCACACTTGACATTTCACAATTTACATTGGTTTGTACTTTATTTATCAAATTGAGACCAATGTAAGTATTGAAGATAAGTTTTTATAAAACGATTGATTGAAGTTTGAATAAAATAATTTACATGTATTTGTGGTTCTTTTTAATAACATACTTATTTTACTTTTTAATGACATTAATTTATGTACATTTTTTTCTTTATAGGAAATAGATCAATTTTATGATTTGTACATTGCAATATCGCCAATACCTACCTACTTCATACAAAGCCAATTAATTCTGCCAACATCTAAATTGTCATCATAACACAATACAGCACCTTAATTATACATGAATACAGTGTATAAACACAAAATAAATGAAATTTAATTTATTCTGTGATATATAATATATATGACAATTAGTAAGATCAATTATGCACTCACATTTTCGAATAAAAAGCAAAAATTTAATATAATTCAACAATATATAAATATACCTAGATTTACTAGAAACCACCAATTTATTTTTAGTTAAAAATAATTTAACTTGACAAAAGCCTTGCTATCAATCTATTTTTTTCAGTATATATTCTATAAAGTAAAAATTATAAAATTTTATAAAATGTTTATACTATATTTTAATATTTACCATTACAAACACATATCTTTATTATAAATATTTTAATACAGTTAAACCGAAACAAAGTGATCGAAAGATTTAACAGGTAGGTAGGTATAAAGATAAACTTCAAATTTTTAAAAATATTTTGAATAATAATGTGATACTACAACATGTCATGTCATATACATGTCTAATGTCTATATATATTAGGTATGTATTTTTATGCGAGCCATAATTATTGTTTATTCTTATTTTTCTGTTTAACATAATATCATTATGTAGAGGTACCTACATGTTCACAAATATTTAAGCATGTTCAACAAATAACAACAACAATATTATAAATTACAATCCCATCCCAAATAATTTCATTACTTTAAGCATTTATTATAGACTATTGACTATTCCATAATCAATTCTAATGCTATAGACTATAGTATGTACTAGGTACCTACATATTTAGTATAGACCATCGAGAATAAATTTGCATAATTATTGTTGATACTGATGTACTGTCTAGTGTAGACAATTCGTAAATATAATACCGCTATGGGCGCTATGGTAGAAATGTATCTATTATAATACATAAAGTAGTGAATATTAGTACATGTACTATCATATAATAAAATAAATAACAATTTTTATAAGTATGAAAAACAATATTACCAATATTTTTTTCTGAAAACCACTAATAAAATATCGCTTCACAATTTTATTATGCCATTATAATATAGCCTTAGATAATAATTAATTAGGTACATAAGATAAGTACATTGTATAAGTATAGAATTTAAGGTAGAATCTGAGTACCTGACCTCCCACATTAATTGTGTATTGCGGTTTGTATACAATTACCTATAACTTATAATATGATTATGATATATTTTGTAAGTTCAGACAATTAAAAAAAAAAATGTTGCATTTTTAACGTTGTTGGTTTTGTATTTTAAATTTTTATATAGTTGATAAGTATCATCATTTACGCTAATATCAGTACATCACTGAGTCAAAATATTATGTATATTGATAATTTATGTTTAACAGATGTTATCACTTATCAATTCGTACTGTAATATTATATTAATATAATATATTATATTAATCATTAATAATTAATATTATGCATTTGACATTTGTGCACTGCGTTTCTTGTAATATATGTAAAATTGTATCATCAAGTTTTCAATATTAACGCTTTATTTATATTTGTATTTAACTAGAGCAAACAACCAACATTAATAAAAATGAAACCAGGATTATATCATGAACAAAAATGTTCACAGCTTTTAAGCAAGGATGAAAATGAATCTGTGTTACAACTTCTGGGTCCAAAATGTCAAGTAAATTATTTATTTTGTTATTATTTATAATTAATAGAATTTTTACTATAATTATATACTTTGATAATTATTTTTAGAGTTTAGCTATGGCTGTAGTTCAGTTTTTTAGCACTGATGGCCCTGAAGGTACTGAATGGAGGCAAAAACATTTTGGAATTCTTTGTTTTGTTAGAGACCCAAACAGAAAATCATATTATTTCCGATTGTATTGTCCAATAAGACACCAGTTATTATGGGAACATGAAATGTATAATGGATTGCAATATCAAAGTCCTACTAAATTTTTTCATTGTTTTGAAGCCGAGGTAATTCAAAATAACTACAATAGACATTGTACATTAATATTCATCAAATTGTTTTCATCAATTTATTATATCCAATTAACACAGTTTTACAAAAATTATGAATATTTACCATATATGAGTTTTGTTATGATGACAATATTCTTATGCACAAATTATGAAGAAAAAAATTATCATCAATTTATAGCTACAAAATTATTTAATTTTAATCAATCAAATAAAAATCTATATATTTTTTTTTTATAGGCTTATTATGAATGTTATTTGTTATTTATAAAACTTAAAACTGGATATATTTGATACAACTGATAACTAAAAAAATAAATAAAAATGTAAATTATTAATTATAATGTTCAATTAAAGAGTATGCCACACCCGCGTGTGCTATCTTAATCTTAAAAATTTTAAAAATAACAAAGTTTGCATTTAAAAAAGTCATTTGTATCATAACTTTTAATATTAAAGTTAATTGATTTATTATTAAATTTCAAGGTAAGAACATTATATTTTTCATGTTGGATTTTTATGATATTTAATACTTTTTTTAAATTACGAGTATTTTTTTAACTTATATTTTGCATACTCATAACTTAAAAATTGAAGTATTCCAACATAGAAACACAGATTATATTCTCACCTATAGGCTTTAAGTTTGATAAATTTACTCTAATATTAAAATCTACAACACAAAATTGATTCTGCTGAATGCAAATTTACCATATTGTAAACAAACAGAGACATCACATGTGATTGTAGCATCCTCTTAAATATATTATAAAGCAAATATTTCATGAATATATTTTAGTCATATTACAATTATATAATATAGGAATGTATTGTTGGATTCAATTTTGCAAGTGAAGATGAAGCTACAGTGTTTGAAGAAACAGTAATTAATCTACAACGAAGAAAGCGGGAAAAACGTTTGGGTAACTTTATTTAGTTTAAAACATTTTGAAATTTGTTGATATTACATTAACACATGTTTTTATATTTGAATTTATATTTACTCTTGGTATAATCTACTGTACAATTAAAATAATTTAATATTTTATTAAATTACTCATAGGTGTAGAAAGTTCAAATTTTTTTTGGGAGGGAGCTGTAGCTTCTTTAGGGGTAGACATGTGCTGACACGTGAAGGGTTTCGTCTGAATTTTGAGGGAGCTAAGCCCCCCAAACCCCCTAATTACACCTATGAATTTACTAGTTAACAACTTAGCATGTAATATTTATCTTAATTTAAACTAATCTTAATGTACAAGTATAGCTGGTAATATAAGAGGACACCGCACCTTTATTTATTGTCTCAATATTACAAGTGCATAACAATCATGATATAATAAAGTAGTGTTTAGCAGTTCACATTTAATTCCAATCTTACTCATGTTGTGCCCATTGAATATGTGGGGGGAGGGATGAAAAATGGAGACTTAATCTCCCCTCCTCAGGAAAAATAATATAAATTTATAATTTAATAAGTATTATCATTATATAATGACTTAGACACTATAAAATAAATTGCTTAACTACTTTAAGATAATATGAATAAAACAATGAAATGTTCAGGTCATGTTTATCAATATAAAATAATGTATTTGATTATATTTTATTTTTTATTTTTTCCCTTAACTAATAAAAATATATTTTAATTAACTATAATATATCAGTACAAAAATATTAATTATATAAATAATAGCTCATAATTATAGCATGTTTATATCTATATTTTAAAATAATCTTAAAACTTTATTTAGCTTAATTTTGAGATTTTTTTTTATTTCCTTCCCCCCTTAAAATTTTACTAATGAGTGCCCATGATCTTATATACCTGTAAGACAGACAATTAATACTGATGGTGTTCTTAAGTTTAACATGAATAACATTTTCAAGTCATAATTTATCAAATACATTAGTGGCATATGCAAAGGTAGGATCAAGAATCTAAGTTTCAGTTATATTTTTTGATTGATAAAAGGATATTGTCAAATGTTGCCCTAATCGGTTTATTAATTATTACTTTCTTTATGATGGTCTGAAAAACCTCTTGATGAATAGATTTAATACTCTAAGCATATGTTAAATGAAATGATATTAACTCTATAATTTGTTTTCACCAACAATATACAATTGTTAATGCAAAAAATAATGCAAATACTAGTATTAAATTGTTTTTGTTTGAATTTTGAAAAATTTTTATCTGTTAAATTTTATTATCTACTAATATCAATAATTTTTTTTTTAATTGAATTATTATAAATTTTCTTATGCTTTTAAAATGTTATTTTTTCCAGATTATGTACAAGATGTTAGAGTTAAAATGCATGTACAAATTAACATTTGGAATACATTTTGAATTTAATATAGGCATTATTTATTAATTTAGTTAAGGAGGGTTTGGGGATGAAACCTCCAATGGTACTATGATTAATCTTATTAAAAAATCTGATCAGATTAATTCTACTTATGCTACTAATGTACATACTATAAACATATATGATTTCAGCATTATTATATTGTAATTAATAATAATTAATTGAAATTTTTAGAACAAAGGTCTAAGTCGCACAATAATCAAAATAATGTTTTACAACCTGTAAGTAATTCTAATAATGCTTATGGACCACCAGTTCAAATGAATGGTACGTAATTAAATGGCTATGTATTTTTAACAATTTATCTATCATATTTTTTTATTTTTTATTTAGGTAAAGGTCATAAAAATAAAGGCAAAAATTCAAAAAATAAGAAATACACTAAAGATCAAATTGGTTTACCAGAAAATTTCAGACATGTGCAACATATAGGTTGGGATCCAGATCGAGGATTTGATTTAGGGCAAATTAAAGATCCTCAATTAAATACATTTTTTGCCAAGGTAAGTTGTTTATTTTTGCATAGGTTATACAAACAACACTTATAATTTTTTAGTTTTATAATAGTCAAATTAAATATTATTCAAAATCTTACTTCAAAGGATTAATATTAAATATTTTTTTAGAATAATTTTGATATTTGTTTGAAAGTATAACTAGTTATAATGATATTTTTTTATAATAGGCTGGGGTTTCAGAAAGCCAACTGCGTAATCCTCAGACTCGAGATTTTATTTATGACTTTATTGATAAACATGGTGGTATGGATGCTATTAAAGAAGATGTTCAAGATTCAATTGTTCCACCTCCTTTGCCAACAAGATTTCGTCAAGCTCCACCACCTCCACCTATTTCAAATAATACACCAAATACAAGAAGCCCAGCACCACCACCCCCTCGACCTAATAATATGACTATTCCAGTTAAAAAACAAGGTAAGTTATACGTATTAAATACTATTTATATATTATTAAAAAAATATGTGTGATGTTATGAACTAAATTAGATTATATTGAGTCTTATGTAGTAAAGCTTAACTACAAAAAGTTGACTATTTTATAAAAAAAAAAGACAAGCTGGACTTCATTGTTAGTTATGTAGCTGATAATTTTTTTTTTTTGAGACAAATAAGAAAGGGTATTTCATAAAAATTTCCTAAAATACTGTAAAATTATTATACAGTACATATAAATTCCTTTAACTCATTTTAAATTTTAAATAATTACTATCAGATTTAGTCACTCATGCTCTTATATGAAGGTATAAATAAGTTTTTTTATAGTTTATCATCATTTGTGCTTAACAATTTTTGTTCAATCATATAAATTATCATTTTTATAAAAATAAAATATTTTCTTTTAATCATAAAATTTTAAGTTGCATTATAAATTTTAAGTAATAAATATTATTTTATTTATGTTTGTATTTTAGAAGAATTCTTTATTCCCCCGCCTCCACCATTAATGAATGCAGCTCCACCACCACCACCTCCACCTCAAATGGAATTAATCAAAAGTAAGCCTGTTGAAGCTGTTCCAGACTCTAGATCTGCACTTTTAGAAGCTATCAGATCTGGTAAAACACTTAAGGTATGTATAATACTTTTTATGAAATAAATCACGTAATACAAATATAAAATATTATAGTCATTTTATTTTGTTCTTTAGCATGTTGATACATCAAATTCTGTAAAAGCATCTAACACTTCAGAACCAAATTCAAGAAATGACTTACTTGATCAGATAAGACAAGGCGTAGAATTGAAATCGGTATTACTTATAATTTGCATTTATTTTAAAAGATATTATAACACAATATTTTTTAAAATTTGCAGGTGCAACCAATTGATAAGAAAAACGTAAACAATAATTTAGAAGCAGATGGTTTAGCTGGAGCATTAGCTAGAGCTTTAGCTGAACGAGCTAGAGTTATTCACAGCGACAGTAGTACCAGTGAATCCAGCGAAGGTGAAGATGATTGGGATGATTGAATTGTTACTACTATAATAACGCAAATTACATTTTTTATTTATATTCTTTAATATATTTATATTTACTGTTGAAAGTAGTTTTAATTTTAACTTATTTTTCTTGATAATTTGAATTTGAATTTTATATTTGTACTTCATTAACTGCATTTATATTTTATTGTTATGAAAATCACAGTCTTTGTATATTGTATATAATCAATGATTTTTATGATGTGATATTAAATATTTTAATCATTTATTTTCTTGATTTCAGTTTCTTTATATATTTGTCTTTTTCTATGTAAACTATAAAATATACATACACTAATCATCAATCATATTCAGTTGGTATTATTTTATTCTTTGTTGGATATTTGAGTATTTTAAAATATTAGTTGCATTTTAAAATCTTAAATCACAATTTTCTATTAAAAATGTATACATGCATGATCTTAAAATATTATTTAGTCTATCGCAATATTTCTCAAACTGTGATACATGAAAAAAATATCTTGCTTTATTTAGAAAAAATTATGAAGTCAAATAGCATGAGAATATTTCCTAAATAGATAAGTGATACTCTGATATAAGAAGGTTGAGAACCTAAATTATTTAGAATAAGAGTGAACACCTTTCGCACATAAAGACTGAATATTATCTTACTGATCTACAGTTGATCTCAATTCTTATACACAACTTTTGTATCACGTTTGACTACAGTTATTTTTGCAATAAAGGCTATTTATATGAAGGACATAATCAGTTTTTGTTAACTAAGAGATTAAATCCTATGATAAATATAGTATAGTTTATATACTTTGATTTTTTTAATGTAAACATTTGTTCTTTTTTTTCAAAGTTATTACTAATGGATATGGATTTACTAACTTTTTTTTATTTATTTATATAAAATATCAAAATGTCAATAATTATAGCCAAGTAAGCTAAATATTTGTAGGTAAATAAAAAAATTCATTTTAAAATATTTAAGTATATTTTGTGGTTTCATTTTTTATTTTTATGATATCGTTTTGCAAAAGTTTCTCCAACTAAAAGTGGAAATATAAGTGTTGCATCACCATAAATCTAAACAAATACATTTTTTTTTTTAGAAAATTGAAAATTGAACTAATATCAACGTATAGATATTTACCTTTACCGGTGAAGCATTTGCTCTAATTTTACCCCATGAAACAGCTTCATCAGGTCGAGCTCCAGAATCACTACCATCGTATTCTGATGCAGTATTCAAATAAACCGCATAATCAGCACCATTTCTCTAAATTAACCAATTCATTTTAATATATTTTTAAATTTGAGAGATAATTGTAATATCATATTATTCATATATAGAAGCTAGTTTTTGTTTATATGGCACAAATCCTAACAGCCAAGTGTAATAAAAGCTTTAAAAAAACTTATTTTGCATAAGTGTGTGACAAGCTTTAAGAGAATATTAATTGCTACAATTACAGTATTTATAAATATTGTTTCAAATTTTTAAAACCAATAACAACACAAATATCATTAGACAGCATTTTATGTCATAAATTTTATTTTATTTTATTTTTATAGTTACTTATAATAAAATATAAGCATGAAATTAAAAATGTACAGATATTACTTTTCTTGTACCTAATCTATGAATAAGCACTTACCATCAAATTAGCATTGCAAATGTGATGTTTTATCACGCCACCTCCAATTATAATCATTCCACTATTTGCTGCTTTTACTGCCATTGTGTTTAATCTTCTCAAATCTTTGAAAAAAAAAATATAAAAATTCATTTATCATTTATAATAATTAAAGATAGTACTAAAATGATTAATGATAAAAGTGATACGTTATAACATTATTCAGCTTACCTTTTAATATATCAATAATAAGACCAGGGTTTCTAAAGGAATGAAAGTACATCATATCTCCTAAGCTACCATCGGTTAAAGCTGGACAAAATATGGGAATCTTGTTCTTTGCTGCCCAATAGCATATTGATTGTTCATCATTTATTTCTAAGCCCAATCTTTCAATTATTGCAGATGGAGTCCAAGAAATATTCTAAAATGCATATAACATCAAATTAATTAAGTACCTATACTTAATAGTAATATCATAATTATATTTTTATATATACTTGTTCTTCAAGCATCTTGTCTAAAATAGGCATAACCCAATTCTCAAATTTACAGTAGTTGTTATTTGGTACTAATAAATTGCCAATTCTATTGAGGCCATCTTCGCGGAGAGTGCTACCTTTTAATTGAAAATCTCCTATAAATGTCGGAGCTAAGCATTTTATTAAGTCTTCCTCAACTCCTCCAGCAGTTGTTACTATACAGTCGACCATTTTATGTTGGACAATAAAGCGTATTGAATCACGATTACCACAAGAAACCATATTAGACGTATAACCAAGGAACATTGTACAATTTGAACGGCGCTTGATAAATTCGTCTTCTTCATGAATATCTTCTTCAAATGGTTTTTCTCTTTCATCTAACTATGCAAAAATTAAAAGTAAAATAAAAAATAATAATATTTTTTCACCATCTAACCATTTTATTTATCTGTTCTACAGATAATCCAAAATTTGTTGCCTGGAATCCAGAATAACGATATACTGACAATAACTGTTCATAGTCAATTCCATTGTTCCAATCATAACCTAATAAATTTAAATAATTAAAAATAATAACTAAATTAGTATATAATACTAGTAAAACCTTTTACAGTTGGATTTTCTGTTGAAATATCTAGACTTTTTTTTAAAACTGCTTCTGATGCTTTCTGTGGCTCCATATCACTGTCGATTAACTTTAAAAACTAAGAAATAAACAACAGCAATAATAATGAAAATATTCGAATAACTATCTATTATTAACTTTTATAATAATTAACAATATTTACGACATTTATGTATTAACAGTTTCTATCATTTAGTTATTTCAATATTTGGCATTTTGCTATGGCGGTATAACATATAGCCCACAGGACCGGCACAGGTTAGGTTCTACTCGTGCACTGATATATTTTGATACTAGGTCTCGCACAGCTGGTGATACCAACGCTAATCATAATTCAAAATTCATAATCGCGTCGGGCACTCGGGCCTCAAGACAAGATCTTCTTAATAGATCTTGCTCGGCCTATCTATCTTAGATCACTTATTACTCTTATTATAGTATTTTACTATGGTTTATGGCCAACAGAATAATTTAGTTACTTATAGTCATCATTTTAATTATTCTGTTCAAGGTTCAAGCACGTACGATCTAAGCATTCTAAGCTATTATCACAGAATATATAGGGAAAACGTGATTGATGCCACGAAAAGTCGTTACTCCAACAACGATATCAACACTCCGAATATATTGCTAATATCGTAGAAAAATATTTGTATTTGCTCACTGCTCAGTGAGCAATATGGTATTTGAGTATTTGACATTTACAAATTTCTACAAATAGTACGAGTACCCAGGGCCGGCGAGAACTTTTGTGGGCCTCGGGGCTGATCAATTCTGGACTTATAGTTATTTCATATTTGACTAAGATAAACATAACACTAATACAGTAGCTATACTTAATATTAAATTTTGATGAACCATCACTAAAAACATGATATTTGGTTTATACGGTAAATCTGCAAAAGTCCGGGAAAAAGTCCGAGAAAGTCCGAAAAGTCTGGGAAAAGTCCGAATAAACGGAAAGTCTGAGAAAATAATTTAAAAATAATACATTTATTAGGCAGCCAAGAATAGTTATTAATGTTATATTAGGTGCATATTATGTTACTGTCGCTACGTAATTTATGCGGCCATAATCGTTACTACTCCCACTAAACAATGTGATATATTTTCAGGCTATCAGATCGATCTGGTTCGTTATTCAGATCGTTGACATAATATTTGAAGACGGTGTTCCAGTATTTTTCTTCCTTTTTACGTTAAATATCATTTATTTCTATTTTGCGATATCGACACTTATTTCCTGCCGCAAAATATATCAATCAGCTTCCACATCGTAGATGATTATGCCCCATCATGTTTAAATCTGTTATTCAGCTCACAAATGTTGTTTGTACGATGTTCCCCATTTAATGTCGATCAGCATTCCATATCTCTGGTGATACATCGTTTAATCAACGCAGTTTTGAGCAATATCTGCCCGAACCAATTTATACGTACCGTGACGGCGTACAACAAAGCACCCAGCAACTCCATCAGCTTGTGGCAACAGTTTTAAATAGTTTACCCTTCAGCAAATTTGTGTAATGGTAAAAAGCTAAACTGTTCAATGATCCTGCAAAATGACTCAAACTGTCGTTACTTGTGGTACAACTTGTAAATCTGATTTTGTATTTTCTGGCATCATTTTTGAATGTATAAAACATCCTCTGTATTTAATTCAAATCCACTATTTCAATGAGCAGCCTGATAGTTTTCGTTCAAAGTCAATATGTAACACCTTGATCAGGAGAAAATGCTGTTCAGCATTATTTCTGTATAAACAATTAAACATATAAGTACTTTTGTTTTTCTTTCTAATAAACACAACAGTGGTCACAAATACGTCTTTTACTCTTATAACATATAGTTGTAAAAATGTTCGTAATTCAAAGAAAAGCTGGCCATCACAAACCAATTATTAGTATCAGTGATATAACGCAAACGCATCATCCAAAGAAAAATATCACTGTTCATCGAATCAGGTCCACTGTCGCACAATAAAAGCGTTCATTTTTATATGCATTTCAACCAGCATACTTAGCTCTGATAGGATTTGAGGTTTTTGACGCGATTGACCTTTACAATACGCAATGTTCTTTATAGCTTTGGCAAGGATTTCAGAGCCTTGGTAATTGCTGACTACTTCCCGCAAAACTTGATAGTGGTGGTATTTGTTGACATTATAACCTGGTTTTCATTTTCTTTGTTTTTCAACAATGTTGATGTGTGATCATCATACGAGAATGCTCCACATCTAAGCTTGATTCAACTGTTTATATAATATTTTTACATATAATATAAATTAATTACAAATTTAAATATATTATAAATAATTTTGCTGGTAGTTAATACAGGACATTTTTCTGAAGACTCTGAACATTTCCGATCTTATGCTTGTAGTTTATGCTGGATTGTATATGCAACTAATCATAAATAATTTTTACCATTTTTATTAATTTTATTAATTATCCATTATTATAAAAGTGCTGTATTACATTATATAAACACTGATCTCACTGTGAACACCGCTATGAAGCCTAGACAAGTGGTTTGACTACTTAGAAAGGAGTATATCGTAGGTATACTATAAGTAGTACTTTACTTAGTTGTATATGGAAATACCCTTAGCCCTAATAGAGATATCAATAAAATCTACTAACGGTGTCCTGTTCTATAAGTAACTTTGAGTATACAGGAGCGATTAAACATATTATTTGAAAAATAATACGCTTAAGACATTTTGCTTAATAACGGTTGGCTAAATTTATGCTTAATTTTATTTATATTACCAATTAATTTATTTATATAATTTTTCGACTTTTTCCGTTTATTCGGACTTTTTACCGGTCTTTTTCCGGACTTTTTCCCTGACTTTTTCCGGACTTTTTCCTAATATCGGTTTATACATAATCTTTATTAATTTTGAAGAAAATAAAGATAATTTCGGAATGCGATGTATATTATATGAATGCTTCATTTACTCATTACAACTAATACGTAAAAATTTGATCAGACATATTATTATGTGATACACTGTGTTTTTATTATTAAACAAGTAGTCAGTCATTATCGATAAAAAACCATTGACAAATAATATAATAGGTAGTTAAAGATCTCAACCATATTATTATTTATTAATAGCACACACTATATCACTATATAAAAATCGATTAGACGAATACACTGATCAAACTTGTATTGAATGCGCGTATGTTTTGTTATTATTGTGCATATTGTTTCGTAGTTTTTGTACTGTGTTGCGTAGGTAATAGGTATGTGTATAATACAGTAGCTTCATGTAGCTGTTTAATTTTGAGCGATCGGACGCGAATGTTTACGGCTTAACTTGTAATTCTAAATTATATAACATATACTTTGCATAAAAATAATTTTTCTACTCAAAAAATTAGTAAAATTGACCTCCCAGGCATAATAGGGCGACTGTACGACTGTGCCTAAATACGCCTCAGACAATGGGCCGCCCTGGAGGCTCGGGCCCCGGGGCTCTGGCTCCACCCTTTCGCCGGCCCTGCGAATACCATAAAATAATAAAGAACAATTAGATTGTTTTAAATTTACATTATGCATTTATCAATTGACAATTTCTGTAAAGAATTTAATTATTTTGTTTTCTTTGAATTTAGACTGAATAATCATTATCATTAGATCATATCGTGGATGACATGGATATTAGTCGGGTATATTTTTTAGATCTTAAATAATTATTCTCTAAGATGTATGCCTAGTTACTTTAAAAGGTATATCATTAATGTAACGTTTCTATGACTGTGTTCCGCGGAATCCCGGGGTTCCCCACAGAGATCACTTCAGGGTTCCGTGAAGCTTAAGTAATTTTTTTTAAATATTCAAGAAAATTACTTTAAAATATCTAACTTAAGATTATTAGTGGCTAGCGGAAAAAACATTTTTGTATATTAAATAATAATGTTTATGGTTATAGTATAGACTCTATACCTACTATAATTATAATTTTTATTGCAAATAACTCTAAAAAAACTTAAAAGCCTAAAAAAAACTAGGGGTTCCACGATAAGAGTGGACATCAGAAAGGGTTCCACGGATAAAAAAGTTTAAAAAACGCTGCTTTAATTTAATGGTAAATCAAAATATGACAATTATTGAGTTCATCTTGTATTAAGTATCTATAATATCTACAAGAAGCAATGTATAATAGATAATATAAATTAAATAATAATAACTATTAAATTTGATAGACGAACAAAATGCACATAAGTGAACTACTATAGATGACACTCAAGATAATAAATATTTGATTATATTACATAACTTCAAAAAACAAACAGCATAATTTTAATTGTTAGGTTTACATCTATTTTAATTGAATCTACTTAAATAATTTTTAAATTTGTTAGCATTTATAATCTGAAAAAAGCACAATATAATTATCAAATAACAATATTGTCAATATTGTTATGAATTTATAACAATATTAAAATAAACCCTTTTGCTACCACATATATTGTAATTCTGTATCATAGTTATGTGATTTTTTATACACTCAATTTCATTTTACCATTTTTATCATTCACCAGAAGTACCAAACAATTATTATTTGTCAAATATTTGACAAAAATAAAAATTTTAATATAATTTTAAAAATAACATTGTTTAGAACCTTATGAATGAATGAAAAACAAAAATATATTTTATTAAAAATCACTCATAGTATTTTGGAAGAAATCAATTAAAAGAAATAAATATCAACTCAAGTAATGGGTGTAGAGTGTATACTTTAAATGCAATAATTACATTATCTTAAATCTAATTTTCAATAAGGGGTAATACATTTCAAGGGGCTGGTGGTTGTTGTCGAACAGCTTCTTTAGGATTTTTGACAACTAGAATGACTGAATCACCACGAAGAAACATTTTAGAAATATATTTATCTCGACTAACTGCTTTAGCTTAAAACGAATTAATAAAATTAAATTTTCATTTTAATTAAAATAGTTAATATACAAATGTAAAGTATTTACTTTTTTTTTGCCTTTGCCAGTTTTAGGTAACTCAGTCCACATCTCTCTTACATTTTCTAATACCATGTTACAATGTCGATCAAATGCTTTGATTCTTGCCAAAAGCTTTCTATTATTACGACAGTTTATCAATACTTGAGTATTATTACGCACAGATTGGGTTAACACCGACATAGGGCCTGTAGTAAATTCTTCTTCTTCACGTTTTGCTAACTCTTCTGGAGTCATTTCAGATTTTGGTTTATTTGCTACAGCAGCCCTATACAAAAATAAATTTATATAGTCATAAAAAGATAAAAACATATATGTACAATAATTTATTCAATGTAAATCAAAATTGTTTTTATTTAAATTTATTAAAAAAATTCTTCTTTCTCATAGATATATGATTAAAAATATAGTATTTATTTTAACAAAAGTATTGTTAAATGTTTAATGATTTTTGAAATAAAATACTTATTTTTATCAATGAGTAAGTAGCATTTGAACATTACACATAATATATTATAACAGTCCATTTAAATTTTAGTATAATATTAAATATTAATACGTGTTGTTTTGAAAATTATATACAATCAATACCATTCCAAATCCGTTTTTTTATAAGTAGTAATTACACAAACATTGAAATACATAACATTTGTTATAAAACGTAATATAAAATGTCAATCTGACTGCCATACTTACATTGTTAAGATTTTTCACTAAAAAGGAATGATAAAAAGTTGAGACGAACAGAATAAAATAATTTGAACTGCTAACGGTACATTCAGCAGTTTTAATTTATTTAAATAAAAAGTTAATACTATATTGTGTACGAATAATGAACAATATTAAACATAAATAAATATTTGTTATCCAAATAATAAAACTTTACGGTACACTGATAATATCTGATAAGAGAATTTAGATGCTCTCAAAGTATAAAATTTTTATCGTCCATTGTACGTTTAGAGGCCTATCCGAATCCTAAAAATCTAACACTATTATAAAATACGTAACTAAAAATACATTAGTGGCACTATTTATATAAGTAAAATATGGTTTTAAAATAGTGAGCAAGTTAGTAACGCTCTGCAACACGTTATTGTTCGAGTGACTGAGTGGATCATTGTAATGGATGTGTTAAATTTTAATTCAATGATTAAATATACATTTTAATCATCTTTTGAACAAATTTTTTTAAAAAATGTTGATGTCTCAGAAATGTTATTAATCATTGTAGAAAACTAGTAACAGTACAGTTGCTGGATAATATGATAGAATAATGGTGAAATCTTAAAATGTATTTCTGAACTTATTAATAAGAACAATTTATTTTTTTTACAACTATTTAGTTATATTTCGTTAAATATTTAATTTCGTAAACATTTTTTCTTCGAATATCAAGTTAGGTTATTTATAAATATTTATTTATTTTTATATTGTCGTGAGAACAATTTTCGATGAGCATTGTATTACATTTTAAAACTTTTTTTATTAATAAACAAAAATGATATTATAATACATATACTAAAAAAAATTAATTTAAAATGTTTAAAAATAATCAAAATATTTTGAAAATTATGTCGTGGCTGATATAAATACATTGTGTAAAGTTTAAGTCTAAAATTGGTTTTGTATAAAAGTTCCTATTTTATAATATTATTTTTCCTAATTATTTTGAAATGCAGGCAATATTTTATTTTTTTAATAAAGAAATATACATGTTACGGGTAATGTTAGCATTTGGATAATGTCGACATTAGCCTGATAATTTAACTTTAATATTACCTATATGTTATCTTTATTCGCCATGAATATTATTAAATTTTGGCCAATGTAGTAATGTCTTTACAACTATAAAAATGTTTCATGCATGAGATAAAAAAATTTAAAATTATCAACAATATTAAATACATTAGGTATAGTTATAATATAATGTTATACAATTATTATTAATAAATAATACGAGTTTATTTTTAATAAGTTATCTATTAATAAAAACATTAAATTGAGTATTTTATTTTATATTTTAAATAATTTCTTGAAATATTATTTTAAATAAAGAATCAAAGTATAACACTTTGTTATCGACTTTTAATTTACTAATTGTATTTAAATATTTTTCGTTCGATAAATAAGATGAATTGTAATTAAAATAAAATAAGATAAGTTTTTATGCTCTAGCAGTACGATGTTATATTATTGTAAGAGTATACATAATACTAACAAAACTCTTACTCTTTTAACATCAACCAATATTAACTGATTAACATTAATATTATCCGGATAATCTTGATATTTCATATTTATAAGTGAAAAATTTCTCATTAGCCAAAAGGCACGGCTAATGTTGATGTTATACAAATGTTAACATTACCCATAACGGCCATAACATATATAATTCATTAATTTTAATTATTATAATAATTGATATTCATAACAGTCAAAAGTCATACTTTTTCTTCTTGAAAATCTTAAATTTATCACTTCATAGTTCATAATTGTAATAATGAGTAATCGACAATCATAAATCGTAATGATGTTATGGTACCTATTATATTTTTACTAATTTAATTATTTATTTTAACAAACATTTTTCAGTTTATTAATTTTTAAATCTTTAGATATTAAATTAATAAATTACAAGAACTATAGGAATAGGTAATACAAAATGTTTAGATATGTAGGGCACTTGTATTAATTTTGATATTTAAACTATAATTTACAAAAGCGAATATAAATAGTGAAAGTATGTTATACTGAAAAGTGGAATTTTGGTAACATTAATGTTGGTGTAGTAATGAGGTTAGGAGAAATCCTGTGAGTTGTCAGTTGTGACAGGATAAAATAACGCAACTGGATAATGGATATCATGTTATCAATACAAAACTCGCCACAACCACCTTCAAGGTTCAAACACTACTTGTTAGTTGTTAGTTAAAAAACGAAGAATATTTTTATACCAACTGACGAGCGTTCGACGCTTGTTGTGTATTCCGTGTACACTATACAGTATACTATGCGACTATGCACGATTATTATGATAAGCGATATCACGAAATTTTTTATTTAGATTATCATTTATCATAGAGTTTTCAAATTGTACGTTCCTCGTGGTGTCGGTGCCATTTGGCATATTATTCGATTAATTATGTTCAAATTAAAATGTATAATTTTGAAATAAACATAATGGTTAATTATCTCAATTTGTAATCTATGAATCGTTGAGAAAGTGGGCAAATAATTAATATTCTCCGAATATGTATTTAGATACTTATGCAATTCTACTTGATAGTATAAAGTATTGATAGGTCAAATGTTTAATAAGTAAGTAGAAATTAGTTGAGAGTATAGTGGTTATTGATATGTATGTTTTAAATATTTTTTTTTTTCACAGATAATTTTACTGACCTACTTTTAAATAATTTTTAAAAATGCATACCAGATATTGGACTGGTGTAAAAATTTTTACTAAAAATTTTCATTCTTCCAGCGTCAGGTAAATTATTCAAAATTATTCAGTAAATAAATCTAACCTTAAATATAATTTTAAATAAGCACATAACAGTTATCTTGGTACTTAACATTTCTCTAAACTGTACTCAATAGTTAATACAAATTTTTATTAATAATCATTCTGATATTTTAATTTGGTAAAAGAATTAGTATAACATGTATAAAAAAAATTTAAAAAATGTGTAAAAAAAGTTTTTGTAGCTTTTTAACTTTATAGATTAGGTAATACAAAACTTAACTTAGCAATTGTTAAAATAGCTTAGCTTCCTCCTTTTGATACTAACATTTGATTTCCCAAAAATGCAATATTCATTAATACCAACTACATATGTGTATCCTCAAAATTAAGAATTGTTATTGCCTTATTGTCTTACAAAGGTTATAAACTAATATTGTTAGTTGACATATTTTTAAGATTAGAATTTTGAAGAAAAAATATAATTTAACACTTAAAATAATATTTTTTTTAGATTTAAAGCTACAGTAATTGACGGGAAAAGTATTGCTAATACTATATTAAATGAGCTACGCCAAGAGACTCAAGAATGGGTTTTGAAAGGAAATCGGGCTCCTTGCTTAGTAGCAGTATTAGTTGGACAAAACCCAGCTAGTAAAATTTATGTGTCAAATAAAATGAAAGCTGCTAAAGTTGTTGGTTGTTACATTATTTCAATGGCAATAAAATAAAAAAATTAAATAATTATTGTTTTTATAACTATATATTTTAATTAGGTATCGAAACAAAAACTATGAAGTTCAGTGCATCAACAAGTGAAAATGAGCTACTTGCATGTATTAAAAGTTTAAATAACGATGAAAATGTTGATGGAATTCTAGTCCAGGTAAGTTATAACACTTCATAGCAGAAAATTTACTGACTACTTGTATTGTTATTATTTATAAACATGTGATATATTTTAACATTATTCATAGTATAAACTTTAATTATAGGTTATACACCTTAAAAGAAAATTTATTTTTGGTTACATTGTTATAATTTATAATTTCAATTTCTCTAGCATCATATTTAATTATATAGAAAAAAAAATATAAAATTGTCTGCTCTGATAATAGATTTTTAAATATTATATTCAATATAATTTGTATATTATGAACTTGTATGTAATTTAGTTACCACTTCCTGATCATATTACTGAACGAACTTTATGCAATGCTGTAACACCACACAAGGATGTTGATGGTTTTAACATTGTTAATATTGGTAGATTTTGTTTAGACATGCAATGTTTGGGACCATGTACACCTTTGGGTGTTCATGAATTAATTCGACGAACTGGTAAACTACATTTAAAAATTGAATATTTAAGTTTCAAATTAAAAAAAAATATATATATTATTTTAGGAATCCCTACTTTTGGTAAAAATGCTGTTGTTTGTGGAAGATCAAAAAATGTTGGTATGCCTATTTCTATGTTGCTCCATGCAGATAATGCAGGTATAGTTAAAATTTAACTTATAATCAGATTACATATTAATTATAACTCAAAAATATATGCTATTAAAAATACATTTGCTCAAGACATTTTTCAATTTTTAAAATTGACTCATGTTTTTAAATTATTTATAAAATGATTATGGTACTAATATATGTTTCATACATGTCGTATACCTTGCTGTGCCATATTTTAATGATATATTGATATTTATATATTAAAGTATTAAATAATTAAAAAAATAACATGTTAATTGTTGTTTGTCTGGCCATTACAAATATGGTAAATATAAAAATCACCATAATTATTATTACTTGATAATAAATAACCTTATATTGACAAATTCACATCATTTTTTTTTTTTTTTTTAATTCATTATAATTATAAATTAAAAAAAAAAAATAAAACTTGATGAATACTGTGTGTATAGTATAAGAATATCAATAGTTTAAGTTAATTATGTGAACTGAATGGTATTATAATTTATTTTAAATCATTAACCAAGGTGAGACATCAGCAATGGATGCAACAACAACAATATGCCATAGATATACACCACCGGATCAATTAGCTTTATTTACAAAAACAGCTGATATTATTGTTTCAGCAGCAGGTAATATTGGTTATTATACTTAAAATATGAATGTTTCTTGAAATAAACTCTGAATGTATGTATAATAAATTAGGTGTTCCAAATCTAATTCGTGCTGATATGGTTAAACCAGGAGCAGCCATCATTGATGTAGGAATAACCAGGGTAGAGGATCCAAAAACGTCCAAATCGTATCTAGTAGGTGATGTTGACTTTGAAAAAGTGAAAGAAGTTGCAGGATATATAACACCAGTACCCGGAGGAGTTGGTCCAATGACAGTAGCAATGTTAATGCGTAATACAATTGCTGCTGCTAAAAAAACTGTGATTTATAACATACTTGATCCTGGTGCAGTAATATACAAAAAGGCATCACAATTAAAACCATGAATGCAAATTTAAATAAAAACATTTTTATTGAATGATATTTCTTATGTGATTACGATAAATAAATAAAAATACATTTTAATACTTATAAAATAATATTATCAGATATGATATTTTACATTACATTTTTAAAATGACGTAAATTATTTTTGTCTTGGTTAACAACAAAAACATTGAAAAATAACATAAGACATAGTGAAAAAGAAATTATCTTATTTTGACTTGGGTTTAAGAACTAAACTTTCAGTCATAAAAATTAACTTTTTAACAATTCATAATTAAATAAACATTTTTTATTGTTTTTTAATCATGATGAAATTGAATTTAATATTTACAAAATTGATTTTTAGATGTCATTCGAAATCAAAAAAATTGCTCTATAATAATTTAATGATGCTTTTATTTAAAAAAAAAAAAAATTATATTAATATTACTGTAATATTGTTGTGTATATATGAAAAGATAAAGACATCATAACTTTAGTAATTTTAAGTTTTACTAGACTAGGACTTAAAAATGTTTAATGAACCTTAAACAAATATTAAATGTTCTTTTTGGTTTTTTACGATAAATATTATAATTTTAACAGACTCTGCCATGTTTGTTACACATAATTACAGTATTGGTGATTGCAGTTAGGAATTTTCATCTGTATTATAAATTAAATATATACATTTTATAAAACAAGAAATTTGTTTGCTAACCATAGTGTACAAAAACTTTAATATTGAACTAATAAAAGAATAATTTGTATGTTTTTGTACCGAGTTTAAGGAGTTAAATATAGGCAATTATTAAGACTTTCACTATAGTGTTAAAACAATAGAAGAGCGCTCCAGTATGTACATTCAATATTCATATATCAAAAACGTACTGTGCGCGCTGAACAAATATTATTTATTTTGAGTTTTATTTTTTTAGTCAGTTTTGATATCTCGCCAATTTTGTATTGATTAAACTATTTGCTCAATAAAATTGTTGAATCTGATTTAAATTCACGATAAAGTACTTGAAAACTGTTCGCATTTCTAAATTAAATTTTATAGTTTTACATTATATATTAACATTTTAAAATCAAATTTTAAATACTTAAATAATTTATAAATTCAATTAAGTTTCTTTTTTTTTAAATCTCACCCGAAGACTTTTTTATTATAACGATCAAAATGATCTTCATCAATACATTTCAATGGTGTACATAAATAATTAATACTAATGAATAAATATTCTGGTATATATACATAAAAACATGTTTGGGTTAAGTACCACTGACAGTACCCAGTGGAGAGTCCCTGGGTTAAGGATTTTCTGCTTTAAACGGCATAATTACTTGGGCTCGTTTCCATTATTTATGAACGTATTCTACATGCTGGGTAGCATTGTAGATGTATGTTAGACGAATCATAGTCTTTTTGGGAACTTCTTTCCGCGTTTTTGGATTTATTTGGTCTTAGTCAGGTGCTTTTTTTTAGATTGATAATCGTATCAATTTCTTTTGCAAATTCAACGCTTTCGTGGATTTAATTTAGGTTTTGCACGATTTTATAATATCTATAGTAAGTAGTAGAGGCTCACATATATTAATATTTAGAATCCTTTCCAGAAACAGATTAATATTTGAAAACAATAAATGGACATTTTTTGAAAATAAGATACATAATAATAATGATCGTGACAATAGTGTAGCGCTACATAAATAAAAGTATTCAAAAACAATTATTACATTGTTATTATTTTATAGGTATTATTTAAACTCATGGAGGCGAGTGTGTCACAATCACGGTTATTTACTAATCTAAATTACTGAGGTCACTAGTCATAACCGTATGATTATTAGTTCCATTCTGCTTAGTCCATTGCTACCATGGACCATTGGCCACGACTATAGTATTAGGTTAAGTATGACGTGTTCGATGAAGAGAAGATATTCTCTAAGTACATGTACTTGCAATTATCTCTACACCAGAAGTCCATAATAGGTAGTAAGTATACTATAGGTACTAATATTTGATCTCATAATCACGGTAATCATATTTAAAAACCGTGTTAGAAGTAAGTCAATGTTATCTTTCACATTTTATTAGTAGTGAGTGGTTATTATTTAAATAACTATTTGACTACTATAACCGCACGCCAACAATTGTTGAATATTTTATCATCTTAACGGTAATACGGTATTACGGTGTATTAAAAATATAACTATATACAAGGTTCACTGAATTAAAACCCATTGTTAAATAATGGACTGTAAAACTATTAATATTATTCTATATTATAGGCTAAATGTTTATTGTATGTTCATATTAATAATGTTCATCATTGACACCTGGTAATGATCGTCGGTTGACAATACAGAATCAAGGTATATAATTATTATTCGAAAACAGCATTCGTTTAATAAAAGTTATAAATTTCTAACGACACAAATTAATCAACATTTAACAAATGCAATTAGAGTTTAAAAACTTTAAAACTCAATATAGTCAACGTACAACATAAATAATTCATAAGTTGAACAACCGTCATAGTAATAATGTACATAATATTCAGTTCACAATACTTAGTACTCTTTGTTGTCATCGACCTCTTCGACAACTTCTTCATCATCAAATTCAACTTCTTCAGCTGTCGCTTCCTGCGGAAAAAAATATTAAACGTGGTAAATATTATAATTATAATATAATAGTAGAGAAAATCTTGACAAACCTATAAATCGTCATTTTCCAATAATAATTATCGACAATATAATTAAATATTATACATAAGTACATTATAATAATATATGAAATTTTAAAACATTTAAAATGGGCATTATACTATTATTATTAGTCATAATTTACAGTACATTATGAATAAAAACTAAAAACATAGTATATTATGATGTATTGTATTAAATTAGAGGACGCTACAACGTACAATAGACTAGATTTACGTTCAGAAAATGCATACAAAGATGAATTACTTGAATTTAATAATAAGAAGTATTATCTAGGGCAATGTTTCCCAACCGGTGTGATGTAAGGTCATTATAGGTGTACTGTGAAATTTTACAATTATTAATAAACGTTTACCTAAAATTTCGGTAATTTATTAAAATATTTTTAAAACTTGAAAGACAACATGAGGGTGTGAATATTCGACCACGAAAAAAGCTCATAAATCATAATGAAGGGAAAACAGCCCCAAATTTATCATTAAGACTAGATTTTTTATAAAATTGTAATATTATTTTTTTTTTTTATCTTAAATAAACACACCATTTTAGATTGTTTCCTAGTAATATATTGATATATAACTACTTTGATATTAATAATTAATATGATGAAAGCCTACTATAAAAAAAAATATGTATACATACAATTTACAATGTCAGTGACAAGTGTGTCACGGCTAAATATAGGTTAAGAAACGCTGATTTAGCCGATAAGGGTCTCAATGATGTCATGTAAGTTTCTAATGATATTTAAATTTTGAAGAAATTTACAATCATTATAAATATTGTGATATTTTACACAGTTATAACTCACTTTGAAATTAAATCATCAATAAATGTCTTCGAGATAACATAGATTGCTAGATAATACTCTCACGTTTAAATTTAGCAAGTTACTAATTCAATATATTACAATACTATTGAAACTAATAGAATAAAATGGATTTTTCTGAATTTAAATTTTCTACACGGGGGTTTTTTTTTTATAACAGAGACAAACAAGTATGTATAGTGTTCTTACAAAGTTATAATGATTATAAAAATATTAGAATGATATTTAGATGGTTTATGGTACCTGGTACTGTTGGTATTCGGATACTAAATCGTTCATATTAGATTCAGCTTCGGTGAATTCCATTTCGTCCATACCTTCGCCGGTGTACCAATGTAAGAAAGCCTTACGGCGGAACATGGCTGTGAATTGTTCGGAGATGCGTTTGAATATTTCTTGAATGGCTGTTGTATTACCGATAAATGTTGCCGACATTTTGAGACCACGGGGTGGTATATCACACACAGCGACTTTTACGTTACTGGGTATCCATTCTACGAAATATCTAAAGAAATTTATAATTCATGATTATTATTATTTAAGTATCCTAATTTTATGTTACCAGTAATAATATAGTTATTGGCAAACATTAGTTTTTGACTATACGTACCCAGAGTTTTTATTTTGAATGTTCAACATTTGCTCATCGACTTCTTTCATGGACATTATCCCTCTAAATATGGCGGCCACTGTTAAGTAACGCCCGTGTCTAGGGTCGCAAGCAGTCATCATGTTCTTGGCGTCAAACATCTGTCACATAAATATAAATGGTAATCAAATACTTAAATATTTAGCAATAACATTTTATGACGTCAAATTACGCACTTGTTGAGTGAGTTCTGGGACTGAAAGGGCTCTGTAAGATTGACTACCTCTAGCTGTAAGTGGAGCAAATCCTGGCATGAAGAAATGTAACCTTGGAAATGGGACCATGTTGACGGCCAATTTTCTCAAGTCAGCATTTAACTGACCAGGAAACCGAAGGCATGTTGTCACTCCAGACATAGTTACCTAAAACACGATTATATCAACTGAAATATTTTTATACAATTGATGCAGTATTTATTAACATTTAAATTTTAAGTAAAGATAACTTACAGAGACCAAATGGTTGAGATCGCCGTAAGTCGGTGACGTCAATTTTAGGGTCCTAAAACAAATATCGTACAATGCTTCGTTGTCGATACAAAACGTTTCGTCCGTGTTTTCCACCAACTGGTGCACAGACAGTGTGGCGTTATAGGGTTCCACCACAGTGTCTGATACCTTCGGAGATGGAACGACACTGAATGTGTTCATTATGCGGTCTGGATATTCCTCTCGAATTTTCGATATTAACAAAGTACCCATACCAGATCCTGTTCCACCGCCCAAAGAGTGAGCTAGTTGGAATCCTTGTAGACAATCGCAATTTTCAGCCTCACGGCGTACTACATCCATAACAGAGTCCACCAACTCAGCCCCTTCCGTGTAATGACCTTTAGCCCAGTTGTTACCTGAAAAGTAATCATTTTTGATCATGAATAAAACTGTACTTTAATTTTTTGGTATTTTCGAGGTTTAGTACCTGCTCCGCTTTGTCCGAAAACATAGTTATCGGGCCTAAACAGCTGTCCGAACGGTCCGGAACGGACTGAATCCATGGTGCCAGGTTCCAAATCAACCAAAATCGCTCTAGGCACATATTTTCCATCTGTAAATACAATATTGGTTATTATTAAATTATATGATTAGATTTAAAGACCTTACTGGTGCTGGCTTCATTAAAGTAAACATTGATTCTTTCCAACTGTAAATTGTTGTCACCGTGATATGCACCACATGGATCGATACCATGTTCATCCGAAATGATCTCCCAAAACTATAAAATTAGATTATCATATTATACTTTAATTAAATATAGATACAAAAAATTTAGTAACAGCAACAGTGTCATAAATTATAAATATTTACGTAATTGGTTACAATGTTTATATCAAAACTTGTGTATAGTATTGGTTTTTTATTATATCAACATAGGTACACATTACAATATTTAATTAATGAATAATCTACACAAATATACAATGTTTAAGAATAAATAAGTATAATACTTATTAATTAAGTTAAATTTTTACCTAATATACCTAATTCATGTTATCAGTTTTTGTTGAAATCAATACAATACGGAAGGCAATAAATAATTTTTTTTTTTTTATGTGTTCATAGGCCTGAATAATTTTAGCTTATCTTATAACCTAAACGTACTCATATTTTTTTGGTAGGTACCTAATTAATTTAACACAGCAACTTCTACACAATAGATTAATGAACTTTTATGAAACTATAATACATAATAATTCACTTAAAATACAAATCCTAGTAGGCTGCAGCTACTTCTATAAGTTATCGGTTACGCTATATCATATAATACCCGTATATTATTTATACGAGCTCAATGTATATTAAAATAAATATGTATATTTAAGTAAAGTGCTTTATTATTACTATTTTAGTAGTAATAAATTACAAGTAATAATAATAGTATCCAAAAAAACTATTTATATCTAGAATATCTAACTTTTGATTTTTCACAATTTTTTGACATGGCTATAAAATTCTATAATTATTTATTTCAAAAACAGATAAAATAAGTAGGTATAATTGTAAGAATGACAATCATAACCGATTTTAAACTAAGAGGCTTGTATGGGAATATTAGAGTATTTCTACCCAAATGTGTTAAGACTTAAGTGGACGCCACGTCATGTGTAATGTGTATTTACTAACGTACAACATAGACAATTTTCATATAGTAGCATCAATTTATGTTGTTAGCTTTAATATTAAATTGAATTGGTCATAGAATAAGCGGTTGTGATATCATCTTAACAGATATTTAAAAAAAAATCACAAATAAATGAAAAATAATACTTATGATAACTAAAAATGATCTAATACACTCAAAATCTTTATTTTCAAATTTATCAAAAAATAACAACAATCTATTATTGTTGAATATTTCAATAAATAAAAATATTTTTTTTTACACAACATTGAGTATAAAAACATTGCTGCACTTTTTAAGCTGAAAATTTAACATTAAAAACATTAAATTAAAACTATAGAATATTAAAATTATATATATTATACATATATAAAAGCAATTAATTATTCCTTTTTTAAAATTTTTTATGAAAATTTGCAATAGCCAATAGGTAATAAGTAATTTACTATTATTTCTTTACTCATTAGTCATCATATAGGTACTTTATTATTCAAATATACGTACATAGTTTACCAACATTTTAATGACAGTAATTATTCCATTTTGACATATTATTAAAACGTAATTTGGTATGCTGACTTTGTTTTAATATGATTTATGACAATATTAATGACATTATTTCAAAACTCTGAATAACAAATTAGTTAATATAATAATTGACATGAAAGCTATTTTTAAGTATGAATTAGACTTGCATTACAGTTTACCTACATATTTTAATTAAGTAAATTAAAAATGAACTAATTGTAGGTATACTCTATTTTCAGCGAAAGAACACACTGCGGCTAGACGAAAATCGGTTTTTCTGGGCATCCCACTGCTAGAATGCAAGATTTCGATGGCAAGATGTCGAGTAGGCATGTATAAAATTTGCTTATTTTCTTGTGGGACATAGTATATATGAGGTATACATAGAAGTCTTTCTGTACGGGCAACCTTAAAACAGTCAAACCCAATCCAAAAAAATGATTATGGTATGTAATTTGAACTAACTAGATACGTTTCAAACTAATTACACTGAGCCTGATTCAACCCGACTTGTAACTTAATTTAAATAATACAAACTAACTCGACCCATGATATGTTTAAGAAGGCTATAAGAAGACCCGAACGAACACAACACTTTATAAAAATGTTACCTTTTTAACCCTTCTTGCAGAGATATAATATAAACAACCAAACGGCAAACTTAAATATAAATGAAAAAATTTAGCTAGAAACGATAATATAATTATAATTTATCGGATATATGAACTGATTTGACGATGTTTATAAGTTCCTACACGAATATGTATCTTCCTACTATTAGTGATATAATTAAATGCATTATTTTTTGTATTATGCAAGTGTACTTAACTATCTACTTTTGGATAATTCTGTATTATATAGATTAAGTTGTCAGTATAAGTTAAATTATTTATTAAGTATAATTTTTTTTCGTATAGTAACTTACGAATCCATACCTATAGCTGATTTTTACCTGCTATATCAGATGTGTAAACTTATATTTACTAGACCTGAAACATGACCCAAATGTTATGGAAAATAGTATAAACTATATCCATGTGTTTCGTTTTCGACAAGTAATATATGTAAAAGAATTCATAATATCGTCCATTTGTTATTCCTCGAACTAATTTATTTGTCATAGTTACTTATTTTATAGCTTTAAAATTTGATGATACAAATTTTATTTCAAAATTTGAATATCGTTTTTAATTCTTACACAGGAAAAATAAATTGAAATCGTATATTCATTACCTACTAAATATTGCAATTTAATATATAATTTACTTAGCTTCAATAAAGGTAAAACTAGTAAAATAAAAATTGATAAGAAGCCTAGCAATAATTATTTATTTTTTTTTGAAATATGTTTGAATAAAATCTACTCCAAATCTACTCTGCTTTAGTTTATAAATGATAGCATCATCTACAGACTACATTACTATATTATATAGTCAATATCAATTTTTCGAATAGTTGAACATGTTTTGATTAAAACATATTATTTCCTAATATAGTCATATAGATAATAAATAATATGATATAACTATATGTCTATATCCCACAATAACAGTTAATTCATTCATATTGTATAATAATAATTATTATCAATGAACAAACTAGTGATTCATTATGTATACTAGTATACTGTAAGTTATTTTTACATGGTTCATAATATTATGTACTATAGGACACGAATTAATATTTTTAATAAATATTATAGATTATATATAGAAATAAAAGCTTTAAGATTTCAATTAAGCCCGTATAATTAATACTGGGTCATTAATTAATAATGTATAATTTAGTGCACACTCTTAACTTAATTTATATGATAAAATGAAATCAATATAGTAAAAAAACGTTATTTTATTAAAATTTTCAAAAATATAAATGGGCTATTCGGTCTTATTAACGTGTATTTGATTCTTCATAATTGGCGATTATATATTATAAATAGTACAATTAACTAAATAAAAAATAAAAAATGCACACAATATAATAAAATCTTCAAGATTTGAGTACCTAATACAGCTTATATAATTAAATTATTTTACGAACCCTAAAATAATTGCGTCAATAAAATTATATAATCCTTGAAAAAACTTTAAATAACGTAGTTAATCGATAAATGTGTATGGGTATAGTTATGTGAGAAAATGAAGACCTACAAAAATTGGACTAGTTTGTCTATGTAAACTATTTAGTTTTTAAAACAACTATCATTGCATAGTGTTGATACATTTTGTATGTTGATTACGATGCGTGCGCACATGTTTTTATGTACACGTGTTAAAACATCCGATAAGCCTATTAAATAATGTGTGAAGGTAAATATTAAAACAACAATTTTGAACTTTATGACGATGACTATTCAACATTTTACCTAATATACCTATATAAATATCATAGTATATATTTACTACATTTTGGCACACGATTTAGACGTTGTGCGACAGTTGATTTAATTGCCTAGTAAAATGATTATGTATTACACATTATGTTTTCGTGAAGATTTTGAAAAGGTTTTACGACAAAAATAAATGATGGAAATTTATAATATCAGTCAGTACTGCAGAATTGAATTTTCCAGTTTATCGATCTCGGCTCCACTATGGCTGGGCGCCAGGATTGCACTTACGGGACACCGTGAAATGGCAAACGGCTATGCCGGAAATAACGAATGATAATTACGTGTCGGTGGGTATATATGACCAAATTCAGTATGTCGTGCAAGACGATATATGCGGTGGTGCCTGAACATCTCTAAAAATATACTAGGGAGCTTTTGGAACGGTACCAATGCGCAATGAATTATTAGAATAGTTATAATGTTAAGTTTACAGAAAAACATCTTCATACTGGACAGAGGAAGTCAAGAGAGATGACAAGAATAGTAGTCACTAATCATGTGTACTGGATATGGATAGGTTACTCATATTGTACAATGAAGTTATTGAATACTGATATTATATTGGGGTTTTTCGTAGTTTAGGTAGATAATTACACAGAGGATAACAATTGATGAACCTAAAAACAACGTGATTGTTATTTTGTTAGTAGGTACCTAATATAAATTGTAATATTATAGGCATTACATAATGTGATTTAATTATATTATTTGTTTTTTTTTCTGACAGCTGCGGGTGCCGACTAAAGCTAGACTAGAAAATAATATGAATATGATAGGTAGCGACAAAGTATACACAAAACATATTATAGGATCGAATTAGGTGTTCGTTATTAATTAGTTACTATTATATTCTTAATTAACAGAATCAGAATATATTCTTGACGGTTATTAATTCGATTTCGGTTAAACCTCAAACATATTTTTATTTTTTTAAATAGCTACCACTTTAAAATAGGTAGTGCACTAATGTTTACCTATATGCAAATACACATAATATTTTATAAATTTATGTGTATTTTTAAAATTTTAAAAGTCCTCCTTCCTAATAAGTCATATTTACCATTGGATAAGACCCTTTGAAAACAAAATGAACATCAACGTGTTAAGTGTTTCGATGTTAAACGATTATAACGACAAATGTGTGATTACGCCGTTACGTCATATAATTGTGGTACTTGTTTGTATTTTGTTCGAACGCAATAGAAGCCTTGTTTCCCTGGAAAACTCGTGAACCTCGGGAATTAGTATAACATTGAAATAATTGAATAACGAAAAAAAAAACCTCGTGGTCCGTTTCAAGATATACACGGCCGCCGTGCCGTCTCGTCATATTATATCATATTACGGCTCGTTTTGAAAGACCGCCAAAACGATATGCGACAAACAATAATATAAATTATAATACTAGTATGAGTCTCGACTCTCGCTACGAGTGTACGTTTACATAGAAACACGTGTGGCGAGATTGAAAGGAGGTGGAAAAAACATCCAAAAATTATAATAATTAACGGGAAACGCGTAACGCGTATCTCAAAGTAGGTACAGGGCGA
This sequence comes from Melanaphis sacchari, assembly GCF_002803265.2. Lineage (NCBI taxonomy): Eukaryota > Metazoa > Arthropoda > Insecta > Hemiptera > Aphididae > Melanaphis > Melanaphis sacchari. The sequence continues at coordinate 4,209,995 of NW_020271560.1, read as the reverse complement.
CAAACGCAAAGCTGTAAAACATAATATATTATACACATTGTATATTAGTACCATAATGGGCGTTACATATGAAGGAAAATTCGAAATACCAACAAGGTTTTTCCACGCGGAACTCTGCGTGTGATTTTGCCTAAAAGACATTGATACATATAACTATTTCTACCACATCGACCAACGATTTAAAAAAAAAAAAAATTATGTACTTATTACTGTTCGAAGACGTCGCTACAATAATAATAATTATAATATCAATAATACAGGTCGGTTTTATGTTTACTTTAGCTCCGATCTGATTTCCGCACTGACCGGCCTGCAAATGCAAAATCTCCCTCATGACGTCGAGCGCGTTTCGGACAGCGGTGACGGTTGTGATTGAAACGTGATTTGTCGCGTTCCGTATCGTCCGCTCACAGTGTTTGCGATCGGTTAGCAGTTTGCACACTGCGGTGTGCGACCGCCCGCCAACCTCGCCGGGACGACGGCCCGACCCGCGACCCTCCGCTTACCAATGGCGCACCGCCAGAGATTACCGACGAGTTGTACCATTGACGCGATTGGGGAGAGGGAAAATCACCACACGTAAGCATCGATGCGTCCGGAGACGCATAGACACTCGCGCACGAGGACCACCGCGTACCACCCCTCGTCATCGCGACGGACAAACGGGAGCATTTTTTTTTTCACGTATTCCCGGCGCCGTAACGTACCTACTTTTCGTAACTACTTCATAACCTTGTTCTGTGTGATTTTTTTACGAGAACCGGGAGAGAGGGATTAAAAAAATCTATATCACACGATCCAGTACTATTTAAGTTGATGAAAATGCGGCCCTAGCGCCCTGCCTATGAAATTCATTATTAAACTTTCATCTCTTGTTCAAATATAACTGCAGCCGCTCGACGACAGGTCGACAGAGCCATAATCTTACTTCGACGACGAACGAGTATCAATACGATCAAATACGATCACTAAACCGTCAAAATCGTTTATTATAATATCATGTGCATAGTACATAGGTGATATAGGTGTGTTGATGTATTTGTGTGTGTGTGAATATTACAATATTTTGTATTTTTCATGTTTCTTAGTTTGCGCCAGTTATTATGAAGGATTTTATGAGAAAAATACGGATGACGTATCCCGGTCCCTCCTCTATTCGATTCAAATTATGTAGTGTCTAGTTTTGTCTGTTAATCACTCCATTTCTTCGTCTCTACTTTTTTCTGTAGCCTGTTGGTAATTATACAATTGTAATATTGTAGTATTTTATTGGCGTAGTTTAAAGTGGTAGTTTATATTGCAGCCTCTGAATAATTGTAACAACCGGCTATTCGTCTTTAATTATTTAAGTGCTATATTTTAACAGTAGGTAGCCAGGTAGGAGTTAAATCAATTTTTCTAAAATGACAGAATTATTAAATAGGTATTCATAATTCAATCATAGACTCCTATTACTAATTTTTCTAAAACATTCCTCTTCAAGTTCACATCTTTTTAATTTTAAATTAAAAATATTATTAAAGATATCGATCAACTTTAATTAAAACATGTTATAAATAATTTACTATAGGTATTACCCTATTTACCAGTTACCACTGACTAGATAAAATCTCTTTATGATATATGTATCTATTACTATATAACCTATTGCAAATTAATAATAATTTATTACGATTTCGGAGAACATGGATTTTTATGCATTAAAAAGTATCACTATTTACCATTTATACTCCTATAATATATGAATTAAAAATTATGAAAGTATGCAACGAATTTCTAAAAATAAGTTTAAAAAAATGTACCTATACAATAAAATCGTGTACTTGATAATTATTAATTATAATTTTTTTAGATATGAAAATAATTTAAATAACTTTATTAGGTAGGTACTAAAAAAATATTATTTTTTTAAGGAATTGCTTACCAAAGGTTATGAACATGAAAGTTTACTAAAAAACGAATGGTTTGTAGTCGACAATATATTTTATTATAAGAACTTTTTACTCGACGAAATATTATTTTACTTATTATAGTTACTTAATAATTAAGTTTTAATAACAGCATGATTAAATTTAATTCCAATTCAATGTTTTATATAATATTAAAGATCAAATTTTGTCAAAATATATAATAATCATCAAATAGGTATGTAAAAACAAATAAAGAAGAAATTGTTGTTATTAGCTTGAAATAATATGACTTATATTATTTGTAAGTTAGTGGAATAATGTACATAAAAACATCCATAAATGTAAAAAAAAAAAACAATATATTATATTGCATATTAATTCGTACTTTATATTCATCAATCCCTATATTCATTTGTTATAAATTGCATTTTACAGTACATACTTGTAAATAAATTAAGTACTGTATACATAACAAATTAACAACTATATAAGTATAATAAATGCTATCGAGTATCGGTAATTTGTGTTATTCTGTTGACTGTAACACAACTTTAGCATCTAACACTAAGGCATGGTTATAGTGTTATACTTATAGTGCTCTACTAGCATCAATTTAGATACATCCACTTTTACTAGGTCTACTCTTCTATACAGTCTAAAGATTAGTAATACTGAGTGATCTATTTAATTTTAGACAGTAATTTTTTCAAAAACTTATAATATTTTAATAACACTTTTCATTAAATTTTTTATTTATTTTTTAATCACAAAATACATTTTTTACTTTGAATTCCCAATTAGAATTTTTTTTTTTTGGAGTAAGTATTTATTGAAATAAAAATTAAATTTTGGACTACTAGTTTATAAGTTAAGCATAAATATGATTTTAAGTGGCATAAGAGGGATATCTAGTAAAATATTAATCGACTACTTCATTATTAAAAATAATAAAATATAATGTTTTAAATCTTATAACAACTTAAAATGATTACGTAAAATAAATAGTTTCTATTCTTATTACTGAGTGACATAAGACATAACTCATAGAAATCAGAGCCCAGAGGGTAGAGGGTAACTACGGGTGTACCAAAGTCCTTTTGCTCAGGGAGCCTGAAATCAGAAGTAATATAATAGATTTCTTAAAATAATTTATTATAAACTATTAATTATTACTACTTTTTTTTCTTTTAAACTATTATAACATTTCAAATCAATAAGACATACAATAATATTTAAAAAAAAATTTATTAAATAATTTTAGTTAGATGAATGCACACTCTCCTTCCTCAGATATCCATGTATAATGCTTTGATCAGGAGGGGAGAGGAGCGTTGAAAATTTTGCCACCGGTCCCCAATATTGTGGTTACGTCGCTGGTATTACTAATCACTAAACTTTAATTATAAAGTGTAGGCCTACATATTTTGTAATAAATTTTTTATGAATTATAGGTACTAGTAGAACTTTAATACTAAGTTCTGTTTTTACAAGTTATAATTACACCAACTACTCAGTGATGTATCGATGTATGCTATATTGCTATAGAACCCAAGAAAAAGGATTGCCAGATTGGTATTACAGGGTCAAAGCAATCAACTATTTACATCACAGACAAAAATTTGCCAATAAAATGTTATTCCCCCCCCACAGTCTCCTGATAGCTTAAGAACTCCCAATTATACATCTGTTAAGTCGCATGTTACATATTTTCATACATTTCAAGAAGTTAATTAATGTTGAAAATAATTTTGATATATGAAAAAAAAAATTCTAGTATGCTATGTTTTTTAATAATTTAATTTCTGTGTTTAATAAGAGCTCCTTTCTATAGACTATAGGGCCACAAAATATTATATGGTATAGAATAATTAACTAGTAAAATTACTATTATATAAAATATAAACTTTCTTAACCTGAAAGTTAAAACCTTGAATTAATTTGCAAATCACTAATTTACACTTCTTAGTGTGTATAATTTACAAATTACCTAAACATTTATAGCTTTTGAGTTATAATAGCACTATCTAATATTTTTAAATAGACAATAAAAGAAGCATAATTAATTGATTTACTAACGTGTAAATATGATTTAATATATAAACATTCTAAAAAAAAAATAAAATAAATAACTTACAACATTTTGAATGACAAAATTGGCAACTGTTGATATGAGTAAATTAATACATAATATAATAAAAGTACATGATTTTTTTAACTTTTAGAGTACAATACACACTATACAGTTTGTGCATAAGTATCTACTAATTGTAACAAAAAACCTAGTAATAAAAATTCTGATATGATATTTATAAAATAAATAAATGTGTTTTATACTGAATTTTATTTTTTTTTTTATCTAAATTGAAATTAAGAATAAAGCATATACTTAATATAATGTACGTCCTATAGTCTTTTAAAACAATTAAGGTTTCATGAAATAAAATTTAGAAAATAAGTAATAATAATTGCACATATATAGAAAGTTTTTAATTAATCAATCACAATGACAATAAAAAAAAAAAATTAGTTATAATAATTATATAACAATTATTTTCCTTTTTTTTTACACTTGCGGTCATTTACAACTACTGTTTTTAAAACTGCATGGTTTGCATCTTTTAAATGTTGATGTAGTTTGTTTTTTGATGAAAATACTGATGAACATACACCGCAAACATGATTAGACTTTTTAATTTTGGGGGTTTCAACTATTTTTGGTTTTTTTTTGTTTTTTGTTGACTTTTCTGTTGTTGATTCAACTTGAGGTTGATTTTCCTTTGATGATACTTTAGTTTCTACTTCTAGCGCTGAATAATTATCAGTGTCATTAGAAACAAGATTATGATCATCATCGTTAGTATTTTTAGCACTTATTAATACAACATTGTCTTTATGCTTTTTAGATGTCTGATGATTATGTAAAGCTTTTTCGGTTTTAAAAGATTGATCACACGTCAAACAATATAATACATTAATTTCATCAACGATCTGTGAATCTTTTTTTTTCTTTTTACTAGGTTTTCTTTTTATATTTGATGTTTCTTCTTCACTACTTAAATCAGCTTCTAATATATCATCTGTATCAACATCATTCTGAACATTTGGTAAATTGATATTCTTTGTTTTATTTGTACTAAATTCTATTGCTTCAGTTTCACTACTTAAACTATTGCAAGACTCCGCATTGCTATTTGAGCTATCATAATCTGCTTCGTCTACAACACTTTCTTCATGAGATTGACTTTCGCAATCGTCATCAGAATAACTTTTATTACTATTAGGTTCTTCATTATTCAACATTTGTTCGTCATTCAACATTTCAACTTTGATGAGTTCGATATTTTCTTTATGCTTTTTAGACTTTTCATGGTTTTGAAATGCTTTTTCTGTTTTAAATACTTTATTACAAGCTACACAATATAAACAGTTAGCCATTTCATCATCTGATTCAAATTCATCACTACTACCATACTCAGCAATAAGGCTTTCTTCAATTACCTTTAACTCCTCTTCTACATTAGAAAACTTAGACCAATCAGATTCTTTATAATTGGCCATTTCTTTTTGTTTATCTTTAATTCTTTTTCGTCTAGCTTCTTCCATTCGCTTACTGTTTTCAGCTGATTTTAACTTAAGCGTCTCTGCATATGCTTTTAATCGCTTATCACGTTTACGTACAAACTCTACCAATGCTTGTATTTTTTCATTACGTTCTTTCTTAGCTTTATCGCGAATCTTCTTATTTTCTTTTTCCATTAATTTGGCCACACGTCTGTTAGGGGCTTGTCGTATATCATATTCATCTAACCATCCAAATGGTTTATGTGTGTTAAAACCACACCAAAAGTTGTAGAATGGTCGTACAATATCAGCATAGTCACTGTCTGATCGACCAAATGTTGGAATCTCATCAGGATCCACTTCGAAATAGACACTTTCTTCGACTAATAATGTATTAAATACCTCACGGTACACAGAATAGAACCCTTTATCGTCATCACCAAAGCCTTTATAACAAGAAGGTGAAAAATACTTATAAAGATTAAGCTCATTAACAGGTGTATCACCACTATTAATAATATACTCGCGGTGATTGTCATACCATTGACGTTCACGCGGATCACCTAGTACCTCATATGCTTGCTGAATTAATTGAAACTGTTCTTTAGCTTCCTCAACATTATCTGGATTTTTATCGGGATGCCACCTCAACGCTAATTTCTTATACGACTTTTTCAAATCATCCGCAGAGACATCGCGAGACACTTCCAACACTTCATAAAAACACTTCATTGTACCTTGACTTAGAATATACCTATAAATATAAGTAAATAGAGGTCATTAAAAAAATAATCATAAATTTATACAAACCTATCTTGACAAATAATTTACGTTTGAATAAAAAATCATTTTTAAAATATGTAAGCATAAATATTTACCTGATATTATTATTTTTCAAAATTCAAAAATTTTTTGATTGATCTGTTTTGAGTTTTAATTAAATAAAATCATCAAACTTCTAGTCTAAAAATTTTAACTGTTGTATTATTAAGTGACTAACAGAGTAACAAACCGAGTTACACACCAAATAGGTGACTGCTGAGTGCTGACCACCGAGTACCGACGTTTGAAGCCCCCAATGTAAATAGATATTAGATGATATTATTATCATTTATCTATAAACTTCAAGAGATACTATCATAGAATAATATATGCTTATCGGAGTCCATCCGAAAAAAAGATAACTGTAAGTGCTTATCATTGCGTCGGTCCGTGTGGTTGAATACTTGATTAATTATCGTATAAATGTAGTCGCAGCTTGCAAATTCGTAATTTGTTATTATAATATTTTTCTTTAACTTTTTAACTAAAAAAATTTACTAGGTGTTAAATAATTCAAAATGAGATTAACTGATGCGCTCTTGTCTAAATTACCAAGGGGTCATATTTTCAAAGGGTATGTACAATTAAATTCAAAACTTAACTATAGTAATTATTATGTTAAGATACAGTGTTATAATAGATAACTAAATTATATAAAATACTTAAAAATGTAATATTATGTTACTAGTTTTTGCTATTAATTTGTTATAATAAATTTTAGTTTAAGTAAATAACCACTTATACATTACTATTATGAAAGCTAGAATTTGTAAGTTAAAAAATAATGTATATGCATGGTTAATTTTAGTATTAAATTATTTATATTTTATATTATTATTAGAATGACTAATTTCTTAAGCTACCTGAAACACTTAAGTACTTAAGCTACTATGAATTTTATAATTCTTATTTTTTTCATTAAAAAAACAAGTAAGAATTGAATTTAACATGAGATACATTTTAAGTATTGTCAAATAAGTTATTCGTGTATGTAGCTAAGTTTCAAAAAATATATATTTATTTTAAATACTAAATCTTCAATCATTATATTTCAAAGATTTTATTATTTATTTTAAATAAAATTAAAAACTATTTAACATTAAGTTAAATTAATAATAATAATAATTTTATGCTTATCGATACATATTAGTATGGAACTTATAAATTACTACAAGTTTACAAAGAATTTGAAGTACTATTCACAATTACTAATTTTTTGCTTAAAATGTGTTGTACTGTACTAAAATATATAGTAATATAGTTTTAAATTTGTATACTTCAACTATGGCAAACTATTATCAACACTAACTGTTAACCTATTAATGTTATGCTGCAGACCATTTGTTGAAAACCACTGCAGTGTTGCTCTTGACCTTAGTGGCTTTAGAAAAATACTAAACATTAATAATTTTTGAGTACCTAATAATGTATATGCTCATATAAGTCGTTACATATTTTTGTCTACAATTATTTGTACTTGTAAGTTGCAGTTTATAGACTTTTTTATTTTATTTAAATTTAAAATGAATAATATCTGCAAGTCTCAGATTCTAGAGTTTTTACAAATTATAAAATATAAGTTCTTATTATACATCAAAGATTCCAATTAAAAAATTGTTTGTTAAATATTTAAAGTATTTAATTTTTTTTTTTTTTTGTTTTATTAAGAACATTTTGAATACAACTATTTAAATCAAATATTTTTTGTGCTTATCTAATAAGTAATATTTATTATATTTTATTTGAAGATTTATTAAGTTGGATTACAGTAATTTCCAATGATATTAAGTTCAAGCCTTAATAATAACTAATAAGTAATTATTTTATTTATCTAAGTTTAACATTTATACAATTTTTGCACAATAAGCTAAAGTTGGGCACTAACTAGTTAGTTTTAATGCATACTAACTCTGTAACTTAACTATTTGAATTTAATGTGTAAAATAATCTAATTTAATTATTAAAACCAATAAGTAACTTGTTATTTTTGTAGTTTTTTTTTTAGATCATTAAATATGATTATTAATGAATATTTTCCTAAATATTTTTAATTTTATGACAAAAATATTTTTATCATTATTTATCTTATCAATTCTTTACATTAGTGTTTCTTGTAATACACGGTTTATAAGTACCTACCTACTTTAAAATTTGTTCAATTTAATTTCAATAGTGCAAGTTTGTTACTTACCTATTTTACAGCTAATTTATGTACCTAGTGCATTACATTTGAAAAAACCGGGTTTTTAAAATTTATATTTTAAACTAATGAAATTAAAAAGTAAAAATTAATTAATATTTTTCAATTATTTTGTTGTTATGTTCTTACTTCATTTCATTTATTATAGGAAACATCGTCTAGTCAAACCAGTCACTGGATTAGATGTACATAAAAAACTTAGAGATCTTCAAAGAGAAGAGCAAAATATGTTTTACCTTAGGCACCCATATTTGACTAAGGTAAATATGCATTGAAATAGATATTATATACATTTTTCATGTTTGTAGCGAAAAAGTTAAATACATTATACACTATGTTAAACATTAGTATATTAGTGTTTGTATTGTTTATTTCAAATAATGTACCAAGATAGTTAAGAATTTAAATCTGTTTGTAATTACAGGAAGAATCATATGGTCATTCAAAAGAACAGGGGCGCTTTGAAAAATGGATGAGGAAATGGAAAGTGTTACAAGCAGAGAAATTTGCTAAGCACAAGCCGATGGAAAATCATTTAAGTCATCTTAGGTCAACAGATGGTTGGGAAAGTTATTAAGAGCTTCAATTACAAATATATAATTATTAGATTGATTATAACATAATTTGCATGTTATTTTAGCCTCTGAATGTATGAAAGAAAATAAAATGTAAAATAAATTAATGTGATTTAAAACATCTAAATACATATGCAACATATTTAAATTACTAGTTAACAAAATATTGTAACAAAGTTAAGATCATAATTTTAATTCAAAATACAGCTAATCATAGTCTGGTGCACACAACTGTATCTTCTTCCTCGGTTAACCATTTATTGTCAATTGCTTGATCTTTGTTCAATGTCCTACCACTTCTTAATAACTCAGCGAACTGTGCAGCGATTGGATCACTTCCAACCGTTGCAACTGCTACTACTTCATTTCCTTTACAATAATATAAAACAGCTTTGAAATTTTCAAGATCCCCATTAATTAGAACATCAGTGTAACCTCGATTGTATCCTGTAAAAACATAAAATTAATTTATAGATTAAAAAAAAAAAAAAATAATAAAAAATAAAACATACCAGCAAATCTTATGCTAGTCCCAAATAATGCTGTCCAGAAAAAGGGTACAGATTTAATGGGGGTTTTTTTGCCAAGCATTTGTAAAGCAGCAATTTTTCCATGATATGATGCTAGCTGCCAATGACCTAAAGAAGATTTAATGTCTGTTGAGTAGACAGGAGCATTAGCAACATCTCCACCAGCAAATATTCCTTTCACATTAGTTTCCAAATTCTATAAATTGAAAAATATTTTTTTAATGTTATCACTCATTTATTAAGTCTGGTAAAGAAAAAATAAAACACCTTATCAACTTCAATTGCACCATTAGAAGAATTAATTTCAATATTAGAACCAGCCAAAAATTCAACATTAGTCTTTGATCCAGTGGCTATGATGCAAACATCTGCTTTTAACTTTTGTCCATCAGACAACTCTATTTCAGAGAGTCGATTATTATAACCAATGTAATTTTTTACACTTGTTTTCATGTGAAATACTACGCCTTTGGATTCAAATAATTCTTGTACCCGTTCACCTAATTCTTTTCCTAAACTTTCTTTGAAAGGTACATCACTACGGCCAATTACGTGCACCGATTTAACTTTAGAAAAATTTGATGCAGCTAATTCCATACCTAAACATGTTTTCATTGTTTATTATTAACTTAATTTTAATAACTTAAGTTGAAATTTTAAAATTTTAACCTTACCAATAAATGATGATCCAATAATTACTAAATGGCAATCAGAAGACAAACTTTGAAAGATCTTATGTGCATCATCTATTGTGCGCAAAGTTAATACATTGTCATACTTGGAAACTTCAGGTGTAGAACGAGGCCTAAATATAAGTCATTATAAGAAAAATAAATACTAATTATTATTTAAATACAATGGATATTTACGTCATTCCACTGGCGATAAACATAGCATCAAATGTTATTTGTTCATTATTTGATAAGTGTACAATTTTTGCACTAGTGTCAATTGATTCTACACTAGTCTTAGTTAAAATTTCAATATCTCCAGACTAAAAAATAAAAAATTATAGATTTGTTAAAATGTTATTATTTTTTGAAAAACTAGGTGGTTTATGTAAATTTTAGGGTAAAACATATTGATAAATTTCAACATATAACAAAAAAACATTGTTGAGGAAATTACCATTTTTAAAATTAACCTTAAAATTAATTTTTTTTAGAAATACCTATATTGTTTTTTCTTTAAAAAAGATAAAAAAATATTATTTTCCATGCATTTAGTTTTTAAATAAAACTTAACACAAACCAAATTTAATAAAATTATCTAACCTCATAAAACAATTGAGAACGTAATAATATGCTAGTAGCTTCAGAACTTAAAGCCTTGCTCAGTTTTGTTCGATCATATGGTAAATAACTGTCTTTTGTGATCAATATCAATCGACCATCATATCCTTCTTGTCTTAATTTCTCAACACATTCTGTACCAGCAGGTCCTAGAGCAATAGTTTAATATTATTTTACAATCTTATTTTATAATAAAATAAATAAATTTAGTAATTAATTACCACTTCCAATGACAATGAATGTACGCTTATTTTCTGGATTGTGTTTAGTTAATGGTTTAACAATTTTTGAATTTTCAAGAGCACACTTCTTGGCAGATACTTTTACATTGCCATTAGTTACAGAAACCTTGAAACTCGGAATGCTATCTAAGCCAGGGAAATCCTCAATGTCACCTATTTGTAAAAATAAAATATAAAGGTTTTAAAACATTTAAATTAATATCATGTTTTAAAAGAATTATTTTTACCAGTTTTCAAGTCGAAACAAGCACCATGCCAAGGACATCTTACTACACCATTTCCTAGAGCTCCTTTGACTAAAGGTGCACCATAATGAGAACATTTTGATCCAACAGCAAAAAATTCATTGTTTTGTTTTACAACTAAAATTTTATTTCCATTGTTTCCGATCTCGAATTCCTGCATTCTATTAAGTTTTTATTATTAACATTATATGTAATGATTATTAGTAATTTTAAATCATATGTAAAATTTACCCATTATTAGGAATATCATTTTCTTTACACACAATTTGTTCGATAACATTTTCATTGGAACCTGTAAATAAATTAAATAGTTATCAACATATAAAAACAAAAATGAGGAAGTTTATGAATGAATATATTTTTAAAGCATTAGAAAAAATATAAATGTATATTAATGAAATAATAAAAAAAAAGTAGCAAAAAGCATATGATAAAAATACAATATATGTAAACAAACACACCCGACATTGTTCTGCAAAACACACGCGATTGGGATTGTATACTACTTCTAAATACTAGTCTTCGAATAAATAACATTCAATCCCTGTATGATAAACCGGATTAATAGCCTGAAAGCATGCACATAAAAAAAAATGAATCAACTTATTTTCGTTTATAAACATGAACGAATTGAGTTTGATAGGAATTCATTTTAAACAATTTAATGATAATTAATGATAATTTGATAGCATTTAGCTAATCAAATGGTAAATGTTAATATTATTAATATACATGTATAAATATATATGTAAATATGTAGGTACCCCAACATAATAACTAGTTAATTATATCGAATGTTACTTATGTGAGTATGATTAATCACAGTGAAATGATTTTTATGATAACTTTTAACTTTTTTTGTAAATTCAATGAATTGTAAAAGTGAAAATAAACATATGATTAAGAAACATAGATTTTGATGACAATCACAGTATGAGGCATATGAATTAGTTATTTTATCATGCAAACAGTTTTTTTAAGTATATTATAATAAAGTAAAATATATTTTAAGCAAACACTTAAATCTTTAAAATGCTTAATACAAAAATTGACATTATAAAATCACCAATTTTAAGGACAAACCGTTTTTTTTTAATAGTTTAAAATGAAATTATTTTTTTAATTCCATGTTAAATTATGTCAGTAGTACCATATAGAACAGTACAGTGCATAGATGCTGATAATGTCTTGAACCAGTGTTAACACTAGACACCTAAGTCTAAAATATAGACAGAAAGAAAAGGTATCTTTACTTGCTTCACCTGTTTTTTAAGTGATCACTACAAATAATAAGTGAGGAATGAATTATATTTCCTCTTTAGACAAATTCCATTTTACTTAACATTCTTAAAACATAACCTTAATGTTATCAGGGCCAAGAAAAAATATTAGTTTTATTTAATTTTTCTGAAAATTAAATAGATACTAGATTTAAAAAAAGTCCTAAGACTAAAACTTTTGAGGGACCTTAATTACTTTGAAACCAAATTATTGGATTCCAAAGGGTATACCTAATTTTATTACCTACTATCAAAATGTATTATTCAATGAAAAATATAGAAATTAAAAATTATAAAAACCTATAAAACCTTGATGAGCTCATAAAATCTTTTTTTTTTAAATTTCTGCTTGTAATAGTACTTATAGAATTGTTAACATAAATATACAATATTGGTGTTTAATAAATGAATAAGTATTACTCAGAGCAGTCACTAGATATTATATATTCATTTATTTAACACATTTTATTAATTATAATTTTATAAAATAATAATAATAAAAAAATAAAAATAAACATATGCTATAAACTTACTAATAGTTTAAAAAATATAATATACTTAAATAAATATAATAGATTTACAAAATGCATAAAAAAATATTTTATTTATTTTTTAGAGTTTTTGTAAAACAAAACAACTAAAATATCTTATCTTGTTTTTAATTTAGAAACTGAATATTAAATGGTTAATTAATAACAATAATGTTAGTAATAACTTTAATAGTACTAAAACTTAAAACTTATTTAGGTATAATGTGTTAATAAACTGTAGTTATTAATACATTAAAATATCAATATTTTTAAAATGAACTCTTTTTTAACTATTTTTAATTTATAATTAATAAGGAATGTTAGATACATACTAATTAATTTTGTCATAAACAATCTTTTTAAAATACTATATTTAGAAATAATAACTAACAATAAATAATAACAATTAATAAATAAACTATTTAAGATTGAAGTTTAGATCAACATGGGTTTTTATCATAAATAATTATACTAAGTAGGTTTTTATAGGTAATTACATTATTTGTAGGTAGTTCTAACTAAAAAAAAAAAAAAAAAGGATACATACAAGTACAAATAAACTTTTTGGGAATTGTATTTATTTAGCCATCATTAAAATCATCTAAATACCTAATTAGATACAGAAATACAAAAATATAACTATTTTGACATTTGCTATTTAAAAATTCCATGTTTATTGCTATTTAATGTCATTACAAGCAAGTACATTTGTGTTTAATGAATGCATAATTATAACAATTTAAGTACATAAGTTAGAACAAATAAAAATGTTGGTCTCTTAAATGTTTGAAAAATAATTAAATACCTATTATATTCTAATCATTTTAATTGTATATAATATACGGTAAATGCAAAAATTTATACTTCATGTCTTTAAATTTAAATCAAAAGAACAATGTTTATAGATATGAAATTAATAACAGAAAATTGCCAAGATTAAATGGAAACATACTTATATTATATATATTTCAAATTTAAGACTAAATAAAAATAAATAATTTAGACACCTAATAAGTATAATAAATTATTAGTAGTTATGATTTTTTATTGGACTATTAAATCAAGTAGGTAAGTATATCATTAATTTAGTATAGTGAACTATTTCATATAGATAATGTAAAAAAAGGTCAAAGTTTACCATTATTTTTTATACAATTTTTATTGTATAATTAGGTAGGTAATTGATAATAATTGAAAATTTTTAAGATAAATCATTACATAAATTTGTAAAAAATGCAATATTCATATAACACAAAGGCATGTTGAATATATTAGGTAAATATAACTACATTTATAGACAATTGTAGTTTGACCTATGTTTTAACAGAAGGTGTTATTTATTTATTCCAAATGTTCTAAATTAACATGCTCACAAGTTACAATTTCAAGGTTTAATTAAATTTATATAACACGAATAATTGTATAAAATACATCTATAACATTACGTAATATTACATAGATTTTATAAAAAATGTAGTTTTATTTTTTAAATAACTTTTTATCTAAACTTTTTAAAGTGATATCTGAGATTAAGTACATCCAAAATGTTTATTTTTTTAATGTGTACTATTACTATTTCTGAACTGAATTCATGATAGGTATTTTAATATTTTATTATTTATAAATAAGACTATAATATTGTTTTTATTTTAAACCACTTTATTTCAATATAGACTGAATGTTAATAACTACTATTTAATTTTTTTTGGAAAATTAAAATAATAACTTTTTTCTAATGTTTTGTATGTAGATATAAGCTTTAGGCAATTTTTTAGGTACTTAGCAATTTAGCACAATTTTATATATTGTTTGAAAAATAATTCGAGTTATTATAAGTTGCCAGTCGGATTGGTTTGCATAATATAAATAGAGTGTATAAAGAGATCAAACATCAGCAGTTATAAACAGCAGGTATTTGATGAATAATCATACCTACTGGAAAGCTTTAGAAAGCCTAGTAATAGCTCAAGCACAACTGGAGAGATGACAAATAACAGATCGAGTAAAAAAATGGTGACCGCAAAGTCATAATTGGTCATTATTGGTATAATAAAAAAATAAAAACTCACCTTCGGTGCTCTTTGACGCTATCGAGCCCATTTAACAGCTCGGTGTAGACTGTTGTGGCGGCGATATGGACAACGTTCAGCTGCAGAGAGAAAGTATCGTTACTACCCACGGCGATATAGTTTTGATCTGAATGATTTAATGTACCGGCGTTCACTCTGGCATAACTGCTACGTACGTATGTATGCCTAAGTAGATCTATTACGTGAGAGGTACACACAATTATAATACGAGTTGAGTATAAGTAGAAAGGTTTCGTATTAATCGTGGTAGTCGACAATCACCACCAAGCGCCCACGGGTGAATGTCGATTGTCGAATGAGACTCGGAGAGTAATAAATTCTGTATTTCTGTCACCGTGACCGTGCGCGCGCGTCAGAGGCCGCTAGAATATATTTTAATATTATGATTATTATTATGAGGAAAAAAAAACAAAATTTCCGATAACGATAATCACGGTCTGGACGGTCAGGTGGGGCGGAATAGCTCATGCACGCGCACGGTGACCGAACGGACTGTAAAGTGTAAAGCGTAAACCAGAAATCGCTAGTTCGCTACAGGCTACAGCAGTGTCATTGTGTCAGTATGTGGTACTGAGGTCTGTGGTGACGTGTGTTATAGGTATGACTGCTGTCCAGTCGAATTATTACTCGAATTTCCACAGTTCACGGCGGTTGACGATAGAACTCAACACGCCGAGACTCCAATAGACCTTGGCACTGCACTCGGTCAGTAGGCGAAGCAAATGCTCAAAATATTATATTCAATACTGAATAGTGAATACTCCAATTTCGTACATTATATTACAATTTATAATAGTTACCCGAGCTTTATATTTTAATATAATGTATTGATGTCGTATCATATAATAATAATATGCTCAGGTGTATATTGTTTAATACTGAATACCGTCAACTGTTCTGCTGTTGTACGGGGTTTACGACGTCTCTTATACGTAACATTGGTTTTTACCTTTTGTTATCGGCACTTTACTCCAACGGAATGATAACTGCTAACAAAATAAAATAACGATTACCTACGGTTTTTATTTTTTTGTAATAGATGATGGCCACGATTCACAGTCTAGCTGAGCACAATTACCTGAATTACCTATTATTTATTAGTGCATAACGGTTCTTAATCAATTTAGTCTAATGTTCTATGACTCAACTGCCAACCGCACAGAATGCCTATTATTTGACATGGGTATAAGTGAAATTATTAAATTATTACATTTATTAATCTGTAATCATCTAAAGGAGTAAGTCACTGAAGTTTGGGCGCAAAATATGTACAATTTATTAAATCACTAGCTTAATTTTTTTATATTTATGATCATAATTCGTGGCTTGTGTTTACAAGTTACTGTCTAAGAGTACGTAACTCATACTTTGTTAACATAGAATTAAAATATACGAATTGCGATTTGCAACTACTTTTGTTTTCAGTTTCTCAGACATGTTTTTTGTTTCCGTTCGAAAATTATCGTTATCGACGACGTTATTCATTAGAATAACAATAATAATTAATTTCTATGGTATTATGCAAAAAATATTAATATAATAACTAAATAACTTGTATCAGTGATGAATTGAACTTAATCTATCCACAACGACTAGAAGTTAGAACAATATTGATAAACGTTTCTAATTATTACAATTATTTACAAGCATGTACTTACCAATTAATGTTTATTATTTATTTATAGTTTTCACTATTACAATTGAACATCTATCCACCCATAAACCTTATAAAAAATCGAAAAGTAACCGCTCCGAACCGCCACTTCCTTTAGTAGGATCAGTTAATCAGATAAAGGCCATAGATCCTAACCTAGGATAACACTTTTGGTAGACTACTGGTAATGATTCAATTTAACAAACTATCTTATTTGAAATCAATTGCTAACAATTGTATGGTACTATGTTAGTAATAGTATACTAGTATGGTACAATTTTAGAATCTTGCTACAATGTTTCATTAAATGTATACCATGACCGGCATAACCCGGTGTTCTTAAGTTAAAATAGTTATTATTTATTACTTATTAGGTACTTATTGTTGTATTGTATTTTATTCTATTTATTTGTTTAGATGCAACAATATTATATATAAATGTATAATATATTAAAATTAGATAATTCAGATATTTTTTTTTTTATCAATGATTAAACAATTGATGAGAGTTTTGATATTCAGTGAAGTTGATGTTGTTTTATCAGATATTCAGATGTACAAATTTTGTTTTTATCGTGGTAATTACTAAATAGTCCTATTCATAGTCCATAGATCTTTTTTATCTAGGGTATAGACTTATATATAGAGCATACATTTTTGTACACTAAAAAGTAAGTAAAAAGTATCAAAATATGCAATATGTTATGCAGTTAAAATCCTAAAAATACGTAAGATAGTTTTTTATTTTAAATGAATAATGATAAAAAAAAAAACACAATTTTTATTTGATTAACTAAATAAGCAACTTATAATAATTAATAGATATTAGATAAGGTAATAATATTTTAAAATTACTCATCATAACTTAAGAAATAGTGGTGGGAATGGCTAAGGGTTCAAACTTCTATAATGATAGTTATTCATAACCAAGTTATGCAAAAAGAGTGGCATTATCATAATACTTTATATATACACCACACTGTTAATAAATACGGTCATACAGATGTTTATATTATGATCATGGACATATGTGATCAGATATTGTTATGATGTTCTTATCTTCATATAAAAGAATTAACCCTACTGGCTAAATCGAGACCCTTCGACCATCAGTGACTCGGACTTAATGTCACTGTCACTTTCTTCGTGTATGTCTTTGGTCGTGATCATACGTTAAGTGTAAATTGTATACGTCATCTAATCAATTTTGTGTGTCTTAAATAATAAAAATGTTACTTCAACATTAATAGTATATCTTTTATGTTTATAATTAACATTAAACTTGTACATCATTCTTGCAGCGTTTACCGAATGCCTGACAACCAAACAAGGGTAAGTCAATTTGATATAGGTACCTACATAATATATGTATATAATATCCTTATATATATAATCGTGTATATACATATATACATAAAAGCAGTGGCGTATTTTCAAATGTTTTGTGGGGGGGGGGAGGTATAAATATTAAGTACCTATAAGTTTATAATATAAAAAAACACATACAAGTTATGATGTAATAATTATATTATTTATACCTATTATATTATGTAGAGGTATTTCACTACTATAGTACTATTATGATTTATTAATATAAATTTATAGTTTTTTTTATAATAAAAAAGGTAAACGTCTTTTTTTTCTCTATAGTTCTTCAATAACTTCTTCCGGTTTTATTGAGTAGTTTTTATTTATTGATAACATCGCTAAACCGACAAAAATAACCCAAAGTTAATCCCAAGTTATTCATGACTTTTTTATTTTTCTGGGGGGGGGGTCGAGACCCGGGACCCCCCATCCCCCCACAAATACGTCACTACATATAAGAGGATAGTAATCCAGATCGCCCGCGCAACATATATGAATCCATATAGGTAGGTACGTTGTGCGAGCGTGTCTATTACGCTTTACTACACTTCCGAAAACTGCCTTGGATTATGATTATTTAGAAATTTAAAATTGGTTTTTTTTACTTATAAATGCTTATTCCCCTTCACCACCAAAAGAAGAATTCTATTCTGAATGGATATGAATTTGACACTGTCCAGTGTCCACGGTCCATTATTGATATTAGATATAACTAAATTAGTAATCGATTCTAGGTAGGTACCTATCATGAGGATGTCCATACTCCATATCTTATAAAAATGGATATTAGATACCTAGGACATTCATAGAGCTTATTTTAAGATTGATGTCACATTAATATATAAATAATAAATATCTTAATTCATGTCGTAAACCTTGTCATTATCTGTCGTCTTATCACTTGTCCGTGCTTATTACACTTGCATCTCTTATCAATGATTGTGGCTGCCGGGTACTAAGGGTGAAACATTAAATTTTAAAACTACTTTTATAGTGTTAAAGCCACGGTTAGATGAAAAAAATATTAATATTTTATTTTGTGGTACAGATGTAAAATAAGTTTCTTGAAGATCGAATTTCTCCTATTTTTTTGTATAAACGAACAGTAATTTTAGCACCTATATAAATTATGTATTTATTTTCAACCATTATATCCTTGTCTTCTTAGTTGTTAGTACATGACGTACTGAACTTACTTAATAAATCATAATTGTTTTAACAGTATTTTCTACGAACGGATTATGACTTCCAGGAATTCACACTGTCACTACTGTTGGTGAAATGAATTCGTCATCAGTAGACAATGATCTAGATCTGAATGTTTTTGACCCATATACACAAGCCGCGTTGATCAAAGGTAAAATTATAATATTTTTGTAAACGATGACCGATCATTGTCATAATTTATAAGCTCCCTAGAATATTAGAGGGCTATATAAAATATACTAGATTTGATTGTCTATGCAATACTTTATTTTATTTATGCTTATATATTTTTTAAACTAATGTCTAAATTGTGTTAGATAAACATTTTATTGGTAATTAGTTTATTAATTATTACCTAATCTTAAATTATATAATTGTATGAGTGAATTTCGTTTCAACTTTATTCAGAATAAGAGTATACCAGTTTGTTTATAAACAAAGGTATTGTACTTTGCCAAATCCATATATTATCAAATTGTGAATGGTGGTACCAATCCTGACTGTTAAGAAATTATATTGGTTGTGAAAACTCTACCAGTTTTCAATCACTGCATGTTGAACCCTTATTTTAAGTAGAATTATGAAAAACAATCGAAATATCTCGATTATGTTCATCACTAGTTATCAACATAGGTCATAGACTTATCAATTATATTATATTACTACAATTGAGTTCTAAAGTTTCAATTTTTTTTTTTTTGGCAATTTATTAACTTATATGAATTTAAAATTTAATTGCTTCTTGTCATTTAAATAATGATTGAATTGTAGATACCTAAATATTTGCAAATCACTTTTTAATACAAAAAATATTCATAAATATAAAGGTGTTAAAATCTAATTATAATAGGTACATTTTAGTATATTCAGTATTTACAGATTTTTATAGTATGTTTTACTTAATGTAGTATCATAATAATAATTTTAAATAATAAATGGAAGATAAGATTTATAAATTAATAAGTGTTAAAATAATTTTTGTATACCACGTCGGGGTTAACAATTAATAATATCCATGGATTATTGTTATATTAATATTTTAAGAAACCTAAGTTTTATTTTGCTCTTTTTTTAATATAATGCGACAAATAAAATTTATACAATATTTTTAATAACATTTAAAGAAAAAAATTCTATAAATATATAATATTGTTATTATAATATACAAAACCATAGTGCTATAAGAATAATACTATTATACAAACTTTTTTTTTTCTTACTGACTATAATAATAAATAAAAATACATAATAGTTCAATGCAACAAGAGAAATATGTCCATTAAAACTGATAGTGTATTATATTGTATTTTAACAATAGTTATAACAACACTTTCATGTCACAACGTCACGCATAAATTATTAACATAAATGAATAATTAAATTGATTAATTGTAAAAATATTGACATAAAAATAACATTATAATTTCAAGGGTATATTTCAAAAATAATATTTGCGAGTATACCTAATTGTTTATAGTATAATTGTTTTGTATTGTTTAGGAGGTTTTCTATTATCCACAAATATTTTAAAGTATACTGAAACAGAATTTAGAAAAAAAGTTAATTTGACTGTAGAAGCCACTCGCCGTGTGTTTATTGCAGCAGCTAATATAAGTGTATCAAATGTCAAGTAATATTAATTATAAACAAAGCATTACAACATGTGCATAAATACTGATTTTTTAATTCATTAATATTATAGATGTCATCAAGAGTCAAATAATCAAGTTCTTACTACAGGCTGTAAACAGATTGATGAACTTTTGGGGGGAGGACTATTCAAATGTGGCATTACAGAGATCTCCGGTGAAAGTGGCTGTGGGAAAACACAATTTTGTTTGCAGATAGCACTTACTGTTCAATTACCATTATCACTCAAAGGAGCAAAGTCTGGTTGGTAATAATCGTTAAAATAATAAATAAATTTAAAAAAAAGGTTCTAAATTTGACTTTTTATTTAAATTAAGGAGCTGCATACATTTGTACTGAAGACCGATTTCCTTCTAGTCGAATACAACAGATGATTTCTAATGTTCGTTTTAAGTATAAATGTGATAATAAAACTGATATGAATGAATTATGTCAAATAGATTATGGAGACAATATTTTAATTAGTCACATAGCAACTGTGGTAAATTATTTTGTTTTGATTAGAAGATTTTTGTCCAACTATTCTTATGAATTTTAGGAAGATTTAAAAAAATGTATCCATGAAATGCTTCCAAAAGCATTGTTACATAGATCTATAAAACTCATTATTATTGATAGTATAACAGCTGTGTTTCGTGGAGAATATGCATTAAATGAATTACCTCGTAGATCTAGAGATCTCAGAGATGTGGCGTTTTTTCTACATAAGCTATCTGTTGAACATGGATTGTGGATCATATGTGTTAATCAGGTAATATAAATATGAATGAAATATTATACAAATTTAACATACCATTAATTTCATTTTCATGTTTTCATATACAGGTAACTTCATCTATGTCAGATAACAGTGGAAAGAAATTAGTCCCATCTTTGGGACTTTCGTGGGCGAATTTAGTAACTACTAGACTTATGATGTCCAAAACACAGTCTTCTAGATATATAGAAGTGATGTTCAGTCCACATACGGCTTCAACAAGAGTTCCTTTTAGAGTTACTGAACAAGGGATTGAATCTAACTAAAATGCATTTTTATTTAACAAAAGTAATTATATTTTGAATTATTTTTTTATGATCAGTCATGAAGTATTTTTTTTTATATGTATATATATATATATATCAATTTTACAAAATATATTTATATAAAAATAATGCATTTAAAAAAAAAAAAAACTTACATTTTAATATTTATTTAATAATATAAACAATGTTTATAAAAACTTGATTATCATTATGGTTTACAATTTTATGTAATTAAGTATATAGTTTTTAAATTTAGTGTTAACACTGTTAACTTATACTTAGAAAAATGTGAATTAAAAATTTCACTATGAAGTACTATATTACTATTCAATTATAAGGGATGCAGATGCATAGCTAACTGATGAATCACCCAGATTGTAACATTTGCTAGACTGAGCATATTTTAGAAACTTGAGTGATAATTTTTGAGTCCGTAAATGATTTGCCGCCTAAAGATTACAATATTTTACAAGAAATAATTAAAATTAATAAATATTATTGATTATTTTAAGTTTACCTGTAATAGAACACTGATCGGATGTCTACCACATATAGTATTAGAGAAAGTTTTCAAGTATTCAACAAAAGCAGCTGGTTTTAAAGTTTCTATAGTATCCATGCCCTTGAAAAAAAGATAATGATGTACATAATTATTAAACTGTCATAATATTATAATTGTTATAATGATTGTAAATATTAATTTGATTTGATTTCTATTGTATAAAAAAAATTAAGCCAATTTAGTTATAACCTACAGATAATTAAACTTAAAAAACTAACCTTATGATCTAGAGTTTTAATTGATTGATGAATTTCACCCCAAGATTTTTCATAAAATGTATAACGAAATCTTTGTCCCCAATGACAAAAATCTGAAGATATAATAAAAAGATTTTTCGGATCTGCTAAATATTGAGAAAATATATGTCCATAGAGAGATTCTTTTTCAGTACTTAACGAGCCAACCATTACTGGCACAATAGTGAATTTATCTTTGTAGCTAAAATATAATAAAAGATGTACATAAATTATTGTTATTAAGTATGTAAATTTTTTTATGGTTATTACTCTTGCATCACTTTGGCAATATAAGGCAATTGCATTTCAATACTATGTTCGTCTTCATCTACTTTCATACTCATTCGTTCAAAATGTCCAGTTGACTCGAGCTCTTCGTATACTAAATATAATTTTAAAACAATGATATTGTCTTACTTCAGAAATATAAATTCTTACCTTCATTATCAATTTGTAAATCATAAAACGGTGTTCTATACTTAACAGCGCTTGACAAAGCACAACCGGATAGACGAACATTATGCGAGGGTCCAAGTATAAAAATACGTTGCCTAAAAATAACTAGAGTTACTTATGAAAAGTTTTGTTATCATTGTAACTTACACGACAAATGGACTTATTTGGCGATAAGCAAATGCTGCACAAGCACCACAATATTGATATCCGGCATGTCTGTAAAATAGAAATTCATTAGATTAATTGACGATATTGAATATTGATGAATATGACTTATTTGTTGAATGTATTATTCAGAAAATACGTACGGAGCTATTATGGCTCTAGCAGGCCCATGAGTGAGTTCAGCAGCACCTAACCAGTTTTCTAATTGATTGCTGAGTTCTTTTGCTGAAAAATTAATCGTAACATTTTATTCCGATCCCAAACATTGACAAAAAAATCACATACCAGACTCGTTGTACCATGTCCCAGAGTGACTAGCTCTACGTACAGCCATTTTCGTAGGATTAGCGTGAAGATTAATTTCACTGTAAGCAAAGAAGAAATGTTTAAAATCCGTCGAATGGAAATTCAGACGATCCGTTAATGGACACAGTAAAATAATACTGAAGACAATGGCAATTTATAATAGACTATTAGTTATTACTAACTAGCAATTATAGTAAAACACTAATACAGTATACAATACACTATAATAGTATAATACTATACTAATATTTTATCATGATATACTACATAATGAAAATGTAAAAATCTCCGTATAAATCGATGATAACAGTTTGATATCGAGTATTCGAGTACCGATCCGGTGTGGCCATATAGAAAATTACAATGGCCACGCGTCCAACTCGCTGGTTGTCTGACCATACTGACGTTTCATTTGGTTTGGTTCCACGCTTATCAAATGGTTATCACGTCAACGTTGGTCGATGGTGGTAAACTGGTGATTGGTTTGAGTGGTTTGATGAAATAATAGGTACAGTCCAAGATAATATAATTATTTTTATTATACTTAAAAAATACATTTTAATAATATAAATTAATTAAAATTTTATTATTTAACATTTATAATTGGGTGTTAGTTGTGGCTGACAAAAGTGTCCATCGTACAATTCTAAAGTTAACGACCAACGTCTTTTTAGTCCAGTCAAGGTGTTGTAGTGTGCCGTGGAAACTGCGTTCTATACGGGGACCGTGAGTCTAATGAAGTGATTCGACGGAGAGCATTAAATAAGTAATCGTTACACGAAAATGTCTGCGTCTGCTATTTATATATTAGACGTCAAGGGCAAGGTGTTGATATCCCGAAATTATCGGGGTGATATTGCGCCCAATGTTATTGAAAAGTTCATGCCACTGCTGATGGAAAAAGAAGAGGAGGGATCATTGACTCCCCTGTTACAGACCGAGGAGTGTACGTTCACATACATAAAATGCAACAATCTTTATGTTGTGTCCACGACCAAGAAGAATGCTAACATCATGCTGGTTTTTGTGTTTCTACATAAGGTTGTGCGAATCATGAATGAATATTTTAAAGAAATTGAAGAAGAGAGTATACGTGACAACTTTGTAGTTATATATGAACTTTTGGATGAACTGCTTGACTTTGGGTATCCACAAACTACCGACAGCAAAATCCTACAAGAGTACATTACCCAAGATGGTCACAAATTAGAAATACAACCTAGAATCCCTATGGCGGTAACTAATGCTGTGTCTTGGCGCTCAGAAGGGCTCAAGTATAGAAAAAACGAAGTATTTTTAGATGTTATCGAATCAGTAAATTTGTTAGCTAGTGCTAATGGAAATGTACTTAGAAGTGAAATAGTAGGTTCAATCAAAATGAGAGTTTACTTGTCTGGAATGCCAGAACTACGTTTAGGGCTTAATGACAAGGTATTATTTGAAAGCACTGGACGTGGCAAATCAAAATCTGTAGAACTTGAAGATGTTAAATTCCATCAATGTGTTCGTCTATCACGATTTGAAAACGATAGAACTATATCGTTTATTCCTCCAGATGGAGAATTTGATTTGATGACATACAGGTAATTTTTTGTAGTTTAATTTATTAGGGAAACCATTAGATAATAATACTTTAATTTTCTTACAGGTTAAGTACACACATCAAGCCTTTGATTTGGATTGAAAGTGTTATTGAAAGACATGCTCATAGTCGGGTTGAATACATAGTTAAGGCAAAATCACAGTTTAAGCGTCGATCTACTGCCAATAATGTAGAAGTAGTTATCCAAGTCCCCATGGATGCTGATTCTCCTAAATTCAAAACTACTGTAGGTTCAGTCAAGTATATGCCAGAGCAAAATTCATTAGTATGGTCGATAAAGTCTTTCCCAGGTGGTAGAGAATATTTAATGAGAGCACATTTTGGTCTACCAAGTGTTGAAAATGAAGAAACTGAAGGTAGGCCTCCTATACAGGTGAGGTTTGAAATACCATATTTCACAACATCAGGCATTCAAGTCAGGTACTTGAAAATTATTGAGAAGAGTGGTTATCAAGCATTACCTTGGGTACGATATATTACCCAAAATGGAGACTACCAGTTAAGAACCAACTAAAACACTGAGTTTGTATAATTATTAATTATTATTATAGTTGAATATATGATATTTATTACATTATTATCTTTTACTTCAAAAATGAGGTAGCAAATAACATTACTTTTAATTAAAAAAACTTTCCTTTTTTTTAAAATTGTTGATCCGTCCTATGCATTGTATTTTTAATTTAACCTGTCATTACATAAATATTACTAAACTAAAAATGACTGCTGTAGGTGTTAACTGTTTGTTGATTTTATTGTAAAAACAATATCATCCTATATTTTAATAAATTGTAAATATTTCATAAAAAAAATTATAACAGAATGTTTAGTTATTGGTTTAGTATAAGTCATAATATTATGTACCTACATACCAATATTTTATTCAATTTTAATTATTATTATTAATATTATTAGTTATTGTTAATACCAGTTATTATACATCTTAATAAAATATCAAATGAGTATTATTTAAGTTACTGTTTTTTTTTTTTTGAAAATATGTTTTAAGTATTTATTAATTTATTTTATCATTTAGTGATTAAAATAATGGTCTTTTAGAAGTTTAATGATTTTATATTATTTTATAATATAAACAATACGCAGCGCTATAATTATATTATTATTCTAGTGGCTTTATGTTAAGTTTGTGTACCTATAAAGATACGACATGATATAATATCAGTATTTAAAAAGTATTGATAAATATATATAAATTATAGCTGAATGTTGAACACAGAACTCCCAAGTGAAGTCATTAGTTTGTAAAATATGCTGCAGATTAATTATATATTATAACGCAAAAAATTTAATCTGTTTTGTGCTAATATTGATTATGCTGAAATAAGAATCTTGGTAGATACTTAATATAGTTATATATAATAAATATACATTATGCGTAAGAGTTCATTTTTATATATTTCACATTAAATTCATAATTTTTTTTTTTTAGTAGGTAAATTAACTTATAAGATATAATGCTATATTATAGTTTTATATTTATTAACGCGTTAAAATATATATTATATAATTAAATATTAACTATTAAACATTTATTATTTTATACTTAAATTAAAAATTTCTTTAAATTTTACTGAGAAATTTAGAATATTTTGAATGCGCATTTTATATGTTAAATTTGTTTCAATACTGCTTATTGGGTAAGCATATTGTAGATCAAAGCTACGGTATATTATAAATTATAATATAATATATTGAGATGGTTTTGTAATCGTAAATTCTGGAATTGTTAATATTAAATTTACAGTTACGCAAAATAAATTATTTCTAGGATTTGATTAATATACTCGTATTATCAATTTAAAATTAATAAATATAAAAATTTGGGGAGCTAGGTACAAACAGTTCTATTGTGTATTTGTGTAGAAGATTTTGAGTGTATCTTTATCATTGAGTAGGTAATCGTAACGGATACATTAAAACTTTAATTCAATTCGATTCTGAGTAGAAACTAAGCCTCTAGCTAAGGATTAGATACAGAATCTATCAGAAATTGATTTGTATTAGTGTAAAACTAATGGTATATTATGGTGAACTGTACGAATAGGGCCTAAATTGGGATAAAATGACAAAAGTTACTATTTTATTTTGAGCTTACAACACATTGTAAAAAATAGATATCTTAATTTTGTAAATATTTTCATTAATTTGCTTAACCAACATTTTTTTCTGGATTTGCTTTAAACAATTTTGTTTTTTCTTAATATTGACAATATATTATTATATAAATATTAATTAGATTTTTCTTACATCATAGTACACGTTAGTTGTTTGGACGTTTAAGCATAAAATATTTGCGCTTAGATAAGGCATACATTAGTGTATAATTGTTATTAAACTAAAAAAAAATTCCATTAAATACCTACTGATAAATGTATAAATGATATAATTTCGAAAATAAATAAAAACTGATTTTGAACTTTATGCCTCAGTGTGCCGTAAAGGTGATTTAACTGGAGCAGAATTTACATTTCTTAGAATATTAGTGTCACTGTCAGCCACGTATATATATATGTACTCAATGTAGGTATGTAAATAAATAAATAAATATATATATTTATATAAACATTCTATACAAATTGGGAATAAGATTGTGTTTAGTTCAAATGAATATTGTAAGTAAGGTTATTTATTATTAATTAATACTACGATTAGTATTTACGAAGAGAACTAACAGTTTATGAATTTAGATGAGCATTGATAAAAGATTTTGCATTGAATTGTCTATGTTTTATAGAAAAAATTATTTTCTATAAAATAATTATATTATAAACAATATTAATTTAAAATAAAAAACAAAACAATTTAAGACAAATCCATAGTTTTAGTAATTTGGTATATACCTATAGGCAGTGACGTATTTAGGATTTTGTTGCCTTGGGTACACATTTTTTTAATGCTAATTCCCTCACAGGTTTTTTTATAGTGGACATTTTTCTTACCCATAAAAAAAGCTGACAATAAGTACATGTGATATGCTAATAGTTTCATATAGAATAAAAATCTATATAGCTGAAGGCAGTGGCGTATCCAGGATTTTTTTTAGGGGGGTCTAAAATTTTACCATATATACTACCTACTATCAAAAACAAAAAAAATAAAATAAACCAAATATTTAATGTTTATAGTGCAAATAATTTGTTTATATTTTCAGTCAGTCATTAAGTTAATATATATATATATACGAGTATATACATAATAATAAATAGTAATAGTAATTCAATAATAAAAACGGGTTAATCCCAACAAAATTATAAGTGTATGTAATGCTGGTATAAGAGTATTATTGTAGTATGCGTTCATGCATACAAATAAATTTAAATCTTTAAAACAAAATCTAGTAAATAAGGCCAACGAGGGGGGGGGGCATGGCCCCGTGGCCCCCCTGGATACGCCACTGTCTGAAGGCAAACAATAAATTAACACACGCGCGTTTATTATGAAATCTGGAGATTCATTTTACAAAATAGCTGTATTGTAGTGTTGATATTAATATTACGTTTTGTTGACATTGATTTGCTTATAAAAAAAATAACTAACATTTTATTATTATTTTTTTTTTACATCTGTTAAAAAAAAAAAGCTCCCAGTTAAATTGCTGCCCCCAAAAAAGTACTGTTCAGGAAAATTGCTCCCCATGCCCCCCCTCCCCCTATAAATGCGCCACTGCCAATAGGCTATAGATTATATTCATGTTGACGCATGGAAATATATAAGTATGCAATTATGTAATCATGCGAACACAGCGCTATGTTAAAAAGTCTGTATAAGTATCTACTTGGAAGTTGTCATATTTTGTGAAAAACATACATTTGTGTTTAGTATGTTTTGTGTAATCACGTATACTGAGTCTACAGTGTAGACAGTAATAGTAGGTTTATAAGAACCTATATAATATACTTCTATAACACATAATATATTGTACGGCAACGAAATGTGGAAATACATAAATTATTATTCGATTTTTAATTATATTTACGTATATCTGTGACTTGAAAATCATATTAAATAAATATAATATTTTTTTTAAATTATAAAAGTTAGAAGCATGTTTATAAATGATAAACCCGTAAGTAGTTCTTGAAATTAACGAAATACGGCGAAGATAATAGGTGTTAATAAAATGGCCAAAGATGAAATAGTTATAGATTAGTTAAGTGATAAGAATTTAAAATTTTACAAGTTATAAAATTTAACTGAGATAATTTTGAATATTTAACAGATTACTCATGAATTACGAAAACTCGTAAAATTATTCTTATTATGATCTTAATATATTTTAATACACATTAATTTAAGATTAATTGGTAGCTTAGCGAGATGATAAATGCATTAAAAGATTATATTATACCGGTAATCGGTAAAGTACAATATTACATAATAAATATCATTAGGTATTTGGATTACGTGAAATTATTGTGAAAACAAATCGTTGAAAAATTAATAAAAACACCGCTCTATAGGTACCTATAATAGTTTTTCAAAATTTAAACTATTTAATATTTTAAGTAGAACCTTAGTAATAAGTTAGTAAATATGTTTAATGTAAATCGTTTATATCGATTAAACGGATATGTTTTAATATTATAAGTTTCGATGAAGATACTTACTTCTGTTAAGCATAATATTATCATAGTCATTAGTCTAAATTTATACATTACACGTGATAGGTAAGATATGCAATTGATATAAAAACCATAATAGGTATTTAAAAATATAATACAGATAAATCAACAATAAAAGTAGTTATATTTACTGAACATACTCATCCCTTTTTTATGCTTTATATTATATTATTATGTATTCATTGAAATTGCAATTGTTGAAATTTTTTTTAGATTTTAAGCTGAAGGACTACATTTATTACTTCATATTATCTATACTTCAGATAAATATTATTTACAGATTTTTTTTTATCATATTATACAGAATGTATTGCGCAGATGATACAAACTTATTTAATTCCAAATAAGAACAACAATTTTTATAGTAGATTAATATTTATTAAGCATACTTTTTTTTTTTACGCATTTAATTTATTTTGTTTTATATTTATAATAAATGCCCATCGGTTTTTGAAAATGGAACAAATGATTAACATAAAAAATATGCTTATGAATAATTACAATAATAATAATATATAAAGTAAACAATTAATATAATAAAACAGAATTATTTAGGCCAAATATAAAAATTATTATAATAGAATACATATTTTTTTTTTATCATTATTATTTTTTTTATTAATCTTTTTTTAAGCCCGGCAATCAAGGCCATTAGCTGTGGATAGGAACAGTAGGTTTTTTGTGTAAAGTTTTGTTTGTTTGTTAGGTTTTGGTTAGATGGGTTGGAACACGTGTGTGTTTGTGTATGCGCTATGGATTCATTCCCAAGAACTCAGGTGGTCACCTATTCCAGAGTTAGTGACACACCAAAACACATTATAGTGACTGAGGCTAACCACCGCGCCAACTAGACCACATAATACATATTGTTCTGACAAAAGGATTATTTATTATTTAAATCATAATTCGAAAAATACTTTTATAAATTAGTTCTACGATAACTATAATTTTTAACTTATCATAATATGTGTATATGTCTACTTAATTTACCTGACTAATGAATCCTAGTCCAAATTATTATTGTTATTATTATTAGTTATTACAGATAATAGGTAACCGATCTTACATAATATGTATTACAGTTTACATTTATTAATGTGAATATGTCATTGTACTTATATATATATATATATTTAATATTTTATAGTAAACATAATCACGCAGGGCAATGGCGATTATAATAGATAGAAGTTCTATACTGTTCCAGATGTTGGTGAATCATTTTATGTACAGTGTGTCTGTATCAATATACTATGTATAATGTACACACCATCGGTATCTAAATTATACAGCACACTCGTATACACAGTAGGTACATGTACAGTATATACAAATAATATAATATAATATTTTATAAAACCGTCTTTGTGCCCATGGATTATTTCTACTAAAATCTCACGTGCTCGAGTATACATATATATTATAATATACATATTATTACATGCACTCGTACATAAATATACGCGTCGATAGTTCCGTAATTAAGGAAAGCCGATAAAGGTAGGATAAATATACCTATATTTATGGTTTATGCAAGCATTTTACCACACCGCAGTATGAAAAGAAATGCATTAAGTGTATGTACATACGTATTATAATAATAACCATGTAATAATAACCATCATTATGTTCGGATTCGTTCTCTGCAAACGAGACCCCATTATATTCGGTTATGTTAAAAGTAAGTATGTAAGTCGTATACATACATTCACGCACGAGCGCGTACTATATAAACACATGGTATTATTATATTATATATAAAAATAACTGAAGAAAACAATTTCTCTCTTATTTCAAGAGAAACAACACGGAAATAATACCCGAAAGATTGGCATGAACCTTGTGACAAATTGGAATATACTCACCCGAATCTGTATATAGTGTATACTGCAGTACACACAATGTGCATACTATACATGTAAATACACTACATACACACATCTTTACATATGTACATACGTTATTCATACATACTTACTTCATGACTTACAAGTATAAATGTAGGTAATAGTGTTTGATATTTCGATGATGAAGAAAAAGAGGGGTGACGGGAGAACGTATAACAGTTTAACTGAAAATAACGATTCGTGTATGAAAATATTATATTATTTAGAAAACTGCAATAATTCATTCTGATTTTAATATTATAGTAATATTTTTATAGAGTATAAAGATTTTTAACGCCTGGTAAACCTTTGGAGTTTTGTTTAATATGTAGGTGTTTAATAAATTATTAATAATATAGTTACAAGTGTATATACCTTTTCAGATTGTGTCTGAAATGCTTTTTGAGTGTTTGCGGTGAAATATTTTTGAATTCAGATCACGAACAACTATGGATTTTTATTGTACTAAAAATTTTGTTTTGAAGGCAGTTTGAAAATTTATATTGTATGTACATAATATATGTATAGTCTGTAACATATCCAACAAAGTCGTAAAATAAACTTAATGTTGTAAAAATAAATATTCTCTAAAGTTACATAAAAGTTTTGTTTAATATGTGCATCTATACTTGTGTATAAACATGTATAAAATACACTAAAGCGCATAATATTGTGACATCGACCGATACGTTTATATAATGAAGATGAATACGAATGTCATCTGTTTTAATAAAAGAAATATCTTTAAGAAATATATTATGTTATAATATCCTGTGAAAATAGTTTACTCAGAATTATTACATAAGTCATCAGTCATCAGAAATATAACGTATGGGCTTATTATACAAACAATATATGTATTGTTACATAATATGTCACAGGGTTATGTTATTTATGATTGTTAAAAGTAAAACTACAATTTTGAAATGAAAGATTAGGTGCATAGTACTATAAAATCTTAAAAAAAGTTTCTTTTTCCTGTATATCCTTACACATGTAATTTATTAAGACTAAGCAGGGCAATTTACCAAGCATGCTCACCCTATTTTTTTAAAATTTAATTATGATTTTATTTAAATTCAAGTATGTAAATCCTGAAGATTATAATACTGTTCATTAGTGTTCTGCCTTCTGCTGCAAACAATTTCAACATCGTAGCAGTAAAATAATAAAATTAAACATTTTAGTATTTCACTGTTTGAGATTCTTAAGTTTTGAAATAATTTTTAATATAAAATATTAATTATATACAAAGACGGGACAGAGAAATTTTCTAGAATAATTAAAAAACAATTAAATGTTGATCTCTTATACAGAAATAACACAAAAAAATATATATGAAATAAATGTATTATGTATTCATATTTCCCTCGTTATAACAATATGGAACCCTAAATAACAATGCAGTATTATTATTAGTATGTATATTCATCTCGATATCAAAGGAATATTCAGAAAAAATTTCCAAGTGAGAGGGTAATTTTTCTTTTGTAGAGACTTTAAAACAACCTTTTAGTGTTCCATTCTACTGTACTGCTATAAATATCAAAGCTAATGAGTAATGAGTAATAGTCGCTTGTCGTTACGATTATAGCATTACACAATATGTTCAATAAACTCATTGACAGTAATAGTCTTATATTAGTCTTAAGGACAATTTTATTAATGGAATTGATAATTAAAATTAGGAATAAATGGTATTATATATCTATCAAATAAATAATTTTTTACATTATTCTTCTTTCCAAAAAATAATTTTTATAGATAAATACAATCATGGCTATGCTTATAATTAAATAAAAGGATATATAGATTGATTTAAGATAAGAACCATGAATAATTTAAGATTACACATAGTATTTATTTTGTATCCTGCAGTCCAGCTAAAAATAATTAAATTTGAGTTTTAAATCTCATTAATTTATCTTTACAAAAAATTTATTATTCAATGTATTAATTGATTTGTATTAGTTTTATTTCTTTTATTTCGACCTCTAATAGAAGGCCTTTTGACTTTTGTTATTTTGTATTTAATATTATTTATCAATTAAGATTTTTGTTTAACGTACGTAATTATAATAAACGTAAATTAAAAATTAAGTTAAAAAATTTTAATTCCTTAGTCTTATTTAATAATCACCTAATGCTTCTGTTGATACTGTTTGATTATTATTATTACATTTCATTTTAATACTATTATTAATTATTGTTATATTACTATTTGGGTTAAAATAAAAAAAAATATTAAGATGTATTTCATAAATGCAAACAAAGCGGATTTAACATAATATTAAATTCCATCCTAATTTTTATTATTTGTTGGGTTATATTTTGAAAGTTATGCAACCCAGTTTGAAGTTAAAACATGTAGTATATATTCTAAGGTGTATATAAAAAATATAGATAATAATATTATGAGATATGACAATAGTAAGTAATGCAAGGATATGGTTTGTACAATAGTAACCCATTAAATTGAGTTAACATATAGCTATTTACATTTTAAATTGGTCATAAATAAGGCTTGTAAGTTATAATGGTTAGCACCAAATAGTACTTAAAAGTAGTACCAAGTAATTTATTATAGATAAAATATAAATACAAATATATATGTTTTTCAAATAAAAAAATCGAGGATGCATAGGTGTGAATAATAAACATGTATCTTAGCTGAGACAAACATCTACAATATTAAAAATGAAAATTTTTTTAAATAAATTTGTATTAACACATATAAATACGTTATCGATGAAGTAATTAATAATTCTATAAAAAATAAATAAATTATACATTTACAATAACAGTGATGCAATAATACTCTTAAATATCTAGTAAATCTAAATTAGTTGTTATAATAAGATAATCAATACATCTACTGTTAATTATTTAGGGATTAGTCATTGGTGCCTGTTTCTTTAAATACAATTAGTTCATTATCAACAGTAAATTTCAATATAATAAATATATTGAACATGTAAAGGTATCTTAAATGTATTAAAGTGTTTACTAAAATGTCATATTACTCATTAAGCATAATATGTAATGTATAATATACTTTGAATATATTATTTACTAGGTATATTTTTAACTATCGGTATTCATAAACATAAATTATGTAAGTCGTAAGATAATAAAAATCAACTCGTATATAATGGAATGTAATGATAATTGAAATAATATAAAAACTATAACATCCAAGAACATGTGATTTCAAAATTAAAACCAGGAGTCATTTTGGTGTATAATTAGTTTGTTTAGCTTTTAACCTTGTTAATTTAGTTAGTTACTGTAAATTTGAGTTCAATAGTAAATTATTGCAGATGTAAAACGATTCTGAGCGGAAATGATATGTATGCCTCAATTTCTTAAGACAATTTATAATTTATTAATACTATTTTTGTTTATTAGTAATACGCTAATACAATATGTTAAACTATTTTTTTTTTTAAAACATACACTTACATATATATTATGTAATAACTAATAATTCATAATTATTATATATATGTGTAATGTGTATATATTATATCATTGTAATTAATTTGTAAGTAAATGATGACGTAGATCTAAGGATGGTGTGAAGATTATCGAGATATCTATAAATATCGTAAAATGTATTTAAATATTTTAAAAAGAAGAAAGTAGATGAAAACCGTTCTGCTGTACAGTAAGATCAAATATTTTATTGTAATGAGTACATCTGAAAAATCAGAAGATTTAAAATACACTTAATTTTAATAATTTATCAACCATTTATTATATACAAAGAAAAACGATTTTGATAATCTAACTTTTTGGGAACGAAGGTTATCATAAAATTATGTTGATAATAATCCATTTAATTATAAAATTTTATTTTTTTTGTTTTTCCAATTATCAAAACTTTGCAATAGTATTATTTATATTTAATTTGTTGACAGAAACCTCTATCAATATTTATAAAGCGGACTATTTTTCTAGAAAAATTTTTTTTAGACTCTAAAATAAAAAAAAAAATCATCACATCATTGTAAAATAAATATGTGTATATTAATCACTTTATTCAAAATCCACTAAGTAATTGATCATTGTGTAAAATAATAATAATACATATAATGGTGAAATGTTTCTCAATTTGATTCATGTTCTACTTACAACTGTATAAATATAACGCTTGAAATAATAAAAATTGATCAATCGTCAAATTATGTACCTAATATAAAAATTTAAGTTTCTATAAATAATGTTTTAAAATTATAAAAAAATTAATTTATCATTTAAATAATTGATTTCATTTGAATTAAAACTTAAAATATTTATAAAAAAATAATAGTATTTTTAGATTTCTTAAATTTAATGATTTCAGTATGAATTACTTATTAAAAATCTTGTGTACAATTTTCAAAACTTAGATACAAAAAAAAAGTTTTTATAAATACTTAACTACAAAAAAATTTTACAATTTTTTACAATCTTGACGAATTTTGTTAAAATACAACTTCTAATGCATGTAAAAAAAATTCTGCTAATGTATTTTTAATATTTTATACAGATATAAAAAACTTTTGTGGACTATTAAATTTTTATGAATTTCAACCCAATGGATAATTTTCTATTGACATTTATATTAAAAAAAAAAAAAACAAAAATTGAAAATTTTTTGTCCTTTTAAACAACTTAGAAAGAGTTGAAAATTTTTAAAAAATTTGTTGAAAATTTTAATGTAAACATTTAGTAAAAATTATAAGTATCTCTTGTTTTTTTTTTCTTGAAAAACAGTAAAATATTAAAAATTGTTTGAGGAAAAATAATTATTTTATGAGTAAATATCAAATGTCGTTAACATTTGAACTAGAAATACTCATTAAAAATTAATTGTCTTCTCGGTAGAATTTTTTTACATTTAAGTCGAAAAATTATAAAAATGTTGTATACAATTTTTAAAACTTAGGTATAAAAATAACATTTTTCATGTATTTTTAACTACAAAATAATGCACTCATTTTTGAGATTTTTATGAATACTATCAAAGTTTCAACTTTAAACGCTTATAAAAATATTGTGACTATAGATTTTTCAAAATTTCTTAATTGAGAAATTAAAAACTCACGAGGACAAGAACATTTTTTTATACCTATAAATAACTTAAAAAACGTTGAAATATTTTTTAAAAATTGCATTTTAATATAAAATATAACATAAAAATTTGTTAAAAATTTCAAGTATTTATGGTTATTCCTTTTTTGAGTAACATCGAAAAAATAAAATCGATCTTGTCAAAAATTGGATTTGTCTGAAAATTCCCGTTTTTCTTTAATTTTTTGTTTGTTTTTTCCGATTACAAAAACAAGTATTGTAATTTTTTAAATTTGGCTCATTTGAAGTACAGACTAGATCCAATTATTGGTATTCAAAATCACCTCTATTTAATATATATTATATCTATCTAATATATATTCCAAGCGTATGTCAAAATTATTACTCTGCATATTATTGAATATCATACGAGCATCTTGCATGTTTTTATTCAGTTTTTGAATTAATAAAGTTTTAAACTGTAGTATTCCCACGCGAAGTTTTGTCATTGAGATTGGTTCTATTATAGTAGAGTGTTGCGTGGGGATACGAATAGATTTTCTAGTGGAGTTTCTTTCGCTGGACAGAATATTCTTCTCTGACCTCATTCTTCAAAATACTGAAAAAATTGACTAACGACAGTTATGTAGCTAAATAGCCTATCTAAAACGCCGCGTAATTGCAATTATATAAATATTAAAAAATAAATAAACATAAATTATTAACATTATGTACATCCCGGGAAAATAGATCCAATGATGGTGGCAACGCCAGAACGAAATGCGTGAAAAATTTTTCAAACAGTACAATTTTTATAAGTCGGTCATCAAAAAACATTGATAAAACTTTATGATACAAAAATTAAGCAAATCGACTTGGTGTAATGACTATGTGTATGTTTATAAATAAATATTATATTATAATTTTCTAATATATATCTTGGAAATTTATTCAAAATCAAAGCAGCTCTAATCTATGATTATACGTATTAATATACATATTCATAAATTATACATGTATATATTATATGCAGTACAGACTGAAATGAGTGATAATAGTGAAACACTCTAATTTATCCGTTAACATATCGGTTTATCTCAGGGGTCGGCAACCTGCGGCCCGCAAAGCAATTCTTAATGGCCCGCACAAAGGTGGTTAATTTTTGTGTTTTACTTTTGTTTAATAACATTTTCATATAATTTTCAATATTATATAATTCTTTTTCCTTTATAAATAAAATCTTATCTAACCGTTTCATAATAGCAATACAATTATAAGTATTATATCATAATATGTAATTTTTTTTTTTTTAATGTGGCCCTTGATGAACAATTGAAAAAAAAATGGCCCGTGTGGTTAAAAAGGTTGCCGACCCCTGCTGTATACAATGTATTCATATTATATACTATGTTATTCACACTAGTGGATAATTATTAACAAACTGCACGTACGTTGTAAATTATTTTATACCTAAGCATACATAATATGATATACTCACGGTAGAATTAACCTAAAGGTTGAATAAGTTTTAAATAATAACAATGATCCTGAATTGTTTTATTTTTTTTT
This sequence comes from Melanaphis sacchari, assembly GCF_002803265.2. Classification (NCBI taxonomy): domain Eukaryota; kingdom Metazoa; phylum Arthropoda; class Insecta; order Hemiptera; family Aphididae; genus Melanaphis; species Melanaphis sacchari. The sequence continues at coordinate 4,171,336 of NW_020271560.1, read as the reverse complement.
TTTTTTTTTTTTTGACCCAAAAAGAGTTAACAGTCACAAAAAATAAACACTCATTTTTGTAAAATTATCATCATCACTCTGCTCAGAATCTAATTTGATATAAATATTTATTATTATAACAATTAAATACTAACAATATATTTCTGCAATATTTTTGAAAAAAATTAATATCAACCTATCGTAATACTAAAATTTAAGTAAATAACTTTAATAACTATATCGAAAGTATATTAAAGTATAGCTATTTTATAAAATATACTTAGTGATATAGACTGGCGAATTGTTTTCATCTAGAATCGTTTGTTGTATACACTAATATATCAATGAATTCAAATTTAACACACCCATAACAATGATCCACTCAATGTTATATATAACAGAGACCCTCCGAGTCTCAGAGAATATATTGATAAAACTTTTATTGAAAACGGCTAAGTCCTTCGGAAGTTAGACACACAAAAGAATTATACATATAAAGATAGATGATTGATGTAAAGACTATAGAGGTATAAGTACAATTATTGTACCACCATAATATGTTATTTTTTTTAACATTTTAACCAAACTATTTTTAGTTAAGTACATGATCAAAATTATTATTTATTATATATATTTTTCTCTTCAGCAAAAATTATTTTCTCAAGACAAATATTGTTGAGTTATTCTGATTTAAATATTTTTAATTATTTTTTATCGTTTTAACATTAATAAAAATATCTTTTTGTAAATCACTTAGTTAAAATTATATAAATATATTATATACTTTATTTAACAATTCATGTAAATAAAAGAATTTAAATGAAATTATCGAAGAACGTGATACATTGTTAAAATCCAGTAATGTACATGTAATGTAATGTACAGATTGTAAATTTCCAATAAACGCCATTTATAAAAAAAAAAATAAAAAAAAAATAATATTTTATTGCATCAAATTACAATTTACACTCCGCTATTTTATATTCTAAATATAAAAAGTATAACGAGTCGTTTTTACTAAAAAGAAAAATTTTAAATCACGTTTTTATGATATATTTTTATTTCAATATGTTTAGAATTTCAGATTTATTATACGATGTACCTCAATCAATCATCAATGCATTCCATTTAGTAAAAAATTTTTAGTATCCAACGATATAATAAATTTTAATAATGTTTTTAAATATAAAATATATTTTAATATATTAAGAATAAAACAATAAATAAAAATATTTGTGTTCAAGATATAGGAGAAAAATATTTGAAAATAAAACTAATTTTCTTAAAATTATTTTCAATCTAAAAGGCTATAAATCAAATAAAAAATATAAAAATACAATACAAACTAATAATTTTTTTATTTTAATATTAAAAGGAGAATAAATATATAAAAATTAAACTTTTATTACAAAATCAGCTTTTAGAAATTACGGTTACAATTATATAAAATAAATTTAGAAACAACAAATATAATAAAATTAATAATTTTATCGTGCCTATACAAATATTATTTATATTTGTATATTAAAAATAATAAATAGCAATAATTATAAATCCATATTATTAGACCCAGCTTCATGCGACTTTTAAAATATATCAGCTCTACTTTCTAAAATATAAATAATAATGCTCTTAATTTATAAATTAGTTTTTAACAAAACCAACAAACAAAAGCGTAAAACTCGAATAAAAAATACTAATTAATTATTAAATAATTTTTAAAAATTGTTTTAGTTCTAAAATAAATGGAACATTAAGAATAGGTAATAACTATAAATAAGAAATTTGAAACTTCAAAATAACATTAGCCCATTATTGAATAAATAATTTCACTATCTTCCTATAGGTTATGATTAATAATGTACTAACTACTATAATTCTATAAAGATTCTTCTCTATTTATTACAGAAATAAATAAAAAGTAAGAATTAAAAAAAAATAAAATGTTTATACACGTAAATAATACATGGTTCTAATAATCTTAGTTTCATTTAATTAACTTTATTAATCTCAGAAGTTCAAATAAATCGTGTAAACACAAATCTGAAGCTTTCTTTTAGCGTATTGATATCTCTCATCCAATCAAATCTTCATTCTTTATATTAGTCCCTAACAATCACTAACATTTAATACCCATTATTCTGTTTATACTACGTGTTTTGTTTACTTGCCTTGACTTTCTGTAACTATGACATATAGTTTTATACATGATGACAATTTAAAAATACATTCTTTTTTTTCTCATCTTTTAAAGATTTATCCTCGATAACAACGTAATTTTATTAAAAGTGACGGTATTATTTTATCTTTATCGATTCAATTTCCTAATATTCTATAGATTATAGAATAAATTCAGTAGATATGTAACATACCATATGGTAACATTTTTAATTAATTTATATAAATTCAAACACTATTTATTTATTTATTTTTTTTTTTTTTAAACATCAACACTACAAAAGTATTAGCTTACATTTAATTATTTACATTAGATTTATTTATGCGTTTCAATTTCTAAAAAAATAATAATATATTATCTTATTAAAATTTACAAAAAGTAAGATTGTTTCATGTACGAGTAGATAAACAATTCTTTTGCAATAAATGCTATGAACAATTCATTTCTAGATATTAGTATAAATAACTATACATTATTATGTATAATATTGTACAATTTGATTATATAGATAATAATGGCATTTTTAAATAATATTTTATTAGATAAACCAGGGGTCGGCAACCTTTTTAACCACACGGGCCATTTTTTTTTTCAATTGTTCATCAAGGGCCACATTAAAAAAAAAAAAAATTACATATTATGATATAATACTTATAATTGTATTGCTATTATGAAACGGTTAGATAAGATTTTATTTATAAAGGAAAAAGAATTATATAATATTGAAAATTATATGAAAATGTTATTAAACAAAAGTAAAACACAAAAATTAACCACCTTTGTGCGGGCCATTAAGAATTGCTTTGCGGGCCGCAGGTTGCCGACCCCTGGTATACAGTATAATATCATATAATTGGTATAGTCAGACTGCCATAGTCGACTCTAATAGTAATTCAAACGTGATATTATAATAATGTTTTAATTGAAATTAAATCATAGTATACTATAATATAAACGTAATAAAAATATTGATATACTAATAGAAAGTTGGCCATCATTTTAGACTATGAGCAGAGTGATGAATACATTGATTTAACAACGATGTATGTTTATTGTCGGGGTTTTATAATCGAGTAAAACAAAAATATAATTATGGAGAAACTGCAATTTTTACGCAAATCAAATTTTTAACAAAATTGCTTTGTTCAGAATCTTATTTGAAATATATATATATTATTATGATAATTAAATGCTAAATATATATATAGTGAAATAAATTACTTCAATAGCTGTATTAAAAAACATATCATGAAATATACTTAGTGATACAGGCTGACAGACCATTTATGCTTAAAATCGTTATTTTTTATATGATAATATATAATTCATTTCAACTTTAACACACTCATAATAGTAATCCATTTGATATCTAATGTACAGTAGAGTGATAACTACTTGCCTACTTTTTTAATATTCTTAGTATTAGTTTTTAAGTTAATAACATCTTATTGTAAATACGTCGTTGTAATCAGTGTGAATAGGTTCACAGAATAAATAGATAATATCGATTAGGTTATCGGATATATCGCAAAAACCCGAGTCATATCTTGGATATAACGTACAAGAATTCACAATACCTTTCTTTTTTCCGTAGTTATTTTTGAGACTAGTATGCAGTTAATTGTCAAATGCTATGAATAATTATCATCATAATAATGGCTTTATGATATAACCACCGATTATCTGTTCATGTTTAGATCATTAAGTTATTATTGCATTTTTATATAATTAGAAAATTAGGCAAGTAAAATATTTTGTTTATTTAAAAATTGAAATATAAAATTAAATAGGATGAGTACATACACATAATAGTATAATTTGACTATAAAAATTTTATTTATCGTACTGTAGAAAAAAATGAAACATCAATAAAATCTGAATTTACTTATGAGTTGTGAGTAAATGTTTCATAGACAGCAAATAAAATAGCGTTGTTGTTGAATGAATGGCCCGTCTATGTTGCGTGATGGCCGTATGCGAATATGTATACATTATTTAATAAAAGTATCACATGATGATTACCCCATTTCACCTTAGTGTATAAACTGTATACAGTTTGGTGCTGACCTTATATTCGTTACTTATTCCATTAAAATATAAATGAAATTACATAAGTAGGTAGTCTCACCACTTAATAACTTTTGTGGTAGTACAAAATACTCAGTTCTCATCTTCTTTCTTATTTATTTACTATCAAGATTTGATATGATTATATAGTAGGTAACATATGAACATGATATATTATATGTATGATTATGATAGAACAACAATGTATCAGCTAAACATCACATCGGCTTAGTAATTCATCACGTAATGCAGAAATAGATAATTGAATGTATTAATTATATTAATATTATGCATCTTTGAACTAATAATTGGTAAAAAAAATAATGAATATTACGCTTTTTATATTGATGTAATCTTATATATTTTTTTATTATTGTACATTATATATATATATATATAATGACTGTGTAAAAAGAGGGTGGGGTGATTGAGTCTTTAAAAATATGAAACATTTCTTAATTATGGGCTCGTTAAATAATATAATATAAGCTTATCGTGCTAAAATAATGGACCGTAATGATTGACCTGTCACGTGTCGTAATGGATTCACTAGTAGTGTCTACCTTTCCAATATGACCTATTGATATAAATAAATAATATAGGGATATCCATATTCAATACATCTGATATTGATAAAACGACCATAAAACTATGAATGCGTGTAAACTTAAACAAGTTATTTACCTACAATACTTTCGTAAATTTCTTGTACACAACTTAATCTTTCAAGGTTATTATTTTGTACAAGCACATATGATATATAAAAAAAATAGAAATCTAGTTTTGAGTTATTACTTGATACCTGAAATTTTAGAAAAAATTGTTAAGTTTTTATACATATTTGCCATTTGGATGTATTTATAAATGCCAACTATGTAATAATACATGATAAATGATAAATCGTTATACAATTTTTTTTAGTATCCAAGCTAGTGATTCATATATTTTCTATATTGGGTAAATTTTCGTGGCTAATTGAAACTATTTTATTAGCCGTTAGTCATTACCTATTAACCTCACTAAAAAATATCGAGACATTTTTGTTTAAGATATACTATAGTTACCTCTTTGTTCATTAAAATGTTTTGTAAAAAAAATATAATAATTCAAATATAATAGTACTCATATTTTAATATACGAATAAGTGATATTGAATCTCAAAATAGTATAGTATAGGAAAAGTGGTAACCCTTTCGGTCAGTGCCCTTCATCGGGTATTGAAATAGCCTACGTTATAGATAAAGGTAGACGGAAAAGCTTGGTAGTAAAAAGTCCTTGTCTAAGTTAGCGTCTGGTTAATAACAAAAAAAAAAAAAAAAAAATCAATAAAAAATAATAATTTTCAATAAAAAAGGTAGGTAGGTACTTAAACAATTTAAGTATATACTATTTTGAAAGCTTATTTAAACATTACAGGTAATTTATTGTAATTTTATAAAACAGCTCTTGCAGTATAGAAAACATAATCATATAGAGTTAATTTTGCTTTGAATAGAGTAGAGTAATAAAATTATTACATCACTTTTACCAGAGACACCGATTTATTTTAAAACACCTATGAAAATTTTATTTTGAATTAATACATCTACCCACTCACTTATAAAAATATTACTTTTCATAATAATACAGAGCAGTGATTCCTTAACAGTGCATAATAAGCACATTCGAGAAAGCAAGGGCCTTACTGCATATATGTATACATATCATTTAAAGGTTTAATATTTTAATAATATTTTAAATATTTAATAATACCTAAACAATAAATATATCATCTTCTTAATCAAGTCTTGCATGTTGCGTTAATGAAAATAACTTTTCATTATCCATGCGCCATAATCACCAAACATTGACGCCAAAGTTAATGATATAATTTAATTATTGTATGTTTCATAATAAAATATAATTATTAAACACAGTAGTATATTAGTGTGTACTATACAATGTACAAACCTCAAGGGACAAAAAATTATTTTTTTAAATTATTATTGTTGATATTAAAATAAACGAGGTTTTTAAAAGTTTTAATTTAATTTTTTAATTTTTAATTTTTTTTTTTAAGATAAACAAATGCATTAAATTTTTATATTCTCAAAAACTTCTTAAATTCATAGTGACCCTCAAAAAACATTAATTGGTGATCCTTGCTTTATAGACCTTATATAATAATAGGCGGGAACTGTCTATAGGTAAAGCCATAAATTAAGCTTTTATTAAAGTGGTATTACAACTTTATAAGTTTCACGTATCTTGACGGTGTAGCGTGCATATTATTTAGTATAATAATGATCGATTAAGAGTGCTATCCATCTTCATTATTATTTATTGTATTGGTAAATTGTCTGATTGCTTAGCAATAGTACCTTTTAGTTTTCCTAAAAATAATTTTACACATAATTACTTATTATACGCACGTGTAGGCCATAAAGTTACCTATAAATCAGTAAACGATCCATATTTATGTTCTAATTAGAATACAATTGTTTTAATATATTGTCGATTAATGTCATCAGAGTTCCCTTTCTATTTTTTTTTTTAACCTAAGCTTTGTAGTGCCATAAGTACGTAATTAGTAATAACAGTAAACGTAAAGATTGAAAATATATAATAATATTTATTTCCCGAATAATTTTGTATATTGCGTATGATAAATATCATGTAAATAAATACCTTCAATTTGTAAAGATTATGGAAAAAATTACTACATTTAAAACTAGTATTCGAGAATGTATTAATATTACGTAAATCGATGAGTAATGAGTAATGACTAAACTATGTAAATAAATATGTGTATATATATATATAAATATATATAAAATAAACATGTAAATTTATGTATAAATATCATATAAATCATCTACACAAGATATTATCTATATGATATTATGTCACACACACACACAGATATATACATATACATTAATATGTTCCATTAGAAATATCTGCGCGGTTAACATTATTCAATAATTTATAGTTGTACCTTTGTACAACTTGATTTTTTTTTTAAGTAAACACTGATTTCTTGAAAAGTATTTAATGATACAGGAAATATACATATATATTTAAAATTTTATTGTTTGAAGCTATAAACGCATATAATAAAACACGCATTTAATTACACATTCTTAATTAATAATTAGAATATATTTTTGAGAATTTCAAAAAGGGGAAAATAGATAAATCTCTGTCAGACTATTATATTATTAAGTATTTATATTTAACGATATATTTATACTTATTGTTATTATAGTAACTTATCTTACTAGGTATTACCGTATCTATTAATAATACGGTAAGTTGAGTTAATTTTAGCCAAAAATGTTTTATTTATTAAATTGATAATATTTAAATATCATATTAATTTATATAAACTTTTAAGTTGATACCGACTTACTGCAGGATAGGTTCGTTATATAAAAAGACAATAACATAAAATGTATCTAAATGTTTTGTAAATGTTATTATATTATGTACAAAACATGACAATAAAAGTACGAAAAAGTTTAAGTCCCTCACAAATAATCTTTTTGAATTATCACAAAATAAGTAACTAAAATTCACTTTTATTCATTTAAATATCTAATTTCGTCTAAATTTGAACTTAATAAGTATGTTTGCACCAAAAAAATTGTATTAAAACATTTTTTAGAGTTTTTAGTTTCAGTATAAATTACGTTTGATGAATCTATTCAATTTTTTGAATTAAAAATGTCTGCTTTCATAAAAGAAGGTAAGCTTAAAAATAAAATGTTTACGATACTAACTAGTAAAAATAAAAAGTTAGGTTAAAAAATGTTTTGTTATGATTTTAAATTATGTAAAACATTTCAAAAAAATATCAACTTTTTGATAAAATTAGTCTTTTTTGTTAATTTGAATATCTAATATATTCTTGCCGTAATTTAATTAATTTTTCCTGTTCTTATGTATTTATCTATATTAATATACGTAGGTATTACGTATACATCTTTTATATCACAAAATGTATACGATATTTCATTGTTATTTTACCTAAATACAAATTTTAAAATTGATAAGATTAAAACGAATGCGTGGATAAGATTAATTATGGTGCGTACATTAAATTAATTAATATTATACTCCACGTTTACTAATATTATTTTGTCATATGGAGGCAATCGACAGTTCCCATGAGCGCAGGTAAAGAAAATATAATGCCTAATAGGTAATTTATAATATCGTCTCCACGTGCACATTTATATGATTTCACTGAACTCGATTTTACAGTACATTTTCCGAGTGCATATGTGTGTACGTTTAGTTGTGTGTTATTTACATAAGTCATGCGAAGAAATCCCATGTGTATCTATACCTATATGATATTAGCGATTTTATCGTATCGTTGCCTGACGTATGTTGTACATTATAATATATTATTATTATATATTTACCGAAGACTCCAGAAACCGGAGATAATATATTATAATCCTACGAAACGTGTTGAAAAGTACTATGTGCAGGCGTGTAGGTAGGTACATTATGTTATTTATTTATTATTTTAATAATCAATGATCAATGACACTATATGACAGCTTAAATCGATGCGATGTTCGAAAATCTGCAATTTTATAATTATAACATTTGTTTATAAATATAGACCTGTTTTATGCTGAAGAAAATATAAAATCGTTTTGTCAAGAAAAGAGTTGGTTACTAAAATTTTGCATAAAAATATAAACAGTCAATATTTTGTGGTGGCGGTGGACGCAAATTGTATTATTTAAAAACGACCAATACATTTTCAGAGCATTGTGATTATTATAATACAGTATATTCTTTGTTTTTATGTGTTGGTACGTGTAGTTCGTTTACCCAAAAATAGACGGTTGAAAAAAAAAACACTGTTTATTATTACCTATATACTTTCTTTATAGTGTTCATACTACTTACACCAAAAAAATAAAAAAATTACCGAATTTCTCCAAAGCAGCGTATATTGAGTTTAGTTTTCTAATATATATAGTATAAGTTAATTACTGAAATTTTAAAATTTCTGACTTAGTTGTTAGTCGGTAAAAATAATAACTTACCTATGTTAAAGTATAAATTAAAACTTGGGTGTAGGTACTTAAAAAAAAAAAAAAATATAAACTTGTTTGTTCAAATGTAAAGTATTTCATTAAATTAAGTATTAGGTTCTAACTATATGTATATATAGACTATTATATGATATTATATAGTCGTGATTTAAAGTGTGCATAACAAGAAATATAATAGTTTGTCAGGAAATAACAATATGAGAAATATAACAATCTATCATTAAAAAAAATACTAAATAATAATTACTTATTATTATCCACTCAGTAGTTTTACATTTTAATGAACATTGAGATTTTTATAATAAAAAAAAAGTCTTTTTAAATAACTAGTTAACAGTTATCTTTTTGTTTTTAATGCATTAAATTAAATTATTTTATGTATTGCATTTAAATTGTTAAGTTATAAAGTTATTATGATTTAATATCAATTATTTAAGTTATAAAGTTAATTTAAAAATAACTTTCTAATTTAACTTAAATTTTTTAACTAGTTAGTATTGAGCTATGCATATTGATAAATGATGAATAATAAAATATTATTTAATAAATGTATTCAGACATATATGGGGAAATTTATCTAAGTATTAAAATGTTGATATAAAAACATATAAAGATACTTACGACTAAGAAATGGAAAATTAAATTATTTGAAGTTAAAGTCAAATCAACTTAAATAAAATTCACTTTAAATTGAAAAGAATGTCTCTCAATAATTTTAAATAATAACCTCTTGCCAAAATCGAACTTAATAAATTAATTTTGAATATTGACAGAAATTTTAACAGAAGACTTTGATGGAAAGTCATAGGCGCACATTGGGTGTGAATTTAGGGGGTGTTGGAATAATTTACAGTAAACAGATCCGTGGGGGGCTTTGCCCCCCACACCCCCCTAATACCATAATAAACTGCATTTTAATAATTTTTTATTATTATAATTAATATTAAAATGTATTTATATTATATATAATAATAATAATAATATCTAATCTCTAATTAATTTTAAACAAGATTTAATTTTCTGTTAGATAATGCAAATTTTTATTGTATGATTGCTGTTAATGTTCAACGTTTAGACGAAAACTGGAACAGTGGAACGTGCATTCATACAATACAATTAATACATTATTAATCGTGAATTCATAAGCTACATACTGTATATTTGTAATGGAAAAAAAATTCCAACCCAATGAATCACAATAATTTTCAAATGATTGATAAAATACTGAAATAAATTTTACAGGAAACTGGGGGTGCTAAGCACCCCCAAGCACCCCCCTATGTGCACCTATGTGGAAAGTTATAAATAAAAGAAAATAATGTAACTAACGCATTTACCTTCTCTGATTAATTTTTAAGTTAAAAATTAGTCTTAAAATCAAATCGTTCATGTTTAAAGTTATTATAGCTTAAATATAGCTTTCGTAGTTCCGTTATTGGTAATATGACATTCAAATTTGGGGCCTAGAAAAACCATTCAATATTAATTGTCCACTGATAACATATCAGCTGATTATTTTACGACAAATTGCTTGATGCTCACGGTCTCTAACTTAAATGTATACAATGGACTGCGCATATCTACAAATTAAAAAATATAGTCCACTTATATTATAATAGATTTTATAACAAATTTACTGATCACAAAAATCTTCATATCTCTTAAAGTCCTCTCTAATCATTAAAATATATTCAAGGAAATTTCGTTAGAAAACTAAAAAGAAATTGGTTTTAACAAATAAAATATAATTAATAATTACAAATAATAAAAATAATTAAAAATATATTATAGATATATTTCAACGGTATTATTAAAAGGTTTGTCCACTCTCTCATGTATATTTGTTTCTGTCATCTAATTTTTCTAATTCTGCATTATTAGTATAGATTTCAAATATTATTTTAAATAATTTAATAAGGTAGGAATTTAAAATGTTTACGAAAGGATGGGGGATGAACATTTTTAAACATTCTTTTAATTTTTAAATTAAAATTAAATTCATAATAGGTAGAGTTGTATCTCAGCTTCATTTATTCTACAACACTATACACTATATATTATTATACATTAATCTAAATAGATGGCGACACACTGAGACTCTACATTTGAGATGGTATTATCTAGTATTTATTGATTTTATTTCATTTGTTCATTGACTTTTAAAATCAGTAAACACAAACAGAATATATACATTGTAATTATTGTACACTAATCTTATAAAGAAATAATAATAATTAAATCCTTAACTATAGTTTACTATGATATTTCATATATATAATAATATTTAGTCTAAAAGTTACATCATTTTAATTGTTGTATTTATAAATTGCTACACAGTAATAAACATATAGGTAATATAATAAAACCATTCCTTTTTGTGGTATATTTTAATTTTTATATTTAAAATAGTAACATATTTTACCGAATTGGCAACCGGGCAACACTGTCGATTTGTTATCATACCATTTCGTTTTTATCACAAGTATTTGCTGCCCAATCGACTGCCGACTTGTCAATTTACTTATCTTCGGTGTAAACAAAATTCAATTGATATACCTATTATGTTTTATGATTATTCTAATATACATTATAATTTGTAATACTCATAAATTGAAATTGTTTTAAATTACATTACTATTATGTGATTTTATCAACGGGAATCGGGAAATTGATTATTACCGGTTAGTGCGTAGTGTCCGTTGTAAATGTGGTAGGTGGGTTGTCGGTGTATACCAGGCTCACAGACTGCTTTACCGATGGAGGATCCGATAGATCCGATAGATCCAACCGCATTTAGCGACATTAAGAGACCTGAACAGGTTGTAGCTATGGCTACCACAGACAATTTAAAGTTCGGCGTGCTTATTGGACTTGTTGAGGTGGGCCAGGTCACGAATAAGGAGGTGGTGAACACCGTACTTCACCTGGTAAGCCAATTAGTCTCTATTGTTTTTTAGTACTAATGATAATTATTCGTTTTGTCTTGACTCTATTTAGTCAAAAAATATATATCGTTTTACACACCTGTTTGGTATTTTTTCTCACTCAAAAAGTCTTCAGTTGTAATTTATTTGACTGTATAAGAAGTGTTTTTTATGGCTTATCTTGTAACTATATTGTTAAAATTGTTTTTAATTTTTTCATCCAAATATGATTGATGTTTACAATGATACTTAGAATTTAGTGAAATTATTTAACATTTTTTTGTGTAGGTAAATTAATTTTAAATATCTAGAAGTTTGATGTGTTATATATTCTATGTATTGATAGAAGAGATATTTTATACTTGTAATTGTTTTTTTTTTAAATTTTAACAATTCAATCTAGAATTTAAATTTTTTTTAAATGTTTACCTATTGATTGCTTAGATTTATCCTGTGAGTCATATTGATTTATTGCTAAAATTAACAAACTTTGTGTATGCAACTATTTTTTTCCTATTAAATTGTTATTTATTTTGTATATTTATTTATTGATTCATTTTTTAATAGAACAAACATTAAAAATAATTATTTTGTTATCAAATTATTTTATTGTTCTATATAAATATTTTTTTCATTATTTTCGATTTTTAGTTATCACTTACTATTAGATGTTACATTGATGTAATTTTTATATATATCTCTATTTATGTTCATCTGGTAAATAAATTCATCTTACTCTGTGGGTAAATCATAAATATATATATATATATATATATATAGGTTAAACATTTAGATATTTTATTAATACATGAAATCAAATTATGATTTTGTGTTGAATTTTAATTAGCTATATATGTCTATTAAAATTGAATATATAATTAATTGGTCAATAGGTGTAATTCATTAGGTTTAAATGATAATCTACGCTGATCTTTGGAAAAACAATTTTTATTATTTATTTATGTATAAACAAAAAAAAAAAAAATTCTTACAAAGAGCATCTGAGAAAATAGAAAATTATTAAAAAAATGTATATGATTTACTTAAAATAATCAATGATTCAGTGTCAATATTACTTTGTTACACTTTATAAGATTTTTCTAGACTTGGTTAAATGCATAAACAATAGTTTGATAAAACAAATCTATAGTTATTAAGATTTTATCATCTGTTTTTTCTATTATCTATTATTTATATTAAATGTGTTCAGGCTATTTTAATAATTATTGAAATTTCATACTCCTTTAATATACAATCTTTACTTTAGTTTAAAATGAGTCATCATTATGGCTTTTTTAGCTATAAATAAAAATAATTGTATTCAATAAATTATAGTCATCAAGTTTGTATAAAATGAAATATTGTGTTACAGATTAAAATAATTATTTTCTTAAAGAAACCATTAAATCATGATTATTTGAACGATTAAAACATTCTTATTTTTGTACTTATTATTAGGTACATTTACCTATATACATAGTACTTAACTATTTTTTTTATCTATAAGTATGGTGTTAAAATATTTAAAATTTTGAAAGTATATGAAATAGGTAGATAGGCATAAACACAATATTGGACTGAGTTAACTCAGTGTTATATTTAATTTTAATACAATTTATTAAAAATTCTATTAACTAGCTAAAAATTATTATTTTTTAAAATTTTGACTACAACTCATGTCACTTTATTTAAAAAAATATTATTATTTTGAATATTATGTAATTTATTAGTTTGTTACATAAGTTAATATTGTAGTGCTATATTGGGAGTGGCCAACTTGTAGCTCTCGTCTTATTTGTACAATCAAAATTAATTATTATTATTGTAAATTTTATTCTTTTCGGTATGAAAAAAAAATTTAAAATGTATCTATATGTATCTCTTGGTATCATTGTATTTATCTATGTGGCCCGCTAACAGTTTCATGTTGGCCACCTTGTGTTATATTATTATGTAAATATAGTGATATTATACTAAAAATTAAATTAAATAGTTAATGTTTTAGTATAATCGTAGAACAATTATCTTGGATGTATTTACGTACTTATTTTGGTTGACAGATGGCGTTAAGTTAATCAAATATTCAACAATAATAATAATAATAATCACATGTTGTACCTATATTATGATATTTTGCAGAATATTACGCTATAATATTATCGGTAAAGCTTTAAACCTAATAAGCATTATTATTTTAAATTTAAATACAAAATAAGTTATAAAAAGTCTTAATACAAATTGCAATCAAAACTATAAAATATCTTATTGGTACCTTTTTTTAGTGAGTAATAATAACTTATAAGTTGTAACTTATTATTATGAGAATTAGATGAAGTGTAACTTTGTTAGTATCTACCAAATAATATTGATTTTCTGGTGGATGAAGTTAAATATTGAGTGGTATTGTGTTTATTTTTAAAACTATCATTGACTATATCGTTTTGACGTTTAATTGTAGATTTATACCAAAACTGTATAATATGGCAATATCACGTAAAAATCTTTTCAATCTATTGACGGTTAGATATAGGCTATTGTACTATTTGTATCCATTGAATTATACATAATATGTATAATATATTGTATTATAGTATTATTTAATTTATTTTAATCTATGTAGTACGTTGGTACTTACAATACTAAACGCTATAAATAAACTATATACATTTAAATATCAACTGAATATTAACGGAATATTTAATAATATTCGTTTTAATTAAATATATTTATAAATCAAAACTAAGTAATCTATTCTTAAATTTAGGTAATTTATTTAGGTCGATACACTCACTTTCTTCTGTAGAATTCGTGCTTTTATTTTACTATACATTTTTTTTCTTCGAACCTTCAAATCATCAATATGAAGTTAATAATCATCACAGTGTGTTTTTAAAATTACCTATATTTTCTGTATTTAAATATAAGGAGCATGTTATTTTACTTAAATATTCTGTAGATTGCTATTTAAATATAAGTTTTAGATAATAATTGGGTTTGGTACTTAAGTTATACAAATTCACACTATAATAAATTACACGCTAATTTTCCACAAAAGAAAAATTAAAGATATTTGAATTTTGACTGTTAAGTAGACTATAATGATTATTACTGACGAAATGGTCATTTGAAAAAATGGTATTACTCAATTCTGAGTTTGTGCTTTTAAATTTAAGCTAATTTCACACTAATTTTTTGTAAAAGAAATGCTCAACGTTTATTGATAAACGGTGCGGGGGAAGACATTTCTATCAATTCACCCTTTTGAATTTCCCCTTAAGTTGAAATTAGTTCTCGTCTTTTTAGGTAAATAAATCAATATATGACTATTAATTACTAAAAATGTTTGGAGGACTTACCAATGTAATGTACTTGAATTTGAACTTAAAATTCTTTGAAAAAAAAATTATGTTTACGTATTTTGATTGTTATACTTAAATTCCTGTAAAATCATCTTATGAGAAATTTTAAATTATATTATTAAGATTTTTAACTTAGAATTGCATTTTTTATTAACTTAAAAAGAAATAATAAAAATATTCAAAATGTTTATAAATTAAATGTAGTTAAAATATTTCTTATAACATTTAACGCTGTATAAATATGATAATACAAATACCAATAAAATGTTTCATGTTTTACAGTAAAAAAATCCTGATATGTAATAAAGCGCAGACACCGCACCACTGTTTTTTTTTTTTAATTTCTGATGAACTGGAATCAAACCTATGTAGTGATTGTTAATGACAAAGCTATTATAGTCTAGCCCAGATCCTAACCCAGTTTCTCTTTATGTTAAAGATTACCTCAGTGATTTTTAAATAGAGATTGAGAGTAAAAATGTACCAGACAAATTTCATATTTAGTGGAATACTCTATGACAGGGACGCCTTCAACAACCAATCATTGATTAATGGTCAGTATTTGATACCTAGGTATTTACGTCTTTTTCATCCTATGCTTTACATACTTAAAAACAGAAAAATATTTGTAAAATTAATAATATACAAATTACTGCTAAGATTTATTTGGATATATGGCATCCAGTTTTAGGGATTAGCTAAAATCTACGGTATTAGCCTCATTCAGAAATTCTAGTTCAAAGTCCTTTTCATAATTTTAAAAGCTTCATTATACTTCGCTAATAATTTCATCTATTCCAATTTAATAATATTGTCACATAATTAGCTTAACATTACTACAAGCGCTTCAATATTAAATTATCTCACTCTTATCTACTTATTACTTAACTGTCATCTGTACCTAACTATTCAAGTCTACAAAAAATAAAACTCAAAATATAGTGGTGTTCTGCTTATCTAAATATATAATAATAAAACATTTATATTTATACATGTATAAAAATGTGTAATGTTATATAAATTAGTATAATATGTAAATAATAATGTAATATATGTTTGACCATTTCACGATAAAGTACCTCCTTTGAGAGACCTATTCACTTATTGTTTCTTGTCATTATTGTATCTAATATTATTAACTAAACTTATTGTTCAACACAACGTATATAACAGTTAGCCTAAATCAAGTTGTGTTAAAAATATATATATTTAAATAAACAATATTTTATTTTTGAAATTTGAACTTTGAAAATCAAAAACGTTAACTATGCATTTAAGTCATTTTCAAATTGTTATAAAAAATCTTTTGTTTGAATAATTATGTTAAAAAATTGTTGAATAGAAAACATTTTAGATTTTAATAATGTATTGTAATATTAATTTTATTTAAATCGTTTGGGTATAGTCTTATTTATTTTTAAACTTAATATTTATTAGTTAATTATTAGTTATTATGAAATGATTCAGCAAGAAATTATACTTTTAAAATAACTATTAAGTAGGCATACAATAATAAATTAAACATTCACTATATAAATTGTATATTCATATAGTTAAATAAGTAGTTTATTAAGCTTGTAGATCTTTCAAATTTTGATTTAAATTAATGATGTATAGGTTGCAAAACAAAACTGGGTTTTGAATAATCGTACATAAATCTAAAATTAATATATATAATTCACTTTGATCAATCATCGCCGCCAGTCATGACCTCCATGAATTCTATAAAAAAATAAAATAAAATAAAATAAACTTAATATTGTTCACTTGTTTACTTTTGTATTTTGTCATTATGATTACACGATAAAAAAAACAATTTATAAATAATTCATTCCTTTTTAAATAATTATGTTATACATATCGCTTGTATTAGTTAATTATTTATGAAGTAAATTTTTTTCGAGATTTCGTAAATTTATTTACTTTGTTTCATATTAGAAAATAGATAATGGCTTACATTTAATGTTGGCTTTAGATTTTATTGAATTATAATTGTTATCAGATTTAAAGACAACGTAACTATTAATAATATCAGTGTTTTATAAATATTTATGTGATTGTACAGTGATGAATGTTTCATGTTATTTATTGTTATATTATTATTTTTTATGTTAAAAAGTTAACGTTTTGAAATTTGATTAATGTGTAAAAATAATTTTTAATTTTGAAGTTGATTTTAAAAGTATTGGCTAAACACCTATAAATAAATGGAAGAAAATAAAAGTATTATAATTTTTAATTATAATGTCTTAAGTCTAGACACAACGCTTTTTCAGTTTCTATTTTAAAATTTAAAATTATGCTTATGCTTGTATTACACTATTATCTGTCTGAAAATTCCATACAGTACAGTAATTATTAAATACAGTAATTAGTGAACGTATCTTGTGTTTGCCAGAATTTTGTACGTAGCCAAATAGTTTAAGATGTTTAAGTCAACATAGTGATAATCTATTAAGAAGCTATAATAAATAATACATATTAAGCGCTATATACTACGATAGTTTTTGGTAAAAATAAAAATGTATTAATCATCTTATTTCAGTTGTAGATAAGGTGTGCTTAGGTTCATGACATTTATGGATACTTAGTAATGCAGCGATAAGACTAAATTTAAAATGATAATTACTTTTTTTTTTGAAAAAAAAAGTTAGTGCACTTTTAAAAAATATTGTTAATTAAATAAAATAAAACATATATTTTGTTTAATGTTACATTGTTGATATAATTAAATAATGAATTCAATGTAAGATAAAAATAAAATAAATTTATGTTTTTTTTTTTTTGATATTCATTGATTTTATTTAAATTATATTTAATTAATCTGTTTATCTAAACTTTAAATAATAGATTTTTTTCAATGTTCTAAATTGAGAACTTTTACCCAAGCTGTATTTTTGGGGTCCTGATAAAAGAATAATAATAATAAAAAAATAAAATATTTTATAAATAACATTTACATTATAATTTAAAGATCTATGTATAAATATTATATCATTACTATTTAATGTATTCTATACATATTTTTTTTACCTGGTTTTGTATTTATTTTTGAAGTATTTTTTTTTAACAAACAATTATTTGTGACATTATTGACGAGATGGAACTAAACGCCAAGAAAATATTGTTGGCATTTTTCCAGTTAAACATATCGTTGTTTCACTCAATATATTTTTAATGCTTCTCTTATCTTGAGTAAAAATATGAATTTGCATTAAAAAAGCTAGAATATTTTCGAATTTGTTCGATAGATTTATTACATTCTTTTACGATTTTCCTAAAGTTATTCGAGGGATTTCTTGTTTTATTTTTATATTTATGTTATAAATTATAATTATAGTGTATATCAGTATTTATGGGACAAAAATTATAAAATAATGAAAAAATATTGTGGAAAATATTATTTATAAAAATTTAAAAATCGATGCTGTTTCATTTATTATATTGTTATTTTTCTATTATTTTATACTTCAAATAATTTTAATTTTTATAATAATTTATTGGCTTGAATTAAATATTAAAAAAAAACAAATATTTATAATACGTTTTAAATAAAACTTCAATTTATTAAATTTGTATATTTGTTATGATATTATTTTTATATTATAAAACTAATACTAATTATATTAGAGTAATGAAATGCAGAACATTTTATTTTTATTCAATAAACATTATAACTTACACATTTTTTTAAGGGTTTTGTTTTTTTGTTTATATACATATTATTAAAATTATTATTTTAATTTGTACAATTTATTTAAAAAAAAAAAAAAAAAAACATATTTTAATAATAAATAATATAATTTTGGATATTGGTAATTATTAGACTTAAGGCGTATTTTTACATTTCTGTTATTTATATTTTGCCACCATGATGTGTATCAAAAGTTTTCTAGTAGATACAACGGTGGTATTTGTTTGTATTTTCAAGTCACGTAAAATATTATCAGTTAATCAATTTTTCTTTTGGTTATTCAAATAGCTCAGTACGTGTTAAATATTTTTGCTGGTATTCAAGTAGATTATAGAAAAATTTAAATTTATAATAATAAAATATATAATATATAAACATGTCATTTCTATTTATTCAGTTTCATTATTAATTAATTAAATTAACATACAACGTACAGTGGTTTATTTAATAAATATATTTTTTTAATTTTCCGTCAATATTCACTATATTATGTTAGGTAGGTACTTACTATTTACGTTCGCTATGTTTTTTATGTACATTATATTATTTTTTACGCCAAGTTTTTAAAATAATTATTTATTTAGGTTATATATTTATTTTTAGATTTTGAGCGTAGTAAATATGTATTGGTTTTATAATGATGTGTTTTTTTAATTTTTTTTTTTTTGTTGGAGTTGAGATCTGTCATCACATTTTGAAGTATTGAAATGCTTTAATATCTTAACCTATAAAGGGTGATTTGTAGTTAATGTATCAAATTGGTATAATACTATGTATTTTTCAAAATAATTTCAGGAAAATAAATTAAAAATTAAGAAAAAATGAATATATTAAACGTCACTGTTATTTGACTAAATCGATTTTGTTATAATTAAAATTAATATCCGTAGATTCTTGAAATTGTCATTAAATATTGTTAAGTATTAGAATTTTATAAAAATCATACGGTTTTTAAAAAATATTTTAGCTTTTTCTGACATATGTTGTTGACATTTTTTTTAGTTTTTTCAATTTATTATTGACAGAATTATTTTTAGTAAAAAATATTGAAAACTAAAAACTAGATTACCTTATTAGTTGTATTTACAGCAATCAAAAATTGTCGAAAATAAATAGTCAAAATTCAAAATAACTAAAATATTCAAATCCTTTTATTGTTAAAAATGCATTCAATGTTTAATTGAAAGATTTAAAATGTATATAATTTTTTAAAAATTGAGTATAAAATTCCTTGTATAAGTTATTCTTACAGGAATTAAAAATACAAAAAGTTTAAGTAAAACCTACATTAATTTTTAAGTGTTTGAAAATCAAATTTCAATGAAATTTAATATTTATACAAAAAATAATAATTATACCGTACTTTTCGAAAAAATCAGCTTAACTTATAATAGGTATTACTAATAGTGATGTAAATAAATTATAAGATTTCCTTATACACATCGTCTCTGCTCAGAATCGTTTTTTGTATGAAAGAATTTATCATCGAATTAAAATTCAATATTTTATCCATTATAGTTATTTCAACTTTCCCAGTATTTTTTTATTATAAATATATATTTAGAAAAGTTATTCTTAAACGTTCTAACTAGTTAGTAGGTAGCTAATAAAAAGATAATTTTTTTACAAACCATCAAAGTCGACAGTTCCAGAACCATCTGAATCGATTTCTTCTATCATCATATCTAGATCTTCATTTGTTATTTTGTCGTCTAATTCTTTGAGTATTTCTCTTAAAACATCCGTGGTAATGTAACCATTTCCTAGTGTAATATATAACTTTTAAAGTAACTTTAAATAATAAAATATTAATTTTTGCAATTAACCTTCTTTATCATATAATCTAAACGCTTCTTTTAGTTCCGCTTGCATAGCCTCCACGTCTTCTGGTTCATCTTCAGTTAAGAATCCAGCTGCTAGTGTAACAAATTCTTCGAATTCTAATTGTCCTGATCCTAAAAAAAACAATACAGAGTATTATTAGAGTTTAAAATAAGTTAGCTATTTGATTCTTAATATAATATAATATATTTTATTATAATTTGAGTAGGTATGTATTTCATTCATTTTAAATTAATTTCAGGAAAGCAATTTAAATGACATAAAACAAAATAATATTTGAAAATACGTTTCAGAGATTTTTAATGATTAAATATGTGAATAACAAATTATAAATGTATTTGAACATTTAATAATATCAATGATAAATTAAATTTGATATTTAAAACAATTAAAGATAATATAATATTAAAGCTAAAAAAAACTATAATGATGACATCGGTAACAAGTTACAACTATTATTTTGTTAAAAATATACATGACTATTCACTAAGATCACTTCTCTCCAGCAGTTTTTACTTGAATTTCTTTATTCAAATTCTGTTTATGAAAGAAACGATTAGAATTATTGTAGTAAATTGTTTAGAAGATAATTTTATTAAAAATGTATAAAAATCGAAATTTGAATTAATGTTTTTTAAGTTCTTAAATTGTAAGTATTTAATAAGAATAATAATTCAAGGTAATAAAGATTAAGTATAAATAGGATAACAATGTAATGTTTTGAAAAATTATCTGAGTTTAACATGTACTTCACTAAAAATAACATCTATTTTAGTATTTTAAATTGTATATAAAATTATATAAAATTTAATAGCTCAAAAATGATTTGTCTTAAATTAAATTAATATTTAAAATTATTATAAAAATCATTCGATTAACTATTTAGGTAAAAAAAGGCGATTAATATTAAAAAATGAAAAAAGTTTGTATCGTCACAGGATAATTAAGTATATGCAAATATGGTCTTTAAGTGTCCTTAAATGTTTTAAAAGTCTTAATTTGAATAAATGTGTTATTAAAGGATAAAAGGAGATTGACTATGGCTAGTGAATCACTCAGTGTAACATGTTTATTAGTAAGCATAAATAGAAATATTAGTTAAATACGAGCTAAATTTGTCCTTAAAACATTTAATTTTACGTATAGCAATATACAAAATTCATAAGATTTATGCATTTTAAAAATTAACAAAATACTTGAACAATCTTCTTTAAACAATTATGTTTTGGTTTACATTATGTAGGTTACAATAAAAAGAAAATTACTGTTGTAGTCTTTTAATAAACTTAACATTTCATTTCTAATAAAATAAAATAGCTAAACACAATATAAAACACAATATTTACGTCACCGTAAACTTAAATAATAATAGCTTATACATTTTATGTACAGTGTACATAATGGACATTGTAACTATGTAAAAGTAAATATAAATATGAGTTGAATAAAAGTTTATTTATTTGATATGGAACATTTAATTTTGGTACCTATTTTCAAAATTTTAAATACTTTGTTTGAAAAATTATTTTTTCTTTTTCAATAGTCATAACTATCAATTATACTAATTGGACGATACACTTGCATTTGTTGTCTCCGTACAAATTAAAAATAATAATATCCCCGTATTATCATAGAACATTTTAGGTTCAGAAGTATCCATTTTACTTTGTTGTTTGTAATATTAGAGTGAATACTTATTGGCTATTACAAAATTTGAAGTTAAAAATATTATTCAGAAACTCACTTCGACTTTTTTTAAATTTAAATTTTAAAGCAAAATAAGTGTGTAAAATATTACAATTTAAAAATTGTCTAAGTTGCTGTAAAATTAATATATATAAATATATATTAATATATATATATATTAATTTATATAATATATAAATATCTAAACTGGTGAATGAATATAAAATATACGTTTACCTCTAAACTATATAATGTGTCAATTTACTATTATATTAAAATTTACATCAAAAATAAATTTGCTGAACATTAATTTGGTTTTTTTGTACCTTTGTTACTTATAATACGGAAACAACACATGTATGCATCACATATCTTTTTTTAAAATATGGACTAGGCTATAGTTGTTACCAACATTACCTTATATTATCTATACTACTTGATAGATACTTTATACTTATTTATTATTTAATTGTATTTTTTAATATTAATTGTAAATTTTCTCATATATTTTATTTTAAGAATTATAAACATTTATTATACTTGTTATTAATTATTAATTGATTATATTTATACTAATAACAATGATTTTTGTGATTTAAATCTATTTATAATTCATTTTTTGTATATTTATTTAGTATTCACTTTGGTCAATTTGTAGCTATTTGTAGTCTTTACTCTCTAATATCAGACAAGGGAATGTAAAAAAAAAAAATATCTCGGTATTATTGAAACATAGCCAAAAATAATTCATATGTCTATCAATATTTCTGTGTCTGATTAAGTTTCATACCTCCAATATTGTTTATGTTAGCTGTAATGCTAGATTCTAAACATGTATTTTACATGCGAGTAATATTTTGGCAAATTGAATTATGTAGATAAATTTATAAGTATATTTAATATAACCGTATGTAAAGAACTAAAAACTGACATTAAATAGCGTTTGGTCGACTTGTAAGTTTGTTTGCATATCTAGGTATATCGTACAGTTATATAATAACTCATGAATGAATTTAAAAAAAATTGTCTCAAAAATAATTTTATTTTGTGATTGAGTTATTTGATTTTAAGTGTATACAATTTTAAGTTATTATAACTATTACTTATAAGTCAAACAAAATCAATAATTTTAATTGTGACTTTAATTCATTATAATGGACTAAATATGGCGAGACATGATTTATATATTTTTTCAACAACAATCATACATTTTTTGTAATTAAAATATTAATTTAAAACATTTGTTTCTTTTTTATTTACAGGTAAGTGTTTCAAGTTAAAAAATCAACTAAAAAAGAAATCACCAGTCATATCTTAGGTAATAAATCAAAATTAATTGTCATGAACATAATAGAAACTCAAGTGTGTGTATCATAATGACTTAATAGAAACAAATCTAATAACAGATAATTTACAGACAAACTTTTATGAAGTATTTTTTAATGTTAGTTTTTTGTGTTTAAACTTTAATTTATTAATTTTTCGATTAGCTAGATAAGTATAATAATTTAATAATTTACCATCTGCATCGACTTCAGCAATAATTTCTTGCAATCGGTCCTCGGAAACGTCGTGACCCAACATTTGAAGTATTGTACCAACCATGTTGGCTTCAATGTATCCTTTGTCTTGAGCGAAAGCATCGAAAGCTCGTTTTAGTACTAAGATAAATATTTCTATTATTAAACTGTTCAATTAAATTTTTTTTAGATATATACTAGTATATAGTATTATACTATATAAATATTATACTATTATATAGTATTATGCGTATATGTATATATATATATATATATATATAAATATAGTGAATAAATAATACTTACGAGCAATTTGGTCTTTGTCTAGATCGTCCTGGAAACCAAAAAAATAGGGTTTTTAATTTTATTCTATTTTATAAGAAATTGTGTGAATTAAATAATTGAACTATAGTTAAGAAGTACTTACTTTGGTTACCATTTTTTGTCGATTAAAAAATAATTGTACTAAATACAGCTACGCTGTTGTTCTTTTGAGTGAACTAAGTTTTAAAGAGCAGCCAAATATTAAGGTGAGTAGCAGAACTCCGAGGACTGATGCATAGACGTCATAAAAACAAGTGGTCCCAAGCCAAGTACCAACAGTCTCCCTCCTGATTGTTCAAGTTAAAATTACGCCTATGTATTGTCTCTTTCCTTAAAAGTTAATTTTACTCATTCTTTTAAATGCCATTTTAGAATCGCTTAATATTTTTTACGTAGATTTATAAGTTGTGTAATTTATTACTCTTGCGTTATAATGGGTTTTTGTATTATGAACTAAATAATGACAATGTGAGTGTAGTACTTATTATAATATATATTTTATATATATACATATGTATATCATATCATATATGAAATATCATATCATATCATATTATATAACTTTCATTTATTGTTTTGGTAATTATATGTATGCATTTTTGTAGGTATTTGATATCTTTCGACTATAAGTTGTTGTTTAAATTTATTTTTTCTGTTATTTAAAATAAAAAAGAAAAGAACGTATGTTTTATATTATTAAATTAAATTGAAGTAAATTTTATAAATAAGTCGCATATTGGACACTATTTTGGCACCCGATTATGGATCGACCGCGTTTAAATTTAAATGTCATTTGGCGTACATACAATGGGGACATATTGTATCGATTGTTATTCACCAAAAACCATGTATGTGGTTTTCATGCATTTATAATAACTATTTTTTGTACTCACCCTTTAAGGTTCTGCCCATCGTTGTTAAAGAGATATATTGTATTGTACTTTTCATTACCATCGTAAACATGATGTATTTTACATTACTTATTAGTTATAAATATATTATTTAAACAATAAACTTATATTTTTTTGTATTATTATGTGTAGAGTAGGAATATACAGTGGAACCTCGATAACTCGAATCGTTTGGGGGCGAAAAAAAAATTCGAGTTATCGAAAATTCGACTTACAGAGGTTACACATATGATATGTTATAAAGTAGGGGCCAAGACATCTTTCGAGTTATCGAAAATTTGACTTATAGAAGTTCGAATTATCTAGGTTCCACTGTATATATATTTTAAATATTTTAACTTATATTGTTTTATACATAACATTAGTTATGTTTTTACGTTAAGAAATTTGGTCATTAAACTGTCCTGAGTGTTAAGACAGTGCGGTTTATTACACATTTGTATCGTATATCTTAATTAAAAACAGTAAAATACTCAAAAAAAAAAAATAAATATTTTATTTTTAAAAATTTTCGACATAATTATGATTTTATTATAAAATAATTATCTTATATATAATATGCATAAACTGAAATGATTTTATTAGTATGAAATCATAGTGAGTTAATTATTCCATTTTTATTATAATGACGACATGATTTAAAAATAATTTATAAATAATAATATATTTTATTAAAGTGTATAAATTAATTATTAATTCGCATAATGGACTATAACAAGAAATCTCATAACTCATAAATTCTTAATTTTATTTTGATACTATTTTTAGTTAATTTGTAATGCAATTATACAAATGTTGTGCAAATTGTTGAAATTGTATCGATAAATGTATGAAGTATTCATATGTTCGTTTAATGTTAACTAGATACATCTATACGACAACGTGTAAACTGTTGGAATAGAAATCAATTTAAAAGAATCGTTTCGAATTAACTAAGTAGATGATGGACAGTAGATGTTACTTAGTTTTGAATAACTTTTAAATAATGGATATTATTTAAAATATAGTTTTATTGCTTGATTGTTATATTTTTTAATTTAAAAAACTCTGATTCAATAATATATAATTACGGGTTAAATGTGCATAACTATTAAAGATAATATTTAATCATAATTTAGTTAAGAAACTATAATAAAATATAAAAATGTGGCTTGTTTAAATCAGTCAAGTTTTTAAAATAATTATAGAAATTGGTCTAGGTAAAAATTGTCGTAACTAAAGTTATTATTGAATTTGACATTCTTAAAATAATAGTATCACAAGAAAAGACGTAATTTTTCTCTCATTATTATATGAAAATTTTGAAAATAATTTTAGTAAAAAATTGCTATGGTCGTATTATATTTAATACTGTGGACAGTATATTTGCACAGTAATGACCCTATTGCGTTGTAACTAAGATAAACGTTGAGCTGTTTTATTCATTGGTTTATTCTGTATTTCTGTATATGTGATATTTGCAGAACTTTCCATTTAATGTTATGTTCTATAATTCCGGTTGACTTCTAGTAGGTAATAATAATATGATCCATAGGATGGTGGTAGATAGTGGTTTGCACAAGACGAAGTTTTACGATTTATTTTATCATATAAAACTTACAGTCACTTCCTTAATAAAACCCTCTTGCACGCTACTGTGGATTTTCTTCCTCGCAGCTATAACTTGGACTAATTATTCATCATGTTTGTAACGTATAATATAAATGTATTGACATTACAATATTGTATTTAAGATCGTTCAATTATAGCAACAATTGTTTTGTGTAAGCGATATGAGATAATGTTTGCTATATTAATAAAAACAGTAATAATTATTTTAGTGAATTAACGAAATTAAATTGTGTAATGGTGTTGCTCGAGATGTAATAATATTAGTTCTCAATTGAATTAATTTTATAAAAATCATTAACGATTATCTTAACATAACATTTAAAAATTTGCATTATAAATTTGAAAATATGACAATTAAATAATTTATCTCGTTATTAATATTTTTAAGCATCTGTGATATTATATTTTGGTTCTCTTTTAATTTCCTAGTTTAAATAAAGAAATATACCTAAATCACGTTTCTTAGACTTAAATAATTAATTATAGTGTATAAATAAATAATTAAAGATGTAAATATTAAAAACTTGACAGTATAATGATTATAACTCGCATTATGAATAGCATATACGTAATTGATTTCCTTTTTTTTTTATTATTCAAATATTGTTGGAATTATACGTATTTGCTTACATTTATGTTAATGGAACTTAATATCAATAAAATAGGTTTGTTAAAGGTAAAATATCGATTGTGAGAGCTACTATAAAAACGATTTCGAACTCTTAACTGAGAAATGGATTACCAAAGTTTCTCAATTTGTGATAGTCAACCTATTTAAAAGAAGAAAAAACAATTAGGCCACTTTTGTGTGTTCTCGTTCGTATTGTCTTCATTCGACTCGGCTTGGCTATTACCGCCTAGTCTATGGTACTATTATCCTTCTTCCTATTGTTCTTGCTATTGATTCAAAGAACACAATATCATGGCTAAGGAAAAATCCATGTGTCCAACATACAACTAATAGAAAATTCTTGATTGCTCTTTTTGTATTATTAGCATGGTTTTTAAATTCTATGGTCATAATATTTATATATACTTAATTTGACTTAAATTATCAAATTTGTTTAATGCTTATAATTCATTTATGTTTTATTCTGTTGTTAAATAAATGTTAGGTAATTCGTAGAAATTATAGCAAAATAATTATTGTTATAAGTTATTTAAATAATAGAGAAGTTGAAATATTTAAGCTTTATGATGTTAAAAGTACTTGTACTAATTTAACTGTTGGTCAATTGCTTTGAGTGTTTTTTGTTTTATATTTCCTTAAGTGATATATGATTTGAAATTTCAATTGAAAAGTTTTTGAGGTAATATAATTAAGTAATCAAATTGGAAATGTATTGTACTAAAATTTATTTTTGTAATAAATTTAGCGTTAATCAATACTGTTATTTATATTTGTGAAGTTTCTTTAGTTTTGATATTATGTTTATTATTCTGTTTTTAAGGGAATAATAATTATACTTATTATTTTTTTTTTATGAATGTTTTTTATATAAAATAATTAATTAAAACTAAAATATATTTTACACGTGTAATATTGAATTTTTATATTTTATTATGTTAAAATTGAAAGTTTACCCGACTAAATAGATGATGAAATATATATGTAAAAAAACAGTTTATTTAGCGTTAGTGCGTTACACACGTATTTTTGGGGGATAGATTGTGTAAATTTAAAATAATGTTTAAATTAAGTCTTAAACTAACAGTAACCTCTTTTTAATATAAACATGTTTGTTACTAATGAGTGACATAATTAAAATACGACGGCACTATAACCTGCTATCGCCACAACTCAAGTGGGTTTGTGAATTTTATAGTACAATCATTTTAGACTTTGTTGTATTATTTTATGTGAACTCCATCAAAATAACGTACTAGTTAACATGTTATTACTTAAGTTTTAGATTCATAATTTATTACTTAACAGAAACTTTTTAATAACTTTAGGCTTTTATGCTATTATTATTTTCTAATTGTTAAATTTTATAATATTTATTGTATTACACATGTTATTTGTTCTTTAAATTGTAGGTGATTTACTCCTGATATTAATATGTATGAACACTTTATATTATATCACTAACGTACAGTACACACACTTATTTTTTATTTAACTTTATTTTCTGAAAGTGGTTTACGAAGTTATTTTTAATTTTTGATGAAATAAGTTGATAAAATAATGTAATTTATTTTAAATGTATTTAGTTTAGATTAATTTAACATTTTAAATTATGTCATTTATCGATGTGTTTATATTGTTCATATTTAATTTTATATGATGGATATATATATATATATATAATTTATATATTTTACGAGACGAAGTTTTAATTACCTATGAGTATAGTTGAACAAAAATAGATACTTAATATTTATATTTTTTATATGTGTATTTAGTTTGTAAGTATACATATTTTATTTTACTAAAGAAATTCTAATTATTTATAATTTCCTTGGCAAATATTTCATTTTATTATCATGAAATTACTCTTAAAATATTTATACCGAATATACATTTATAGGCACTTTTGAACTTGTTTGAAATGTTTATTTTTTTTACTATAGAATTCCATTGGACGTCCATTAATAATGAATAATTTATTAGTAAACATGTTTATTTCATACATACGTTGCTCCAAAAAACTGTACTATATATTATATTATTATATTGTTTGTTTAAAAAAAAAAGTTTACACGCGGGTGTGCTGTGAACAGTTCGCATTGTTATATACACTTCTTGGATTATTGTATTTTAATGTATTTGCCGACACATTTTTCATTACATTTTGACAGTATATAAATAAGAGACTGAACGATAAAAACACAAAATTGAGGAAAGAAAAACATAAGGAGTTTGCAACTGGAATTTGATTAAAATTTAGGTAATATATCTCAGATGATGAAAAAGATAATAGTTGTATATATGCGTATAAAATGTATAACATATGTGTATGTTACGCGTGGTTAAAGTAGAGAACTGGGTATTTTGTAAATTATGTTTTATAAAACAATATTTTTATACTATTATCGTACATATAAGATACGTCAACGAAATGGTAGTATTAAGCGTGTAATAAGTTTATTTTTTTAAATTTGTCACTTTATTTTTAACGAGTATTTGGTTTCGTTACAAGAAAATAAAAAAGACGCGCCTGTATGGAGTCAGTGGAGGTAATATTTGGAAAATATAAAATACGTTGGCGTGAAAAGTATGAATAGTCGGCGTAGGTAGTTTTGCTTTATAGGCTGGGAGGGGAGGATTTCGATGAGGAAGAGCTGACATATTCGAGTAAACGACTGGGACGGGGAAACCGACAGTGGTGGTATACAGATCGCCGGGCTCTTGGATGACGGTGATTGCGCCATGGGGTGGCGGTGGAACAAGGAAAAGAACCAGCTATCATTTAAAGATGGCAGCACTGTTCATAGTATTGCGGGGGAAAATTTTACCCTCTTACCGTCAGGGAGGCTGGTCGCAGCCACCGCCGCCGGAGCGTGCTTCTATATTTTTCACAACCGTTGGCAGTCGACGTTTAAACGCGCTACCAGATCGGTCTAGATTGGTCGTCGTCGTTGTGAAAGCCACGTATGCCGTCGTCGTGGTCGTGTTTTATCGTGATTTTCATTTGTTCGTATTATATTTGGTGATTTTTCGTCCGTCGCGTCTTATATATAGTGTTTATACCGGTATAACGTTTGTAACCACCGCTGTGTTTATCGATTATTTTTCCAATTTATTTATTTACATCGATATAGATATGAAGTTTTTCACAAAAAATCCTCCATACTTCTTTTTTTCGAACTTATCACTCTGATATTCTGATAACCTATTTATCTGTGTGTTTTTATTTTTCTGTCTTTAAATACGTATAATATAAATATATTTACACACGCACGACATACACATATATGTATGCATATTCCTGTGTTTTTCATTATTATTATTTCTATCGTGCCATTGCCACTGTAAGTGCTGTCATGTTTTCTCCTTTTTCTTTGCTTCTCACTTAATAGCCTTTTATTTCGAGTACTTAGTTTTCGTCGTTTCAATCGTCATATACACTACGCTTTCTTGCGCCGATCAACAGTGTAGTCAAGTATCGAAATTTGTTTTCGATGGAATCCGACACGATGTTTACTTAGGTGCTTTTTAACTTTATTATATATTTTTTAATATTTGAATGTTTCGAAATTGCTTTTTTTATACGTGGTAGGTGGTAGTTTTTTTTTGAAAGAGATAAGCGAAAATTATTCGTTTAAACCGCCCTTTTTAAATCAATTAAGTTTTAAAATTCATCATAGTTGGAAAAGCTGAAAAAAAAATAGCGTAATTATATAGTATAAATTTATAAATAAATATTTGAATGTGAATGGTATTAATAATATTTTATCACGGGGTTTTGAATAGGCAATGTTGCTACACACAAACGTGAATACTTTGCTCAAAACAAGTAACATGGTTGACTTGTTTCTGGTATTTTCGGTTCATATTTCATTGTGGAATGTCATCAAATGTATAATCACATACAATTCCTTGAGGGAAGTTAAACGTGAGAATTCCACTAAATTATGGTCCTCACTTCTGAATTGTTATATTTTAAATTAAAGATAATTTTTGTTCCAAAAAGTTGAATTGTAGATATGAATTATAATCGAACATAGTTTATGTTATACTTGTGATATGATATATATGTATTCTTTGGAATAAATAGTTCAAATATAAATATGTTAAACATTGATTTTATTCAATGTAATTTTGAAACTTATAATGTTATAGGAATAATGTAAAACTTCTTGTATTTACTATTTAAAAGTAAACCGGTAAAATGTAAAAACTTGAATTACCTCATTACTTAAGAATAACTTATTCCTAATCATGTTTATATTTTATATATATTCCAATATTTAATCTTTATTCAGTTTATAATTGTGTATTTTTTGTATTTTGATGATTAGTTGATTCATTATTCAATATACAAATTAAGAAAATGGGCAATTTGTTAAAACGTTTGTTAAACGTTTAAACTAACAAATAGATCTGTAAAAACTATGCTTAGGTAGTAAAATACTAGTGTATTCATTTTTATTTATTTATACAAGTACAAATTATTTAGTATTTCAAATGTATTTCAAATGTTTTTAACTATTATGAGCCATGTATGTACCCAAATAATTATTTTTTGTTTTAAACTAGGTTTTATAGGTTGATTATTTATTTGTTCTATTATTTTGAATAAATGTGTAAAAAATTATAATTAATCATTTTATTATGAATGTTTGTTTTTGTATATCTAAAACTTCAAATTTAAAGTATAGTTAGATTATCTAACACTGCAGATTACGTAACTGCTTATAATAATTTGTATTTTAAATATGATAAAAAATTAGAAAAGGAATGAATTTTATTTTGAATAATCTTATAATATTTGCGTAAATTACTGTAAAATATTGTCATACACTCGACAGACAATTTCAATTGTCAATCAAGATCAAAAAATTTGCCGCATTGGTAAATGTTTGTATTCTAAGTTTAAATTCCGTTATGTTGTTGTGTTTAAAAATTAAAATATATTCTTAACGAATGTTAATTGCAAAAATTTGTTATTTTTGATATTCAAAGGATCATTTTTAAACTTACATTTTTTTTAAATATTTTTTTAAATATCAGTGAAATACTCGTGTGTTCAAGTATATTGTTTATTTTAAATTAATATAATTTTAAGATTTGTATTAGATATGTATTAGAATTTTTTAATAGCTTTATGTGTTATAATTTTATTGTAGGATTTTGAATTATGAGTAGTTCAGGTTTATTTTCGAGAAATTATAAAATAATTGTATTTTCAATTATTATTTTTTTCGGTACTGTTTGAATCCATCTAATTGAAAACAGAATGATATTTAATTTAATTTTGAACCCCGACTAGAGAATAAAATAATAAAATAATGATTATCACAAATATATTGATAAAGTATATATTGATGTATGTCTTTTTTTTGTATTTTGTCATTTTGTAAAAATGCTCTGATTTTCAATTTTGTGGAAAGTTTTAGGCAGGAAATTGAATTCAGTGTTTAATTTGTGTGTATGTGTGTGGTGGGAGGAGGTTAAAAGTTTTCTGTTATATTTTAATTAAGCGGAAAAATAATTCAAAAATGAATAACTTTACTTAGACAATGGATATTTTTACTAAATATTTATATTAACATTTTCTAAATATGGTCTATTTAAAAAAAAATGTTTTGACTCTTTGAGCTATGTTTAAATATATAGACATTTAATATTTATAATTGTTTTTATATAAGTGTTAATGATAAAATTCGCTCGATTAATAACTAAATACCGTTTTTTTATTGTAATTTAAGAATTCTATTCATGAGTACTTGAAATTTTTAACATTTATTATTGTATTTTATATACACTATGGCATTTTAAAATGCAATGCTTTCGCCAAAAATTAATTCAATCTATTGTGTTTTACAACCTTTCATTAATAGTAAAATAAATTACGTTACCAATACAAATATATTATTTAATAATACAATATATTCAGTAATATTGCTTGATAGACCTTTGCTCAAAATCGCTTTTGGTATGCAATGATTTATTATTTAATTCAAATTTAATACACACATTACACTGACCCATTCTTCAATGACGAGATATACTCGACACCTAATGTACAATTAAGTGGTTATCTACTTTCCGTCTTTTTTAAATTAGCATTTATTTTTAAAACAATAGATTAAATTATTCAGTCTTTATTAATTTTTTTCTTAACTGATACTTTCATAGTGAAGCATTATCTGATTTAGATGAGTAGTAATTAAGTATTTTGTTTTGTGTGTTATTTAGTATGTATGATTATATGTACGGAGAAAAATTTTAGATAGTTTTATAAATAGAGAATAAAGAGTTTTTCTTCTTTAGTTGTCTGTTCGGAAGAGCTATTGACGTTCTTGTAATAAATGTCATTCCGAGATAAATATTGTCCATAATCACAAATAATTGTGTCAAGTCATAATAAGTTATTTTGGGAATCTTTTTCGAAGAGACGTCCATGAAAACATTCAGGAGTATGATTTAACTTGATTAACTATATATTGATTGAGAATACAACTGTATTGCATTTATTTTGTTTACATGTTGAATATTAGAAATGTTTCTCGTCAAATCTGAACTAAATTATCATATACATCTTATATATTAAATAATTAAATATAGTATGAATACTTTTTATATTATTTATTTTTTTAATTATATAAAAAATAAATATTTACTGAATTTATTGTTAGAAATTTGTTAAATTGTATTAATATTTGCAGAAAAAAAAAAAAAAAAAAAAAACTAATACATTAAAAGTACATTAATCGTAAATTTAAATTTCAATTGGATATCTATTTAATTATTAAAATTATTGAGAAACATTATTATTTATTAAACTTGATTTATAATTTAATGACTATAAAAAGTTAATTATGTTAACACTATTAATATTAAGTAGTATTGGTTACTAATTAAAGTTTAATGTAGTTACATCTATTTATTAATTTTTTATATTTTTTGCTTAAAATACTTGACAAGATTGGTATAGAGACCAATGTTTTGCCACTTATCTAATTTCGAATACTTTGACGCAAAATAATGGTGTAGCCGTGGTACTATTATATTTTAAAGTAATTATAATATTTTATGCATATCGCTTTTAAAAATCAAACGGAAATTGAAAAAAAAAACAGTATTTGCATAAATTACTTTTAAATTTATTGTTCAAGGGTTGTCCGTAGTTTTTATATAGTCTTGTATACTTACTTCTTTAATATCCTTAAAAATAGTACCTAGTTTATGCCTTATGAGTACTTATCATTATAGATTTATATATTAATTAGGTAATTTTTCCGTCTATAATGAAAATATCAGGTGTCAAATAATTAAATTATCATATCCTTAAAAATAGTACCTAGTTTATGCCTTATGAGTACTTATCATTATAGATTTATATATTAATTAGGTAATTTTTCCGTCTATAATGAAAATATCAGGTGTCAAATAATTAAATTATCATATCCTTGAAAAATATTCTTTTATGCTATTATCATAACCATAATTATTATTTATTTTATAAAAATGCTAGTATCAGCTTAGTAAATATCCCTTATATTAGAAAAATTTGAGTTATTGTTTTATCAGACTTATTATTTGAAAAATACATAACAGTTATGAGTAATAAAGCTTAACATTTATTTGGTTTCCTCAAATGTAACTTTTGGAAATTTTTTAATCCAACATATCTCGAAGGGTTGTATTTCACTCTCGGTCTATACTGGAATATAGTTATATTATTTGGTTTTTTAACCTGACTTGCCTAATAGAGCTAAAAGAATTTAAAGGCGGTTTTTTATGTTTGAATTTATTTAAATCCTTCAATATTGATACCGATCTTAATCAAATCATATCTGGATTTAAAATCGATAGTCATGTACTTCGCTTTTATGTAATTTACATTTATAGTATCAATTGTTTATTTAATTATATAATTGATAGATAAATTAAAGCTTATTATTTTTAAAGTCATATCCGTTTGCTTGCATTCCAATTTCCTGT
Organism: Melanaphis sacchari; assembly: GCF_002803265.2. NCBI lineage: Eukaryota > Metazoa > Arthropoda > Insecta > Hemiptera > Aphididae > Melanaphis > Melanaphis sacchari. The sequence goes on along the minus strand of NW_020271560.1, from coordinate 4,135,569 downwards.
TTTATGATCCTTCCTAACGTCAAGATACAGTTGTCAGTTACTATGTTCTAATCTACCTTATGTCAATGACATATTGCACTGTAAATAATATGAATTAATTTTAAAATTCTTTAGCTAAATTAATAAAATATGTAAAAATGTATATACTAATTATGATGACGTTTAAGTTTTTCTTAATATTATTTGTTTTAAATTTATTTTTTAAATTAAAATTTTTATCGTAATTAATTTTATAAATATATTAAATTATAATATATGTTTTTAGGGTGTAAATAAATAAGTAAATATATACAAACACAGTCATATTTTTTTGCTATAAACTTAAAAATGGTCGGAAATTTTCATAAAGCCATTATATTCATGAATATTTTTATTTAGATTTATTATTTATTTAATTGAAATTGTTTAAACATCAAACAAATTTGAAGAATATATATTTTTTAATACGATTTTTTTTTTTGTTACTGGGAAGTAAAAACACTTATTAAAAAATCAGATTAAAAATGGTATAAAAGTTTTAATAATGCTTTTATTGATTGAACAGTGGAGACAGATGGGTTTAAGTGTAGACAGATAATCTAAGTTATTCGTATTTTCAAAATTTCCATTTAACTTTGAAAAAAAATTCAAAACTATGATAAACAATTATTATTGTTAGTAGTAAATTTGCCATGTCAAGTTTGATAACCTCATTAAGAGAATAAAATTGTCCTAAAAAGTTTATGATGTATTATCAGTTTAAAATACTTGTATATTATTCGTTAGGTATTATCAATAATTATTATATAAAAAATATTAAAATTTTATTAATATTGTTATGAATCCATTTACGTGTATTTTTTAAATCATATTATTCCTAGTATAGTTCTATTTATCATGTAAGCATTCGGAATTATGTAATTTGATATACTTTAATATAGATAAAAATAAATTAATCAATGTTTGCAGCATTACTTATACGATTAAAATAGTGCTAACAGCTAGCCTAAAATCGTTTTAAAGTTATGAATAACATTTTATTTTAAATATATTTCTATATAAACTGTGAGATATAGTATAGAAACCCAACGTGAAATCAATTTATATCTTGTAAAACTTAATATTTTCAATGTGTAAATATTATGAATATTTTTAAAGGACGAAGTAAATATTTGTATAACATTGATTGTACTTATTTATCTTTTTGGTTTTCAGTGAAACATATTATTTTTATTCTTGTTATTACGAGACCAATTATTTTTCACATTTTTTTTGTCTTTTTCTAAAAAAGTATGAAGAGTAAATATAATTTCTTTTTTTATGTACTTGTTTATTATCGTTGTTGTTTATCGTAATTGTGGGTATTTTACGGAAAATTGGCTAGTAGTAAATTTCTTTAAACTTATGTTCATATTGATTATTAAAACTTATTTCACCATCATAGTTTAAATATGTTAACTTTTTTGTTGCTGATTTGTAATCTCGCATTTTATGCGTCAATAGTTGGTGCAATATCATACATCTACATAGAGATTATTATTATTTTATTTTGTTGGTCTATTATAGAAGCAATATATAATAAGTCTAGATATCGTTTTTTTAAATTTAATTGTTTTTTAGTCTCTTTGTTTTATTTTACTTTGCTTCTTCAGCAGATTTAATGTCATTTTTTTAATAATAATTCTCTTTATAATGATGAAGTACCTTATATATACAAGTTTATTGAAATTTATTTGTGAGTTAATGTTATATTTCCAAGAATAAAACTATTTTCATATTTCTATACTAATAGTTTTGTGGTATTTAATTTATTTCTTTATGTAAGTTTTATACTGACATAATAATATATTGTATTGCACAAATTATAGTGATATTTATTTATTTTAATTGTTTTATTAGATTATTTTTGTGTCATAATAAAGATAATTGTATTCATTATGCAAAGTATATTATTTTCAAATTATTATTTTATTTTTTTATTAAGAAACTTATTTTCTGTATTAAATTATCCGTTTTAATATTTAATATGACATAAAAGTGTTCTAATAAAAAAAATAAATATTTTTTTGACTGATTAATATTGTTTTTCTGTTAGTTGCTGTAATTTAAGTTTGTTTTTATTTGGAATATGGTCAAAAATTTTAGAGAAAGATTTCTTTTGTAAATAATAGTTTTATTTTTATCAAGAGTATTAAAAAAGAGCAGTTTCCAAATGAAATTAATTAAATGGGCATAGTATGTTTTAATTACCAAAGACTGCTGGTGTCAGTCGTTTTAATATTTTAAATAAGAAAAAGTCGCTTGCAAAACGTAACGGATTACGGTTAATTTAATAAAATGTGCCTTTAAACAAAGATGTCAGGCATAGCTCATCTTTTATAATTAAATTATTGAAATAAGTACTCAATAATTCTTTAAAATAATATATAATTAATAAATAATACAATTAATAATTACACTTATTTATTTATAAGAAAACTCTTTTGGAACTTTCATAATCTTCATAATTCATTTTTATTTTAACGTATTACTTCATGGGTGTAATTAATGTTGAGTGAAAAGTAATAAACTGTACTCGAAAAAAATATTTTATGTATATGCTTCTATTTAACATGAGTAGATACACGTTTAAAAAACATAATTATTAATGTTGTCGCGTATACTTGTGCAGTTTTAAACTGTTTAATGGGTAAACTGAATATGTTTCTTTTGTGTACATTTCCCTCGAGTGATTATTATTTATTTATTATTATTTATATTATTAAGAGGTATTATTGAATATTATACTATAATATACTGGTTTATAAGCTGAGTGCAAATTAAAATGAAAATTATATAAATTAAATTACTCAAATCATTTTAAGGAGCTTAAGATACTGATGTTCAATTATTTTTTTTAGTATTTTTTTCTCCACAGTGCATTTGAAACTAATTTTTTTGGTATAATTTCGTTTGGCTTAGAAATTATGTATTTGTTCTGTGTTTATAAGATTTAAACTATCTAAAATTATTTAAAAATCTAATCCGTTGTTTCAGACATACTTTAGGTAAAAAAAACTTAATTAACAGTATCCATACATTTTACATCGAATATTTTGAGTTTCATATGTATTTTCATCGTTAATTAATTTTAGTATTACTAAATAATGGGCTTTTATTAGGTTAAATATCATAATATTATATGATTTAAAAATAGCACGATTATGAAACGTTGTACGAGTATTTAGATAAAAAATAGATTGAAATAATTTAATAAATTAAAGCTAAAATAAAGTTTCAGAAAACGTCAATATATTTAAATGGTTTGACATTTCTGAAACTTTTAAAGATTAATGGATTTTGTTTTTAACACCTTTCGAAATTCTTTGTAGATAAAATTATTAATTTATTGATAAATATAATACAATGATTTACTCTTTTTTTTTTTATTTGATAATGAATTTATTAATATTCTGATTTTTAGATTTTTTAAATACGAATACATTTATTTAAGATTTATATTTTCAAGTTCTTGAGATTTTTTGCAATACTTAATGTGTTAAGCTACTACTGCGGTGACTTATATTTTACAAATTAAAATTTCTCTTTTTTATTGTAAATTATTTAGTTGATTATTTATATTAAGGATACGTATATTATCTTTAAAATTGGTTTTACATTAATATAAAATATATATAATATAGGATCTAGTATTTTTTATACTTGTACTATTTTTATAAATTATAATTGTTACTAGGTTAATACAAATTATTATAGTTAGCTTCTATATCTTTTAAACCCATTATGGACATAATATTATCCCTAGTATATAAACTTAAATTACTCAAAAATTATAGCTTCGTTTTTGATACATTAACATGATAAAAAAAATTATTCACTTAATAATTTATTGTACAAAATTTATATGTATATCTGGATATATTTGAAAATTGCATAAACCGGACTTAAAATAACTGCATAATTGAAGATAAAGTGGGTAAGAATGCTTAGTGAATCATCTATTATAGTAAAAGTGACGTCATTTCAATGCTTTTAAAAATTGTGAGAAAAGTTTATTTAAAAAAAAAAGAAAAGAAAAATGACTTTTTAAATATAAATTCGTTTTATTTTAATTTTAAGTATGAATCAAAGTGAAGTTTCTTTCTCTAAGTGATACATATACTATACACAATTTTAGAATTATCCGTGTAATTATTTTATTATTATATATCAAAAAATATCGTATAGTTCTTTTATTTTAGTAAAATTAATTTTAAACAAATATATATTTAAATTATAAAATCAAGTTTTTAAAACGCAAGTCATTTGTTGTTTTCTCTCAATTAGTCTTATTGGGTAGTTACAGATAATGGTCATGTTATCATAGTTTAATTTTAATTTTTTAAATAAAACATTTCTATGAAAATTCGGTTGGTATTTAGGCTTCTTTAACCACACCCTTTTATATTTTGTATGTTAATATAATTTAATTATTATTATGATATACATTGTGAACATTTCTAATTACTCTAAACTTAATGACTAGTTTAAAATCGTTATTGAACATAAATTGTTTAATAGTTTTGTTTTTGTATAAAAGATATTTGTATGAATTACGATATTGTATTATTAAATTTAAAGACCTTGAGTTAATTTACACATAGATTGAATTGGAAAGGGGTCTTGTAAAGTTTACCAGAAGGCATATATGGTTTATCAGTTTAAATGCAAGAATCTTTTAGGAAAGGAAATATAAAGTTTTGTGACAAACTTTCAAAAAGTTTCCTACAATAATAATTTTCTATGATAAAAATGCATTTCTCGTGAAGAATTTTTTTTTTTTTTTGAAACAATCTGTATACCGTTTGCTGCTAAAGGAAATATTTTTCTCTATAGCTGCTGATTTCCTGTAAATCGATTTATTTTGATTTCTTTATTTTATTTTGTACGACCTCAAAAAGTGACCTTTATAATGTTCAATATTTCTTTTATTTGTCAACTGATTGCTATTTTTGATTGCCTTCAATATACTTGTATTATTGGATTAAGTATTTTGAATCGCTTTAAGTACTAATAATTTTATTGGATCCACAGAATTATTAATATGACCGTAACTTAGATATTTCAGGTACTACAAACAATCCCTAGATGTAGATTTAGATCTGGATTTTGGTGTCCCAACTGTAATGGGTTATAAACAATTGGTTAAGGTTTGAAAAGCATAACATGATTTAATAGTCATTCTCTTTTTTAGTTTGTATATAATATCTTTCAATTAGAAACTTATTTATTTTTTAACTAATATCGTGTATTCGATAAAAATTAATATAATATTTTATTATTCATCAAGTACTTATTTCAATATAATAAAATAAATAAACATTGGCAGTGATCGAGTTTTTATGACTGTATATGATGTATATTTGAAAATATCTTTTACACTACAACATATGTATCTAATTAATAAGTAATAACGGTATTATCGACTTTGCTCGGGAAAAAGTTAGTTAACATAAAATATGGCTCTAATGTATTACTGTTTGAATGTTCCGAAATGTATGATAACATTGGTGTAAATGTACCTCCATCTGGAAATTTATAAATTAATTTAAACAATACAAATCAAGAGAGAGGTTAAAAAATTTGTTTAAAAATTTATTGTAAAAAAAATATTAGATGAGTGTTTTAATATTTCACAGCTTAATTTTACGAGGAAGGAATTGAATGCTTTAAACTATGCTTAATACCTGTCTCATTTATCTTCCAGACATAAGAATAAAAATAGAAATCACATTATTGTAAACCTCTAATTGTATTTTTTTTTCTTAGTCTAAAAAAAAAAAACTTTTCATGTTCTAGACTTCTATTTAAATTTTATTTTCAATTAATACAAATTCAGTAGTTAAAGATAATTTTAATAAATATACCTTCTACATTTATTGATATATTACAGTTATAGCTCTCATATATAGAATACGATTTGATTTTATTCACATATAATATGTGTATCAAATCTATAACATATACTTAGATAAATTCTATAATTTTTTATCACATAGTTAAAAGTTTGATGAAAATATTCTATAATATAATTTTTAAAATGGAAAAATAGTTTAATATTTAATATAATTAATTAAAAAAATTATTTTTTTAAATGTATTTTCTAGAAAAAATAGATGTCAGTTATATTTAAAATTTTTTCCTAGATTATCGAAGATTTGAATTAATATTTTATTTTTAGTTTTTATGTTATTTTATATTCTATAACAATTTTTGTGTTTTATAATGAATATTAATGTATTAAGCACGTCCATCTTACTTGGTAGGTAATAAAATGTCTTGTCCACTGGGAAATAACAATACATTGTGTCTTCTATTTGGTATTCATGAACTAACTCAAATACCAATACGTAATTTCATAGTTTCTTCAATAGAGGAAACTAATCTAATTTATGAATATAGTTTACATATTAAATTTTGTGCTGTATTAATAAATATACTGTAAATTAATATATTTTGTAAGTTTTTACTGTAATTATATCTAGTTAAGTTATTTTTACTCACCCAGTAATTTTATTTAGTTTTTAGGATTAAAAATTGGTAGTTTTAAAATAGTTTTTCAAGTTTTATTATGATTTAAAGTTTAATTTAGTTTTTACAGTAGAAAGTTTAAATATTTATATATTTGTTTTTATAAGAATAATTGTCTTGAAATTTTTTAAAATTTTGAGATAGTTCTTGTTAATTTTATGTATTACTATTATCTGATAAAAAAATTTCTAAACGTTGTCCTTAATATTGTATTTATAAGGATGAAGTTTAGGTGTAAATATTTTGTGAATATTCGATGCTCGTAATAAAGCATGTTAGTTTTTGAGATTTAAATAAATTTTCTATGATATAAAAGTTGGAAATTATTAGATAATAAGCGAGAAAAAAATTTTAGTGCACAAACGTGTACATAACTTAATTGTATTTTTATAATAACTTAATAACTAGAGAAAAAGAGTTTTATAGCGTTGATACTTTTTCTTGTTTTCTTCAAAAGTAACGAGTCATTAATGATACACCTGTTAAAGTTGTACTATATTTACATTTTGATCTTTATGTCTGTATTTTATTTTATGTATATAATACTATAACAGCAATACCTACCTAGATTTTTGTAGTTTAATTTATTTTCTTTTATTTATTATTAAATAAAAAATCATTATAAATGTTTTTAAAATTGATTCTATTTGAAAAGATGCTAAAATATTAGGTTACATAAAATAAATTCTATTAATATTTAATATATACAATTGTTCGACTCGTATAATATATAATTTATAATGTAACAAATATACAAAAGACTTGTGTTAGTTTATTTAAATATATATTTGATGTTAAAAATTGTATATTATTTATGTGAAAATACAAGCAATTGAGAGACAACTAATATTAAAGAAAAAATTGAATAATAATGAGTGTTCTAAAATATGAATAGTTTTTTGTTTTATCATTTTAAACGAAGGAAGCTTATAGATTAAAAATAAAAATGTATCAGTCTTTCTTCTTATAGGTGTCAACGAGAGTTTTATGATAAGTGTAATATTGGTATTATTATAATGCATTTTGTATTTTTTTTTTATAGGATAGCTAATTGATGTTGGTTTTGATATAAATCTGTTTCATGTCTTTTTTTGAATGGATAAAACAAAATTGTACTGCATTTCATGGAATTTTTAATTTTTAAGTGCATTTTGCATTTTTATGACTTAGGGTTTCTAGTTCTCAATTCTACTGATACGTATGTCATTTTGGTTATTAGTTAGAGAAATATTCATTATGTTATTATTCACTCTTTTTTTAGCCAATCATTTTGTCAATTAACAATTAATATGATAAAGTATCTGTATAAAAGTATTTAAACAAAAAAAAAATAATTGATATTCATGCAAAATACGTGTTTTATTTTAATGTGATGTATGATGAACACCAATAGTCTTTTAATTATAATATGAATATCATATAATTATATTTTTAGTGTATTTTTTCTTTAAAGTATTTATAAAAATTCAAAACTTTATTCAATGATAGAAATATTTAAAGTTAAAAATATCTAACTATTTTAATTATTTTATTTTTTAATATCTAATTATTAAATAACTTAAGTTTTTTTTTATATTTATAGTTATTTAAAATAATTTTTGTATAAACAAGTAGTATAAATATTCATGAAAAAAAAAAAATATATATACATTAGGTATTTGTGACATTTATAGTAGTTGCGTTAGTGGATAATAAAATATAATTTTTATTATAAATATTTTACATTCAAATATTTTATACATAATATAATACTTATTATGTCCCTGGAATTTCACTGGTTTATGTAATGCGAGTTTATTACAAAGAGAGCTTATAAAACCCTAATATTTAGTTAAAAAAAAGATAAGTGTCCTAAATATTTACAGTTATAGTGGATTATTGTGTTGGACATAAACATTGTTTACACATTATAAAATAAGTATTAATGAAACTATAAGGTTTTCAGTAACACTATAGCAATAAATCACAATAAGCAAAATATGTAAAACATACATTGATACGTAAACAATGATAATTTTATTAGTTTATTTATTTTTAGCTTATTATTATACTTTATATGGAATTGAATACTGTGAAAAAATCAATTTTATTTATCTATTTATCTATTTGTTTTTTTTTTTTTTGGCAATTTAAATTTAGAATTGCATTATTATTTGTTCACAATATTATAAGTGAATTTTTTATAATAGTTTCATAAATTTTATAATTATGATTAAGAATTTTAATAGTGTAAGATTTAAAGATTATATTCTAAAAGACATTTTATGGAGTGGTTGGCAAACGGTAGTTGATCAGAATAAGATGACTTAATCGTAACAAAATTCTGTACTTCCAAGAACAATATGATGTGATTAAAATTAATAGTATATTCTTTTTTTGCCTATACAAATGGTATTCTGACTGGCTTTTGTTTTTTTTGACTCTTTTATAATAATGATTAATGAGCTTCATTCCTCACACTATACTTGTTTTAATAACTTGACGGTTGCACCACTCATATTTCATGAGTTAGGAATTCTTTAGAAACTCGCCACCTCTTTTGCCCTTAGTAAATTGTGTTTTATTTTCCTCGAAAATAATGAGCAAGCAAATTCAATTTTTCCCCGTTTATCTTTCATATTTTTTACTCTCGGAGGACATTATTTAAAAATTCCGTAGGTTCGAATATTCGGAATTTTTTATGTAATAAAAAAGTATAGATGAGTTGACGGAATTAATCAATTATTTTTGACATAACTGATCGTTTTTAATTTATACAGAATACACAAATTCAATTTTATTATTGATTTGGGTAGTTCTTTTTTATACTTTTAATTTTTCTTAGTTTCTTATTAACCACGTCATGTTAGTTATATTGAAATCATATGTGAATTTCAAATAGATTGAGATTATTGGTTTTATGAAGTGATATTTTGTTTTAGGTTACACTTTGCGAATGTTAAGTAGACAGAAATATATCATTTAAATTTTCAGTTAATAGAATATTTTTTTTTTGTGGTAGCTTTTATTATACCTACAAAGTTATATACACATTTTTGTAACAACTCATTTTTAAATTATGGTGTGGATAGTGAATTAATTAATATATAGAATAGAGAAAAAAAATGATGTTTTCAAATTATTATTATTTGGGGGAGGCTATTTTTCAATAAAAAGTTTTTTATTTATTCACCTCATCTTATCAAAAAAAGTGACAAAGATTAAAGTTTCGAAAAAGTTCTTCTATTGAAGAAGCATGCTGTGTAAAATTTTAATATCCTATCCTACCCCGTTGCCATTAGAAGAAGCCATAGACACGTTCGACACGTTTCGAACTATTGTTATAATATTTCAAATGCGATTTTTTACGTTCAACTCATAACTTCTATCATTTTCTCTCCCTCGTGCTGCAATATAGTAAAGCTGTACGCTTAATGTTTTCCAATTCACTTTGTTGTATTAGTCATGGCCTATAAAAATAAACGTTTTTGGATTTTATAATGAAAAAGTTCCATTAGAATAAGTCGTGTGCATAACACATGAATAAAGGTTTTTTATTTTTTTAAATGATGTATAAAAATTCAACATATTTATATTGAATCTTGAAAATTGTATCTTAGATTTATGAGAAAAGTGCCACTTGTTGAAGGTGAATTGTTTTATACACCATTGAGTTGTAAACAGAAATTATATATATTGTTGTTTAATGTTCATTTTAGTATTATGTTATCTTTTTAGTCATTGTTTTATAATTTATAACTCAGATTTTGGTAAATATTTACTAATATTGAATTTAAAAACTCAGGTATTTATATTAGGTTTTTTTTTAATCACTCAATCTTTAAGGAATATTGTGTTGTTTATAAAATGTATAAATTTAATACAAGACTTACAAAAAATGCAATACGAGGTTAACTTCAATTTATACCTATTATGTTATTCTAAATTAAAATGTTTTAAGTTATTTTCAGTCTTTTTTGTATTAGGTTTAGAAGATTTAACATTAAACTGTCGAGAAAATAATTTTATCATATATCCTATTATAACAATATTATATTACAAAAAAAAAGTTTTTTGTATAATTTAAAAATATTATTTTCAATGTCGTATTAATTTAATTGTTTTAAAATTTTGAATTTAATTAAACATTTATATTTATGGGGTGTTAAATGAAGTTAATATCATGATGTTTATTGTAATTATATTTATGAAGGTTTCAATTTCTCGATGAACAAATATATCAATTTCGATATTTAATTTAGATAAAAGCTATTGGCATGTAATAAACACAACGTGTTTATGTAATATATGTATATATATGTGTGTGTGTATATATGACAATCCTTTGAATGAATTTCTGTATTTGGTAATTTGCAAATGTTTTGGATGTGAGCGAACAACTGTAGACATATTGAATAGTTGATTACTAATACATATTGTAGATTCTAAGTAATTGGTTTCCGTAGTTGATTCAAAGTTTTTTTGGAAGTCAATGAACCGTACGTAAACTTACTATGACCCTAGAGAAATCGAAGTTATGGATTAAATTATTTCAATTCGTGAACGTGTGGTAAATTGTTTCAAATAAAATGTAATTGTGTTTGGAACTCGGATTAATAGACGGTGAACTTAGTTATAAATTGTTGATAATAAATAATTAATAACAAATTAAATTTAAAAACGAATACCTATACGTTACAAAACTACTATTACATTTATTGAGTTGATATTCAATGAAAACGTTATAAAAATATTATTTTTATTTCACTATAATGTCATATCTTATATGTTTTGTATTTATTTTTGATTTACAACAAAATAACATAATAATATATATAGTAGTACAGCGATTCTAAACTTGTGATCTGCGAGCCTTAGGGGTCCGTGATACTCATGTTCACGACAGCCTTAACACAAAATATACGCCAACGAGTGACGTATTGTAAAAAAAAGGTATTTGAAAAAAAAAATTGGCAAGAAGGTCAGCAATTTCTAAAAATCTTTTTCGTAATCTACAAAAGACTAAGGACCGCTGTAATAGTATATTTATATTACATTATGTAACCAGGAAAAAAACAAGACTGGAATTCTTGGAAATTTCTAAAATTATGTGTTAATTAACAAAAATCATACAGTAATCGATGTGAAAAGATAATGCATTATAAAAGCGAATAATTACATTTTGTTTAAATATTTTAAGTTTTTTTTTTTTAAATTTCCTTTTAAATTATACAATTGAACGGTAATTTAAATTGTTAAACGCTCCATTACGAATTTTATTTTTTAGACAAATCGATATCCTAATAAAGATTTTTGGGACACATTCCTGGACAGTTCTGAGTCTAGAACTTTGTTTATATATTTGTCCTTAGTGTTTCATTACCAAATTGATAAAATAAAGGACGACATTTTTATTAGATATACATGTCATATTATATTTTGTTAGTATTCTTCTATAATTTAACCGTGAGAATGAATAATCAACAAAACGTTTTTGTGATTTTTTTTTCGATATTTTTTCATGTTTTTCTCATCGAAGTCTTAGAATTACACACAAATGTTTGTTAATGAACTTTTCTGTATATTAACAAGATTTTATTATACAATTGAAATTATTTTTATATGTATGTCACTGACTTTTTCTTAAACGGCTGGACCAACTATGATGATACTTTTTGTGTGTGTTTGAGTGGGTCCTTGGGTGGTGTAAATTTACAATTGGACCGATACGTGGAACTGCAATTAGGTTTTAGGAAATGTCTTAAATAATACGTGTGCGAATCTTAGATGCCAATGATATCAGAAATTACGCATTCCATCGTTATGAAGATTTTTTAAATCAAAAATCACAATATGGATCATGTTGTCAATGTGGTTTTATTGTGCCTACTCACGTCTACTGAATATAAATCCTATTATATTTTTTATCATATGCATATGTGCTTTATCAAAGTATTTGTGTATTATTATGATTTTTTTTTTATTCAAAACAATGTTGTTATATAGTTTCAATTGAATTTTTCAAAATGTTTTAAAATTTTTAACTTTTTTACTATTTCTTACCATAGTGTATCCTAGCAACTGATTTGTTTAGGCCTTTTTTTATCGCCATGCCATTGTTTTAATTGTTTTGATAATACATATATTGAAGTGTACTTACGAGTACTTACTTAGTGTATACTTACTTATTTAACGATTGTTGTGTATAACAAATAGTTTGTTTGTATATTGTATTTTGAAACGAATTGCATACAATTATAAGAAAATAATAATAATGTCGGTTTTAGTAATTCCTTCTTCTCTCTATCTAGACTTATAATTATTGGACGACTGTTTATGTAGTACATTAAATTCACCCTCTACTTCACCCAACCAGAACCTAATCCACCCCTCGACTTTACCCAACCCGGACTGTGTCGGCTGCCTGGATGCGATGATGACAGCCGAGATCGAACGAAAGAAGTCGATTACCACGTTGGTAGTATTGGTGATCTCGCGTGGGTTCTCGGGCATCCGTAGCTGGCATGTGGGCCGGTTCGGGCGGCGGTAGTGACCCGAGAAGAAAGCAATTTCGATTCAAATTTAATAGCGTGTGCGGTCGCGCGTGCCGCGTACCTTGTATAGCTGCAGGTGTCGCGCGAGTGTTACACATCACGTGTAGGCTACACGTCGAGAGCACATGCGTTTTCAATTTTATCTTTCTGCAGCTACCTTAATCGGAGCGTCATTATATTTTTTCGCAGGTGTTGAGACGACTATTCATAATAACAATAATAATATATACTATAGCGATTGCCCTGATTCTAACATCGCGTAACGTCGCGGGCGCACGAAGGACCTCTATCGAAATCGAATACTAACGGAAACGAACGAACACATTACGGAAACCTGTCAAACATCTTAATGTTACATTGTGTGTAATATTATATTATATATTTTATATAATATGTGTCGATCGATTTTTTACGGTTGAACACGGGAGGACGACGGTAGTATCGCGTCGACGTCGCCGCCAACGTCGACCGTCGTTCGAATGATATTGCAGCTGCCGTTGTCGTTGTCGTCGTCATCGCTGACGCCGTCGCCGCCGCCGCCGCCGCCACTGACGACGGTGTGCTGATGGAGTCGCTGGAACGGTGGATGCGGGTGGGCGGCAGCAGGACGCCGAGTAACGTGGTCGGCGAGGTGGTGGCCGGCGTGGGAGGGGCTGCGGCGGCTGCCGTAAGCCAGGCGCCAACACTGGTCTCCGCCGCTGCCACACAGCCGACGCCCGGTGTTGCGGCGCTCGTCCGAAAGGGTCGGCGCCATTTGAGCGCCACTTTCTGCCTGGCTGGCGACACCATGGAGGGAATCATACAGTGCCTGGTCTTCCTCAAAGCATTTTCGGTACGTTTTTTGCTCCAAGTTGTTGTTGTTAACATGCATTGCCGAGGGTTGATAAAAAATCACATTTCAATCTTCGGTTTTTAAATGACCGATTACCTTCGTATTGTTATTATCATAGAAACATTGTGTTTTCAGCGGCATGCTTCATTAATTTTTAGTGACTGATTTCTTCGGTCATACAACCCATAACGGTGTATCGGATACTGTGAGAGTAGTGGAGTTTTAGTACAAACTAATCCATATTATCCATGATATGATACAATTTGAGTTATTATAGAATTGAAATCATAATTCTCTTAGAAGCATCTATAAATGCGTATAATAAGTATTAATTACTTAATGAGAGTTAAACATAATCATAGATTGTATCGAACTTGTTAAAAAGAAATTTACGGAAATATAATAAGTAGTAATGCAATGTAATTAAAAGTGATTTTTAAACTTAAACAAGTACATAAAAAACCTTTAAATCGTATATGTTTGTCATTTCATGGCTTATCATATTATATAGAAAAATTTAAATAAAATATTTTTTAAAAAAAATATATTTTTCAATAGAAATATTATTGAATTTTTCTCACACGGCGTCTTAGGTAGGCTATTTAGCTACATCACTGTTGTGAGTTAATTTATCTGGTATTTTAATGAATGTGGACAATGAATATGAACGAAGGGCATTCAAAATAAAAATAAATGTAGGTATATGAACTTTGCATTGGCTAATTTTAAACTTGCGCGTGCCGGTATAAATAATATTGATTATTTATTATTTTTTGTATAACTATAAATATATCAACGTTTTTAATTACCATTTTTTTTTTTTAAAGCTTTATTCATTATTGTACACACTTAATTTTTGTAGTACTAAGCTTTTATTTAATAACATTATGTTGTTATTAGTATAAATGCTTATATCTATTTTTATGTCGTCATAAATATTGTAAAATTAAACAGTGCATTTCTATTAAAACTTTGAAAATTATAACTGTAAATATTACCGAGATGATTACTTTTTACGTCTTTATGAGGTTTAAGTACAAAAAACGGTCTAAACAATTGAAGTGTTATATCGTATTCAAACGGGTTAGAGGGTTAAGGTCCTAAAAATGATCTCAATAAAAATGGTTATATAATGACTTTTTTGCACGTGAATAAACTGAATGTCAAATACAACTTAAAGTCCATATTTAATTGAATATTTATAATATCTGTGTCTAATTCGTGCTAAATTGGGGAACATTTATTTTATTTTTACGTTGTCTTAGTTAAAATTTTAAAAACAAAAAATATCATTGACATATGATTATTTAAGAATGAAACAAGTTTTTTCAATTTTTAATGGGTTCTACTTAATTTAGCGAAAATAAACTGCATCGAATGCATAAAGTGATAATTATGTTGTTGAGACCATATCATATGCATTTATCATAGAGATTTGCTTACTCAATATATTTTATAATCGCGTCGAGATTGAAATTGATCCATATAAATCTTTTTTGATGTTTTGACGTATTCGATTTATTTCGCTACCTCATTCGATATCTATTTAGGTATAACACATTTATCTTAATCATTAATAAACAACTCTCTTTTTCTGGTGCCGTAGGCAAAAGCATTAAATTAAATTTCGTTTTGCTTTCCTTAAATTATTGATTTTAATCTATTATTCTCCTATCCTTATATTTTGTATACAATATGACCAATATTATAATACTATTTTACTATAAAATAATAGCCAAGCTGTAAAATCTATCTGATAAAATAATTTTGTATCACCTAATAAATAGGGGATACAATGCATTACGTGTTTAATCTAAGTATAGGATGTATTAGTTCAATAATATAAAAGAATATAAGAAAATTTAATTGTAATTTTGTGATACTTAAATGTTTTGTTCTATGAATGTAAAATTAGCTGTAATAAACATATAATTTAATAGTTATATCTTACACTTTTAATTTAAACTTGAACTATGTTATTATAAAATAAACGAAAATAATAAATATAAATAGTACAATTAAAAAAAATAAATAAAAATATGTAGGTATATAAAATAATTGGTTAATTATTATTTTAATAAAGAATGTTTTCATTTAATAATAAAATGTTAATAACATTTGATAACAACACATTTATAAAATGTCTAAGTTACTATTTAGCTATTTTTAGCCATTTAGGTTTCAGTTTGAGATTTCTAATTAATAAATATATAATTTCTAATCTATAATGTATATATATATTTATTATTTTATTAATTCTCTGTCTGTGTTGTAATGTATTTGTTATTCATTGTTACATAATTTTATTCGTGTAACTATTTTTTATAAAAAGTTTTATGTTTTATCAATGTTAAATCTTTACAATTAAAAAAAATTTAATAATTTCAATTACTAGTATAATAAAGTTACATCTGAGTTCTTGATAATAATGACATTAGAAATTTTAGACGTGATTAATTAATTCCATTATGTTAATTGAAAAATGTGAAAAATGCCAGTTGGTTGGAAATTATACAACAAGATATAAACGTAACAGCAAAATATTTCTATTGGTTTCTTACTAGGTAGGTAATTTCTGATTTATTTAAATTTTATATTTAACATATTTTATTAACTGTCATGTTAATTTAATTATTGCTGCTGGTTTATCTTTTGACATACATAATAGTTATAATAAAATTGGAATGGGTTTAGAAAATATGTTTTTTATTTGTGTAGTTTTATATTATTGCTCTTTTATTCATGACTGAATTTCTGAGTAAATTAGTATATTTATTAATGTAAAATAATAATTAAAATATATATATATGAATATAGCCTTATAAAGTTGATGTTTATTGTTATTTAAAATATTTAAAAATAATTTGATTTTAGTGATAGTTGAAATATTAAATTCAGAGTAGTTTGTTTTAATTTAATAAATACATATTATATTCGATGATATTAATGAGGTTATTGTACTATAATGTAATATTTTATTAAATTAATTTAAGTTATCAAAAGCAAATCAATATAAAGCTACTCATTGTATTAAATTTGATATTATTCAATACTAAAAAGTTTATAACTAAAATTAGGGTTGTTATTTTGCTTAATATAGTCTGTATAGTTAAACGACATACATATTTAAAAATAAGTTATGAATTTTAAAATTGACTTCCGTTAATTAGTCATCTATCTTACCTATGTGTTTTTCTTAATTTAAGGGTACATTCCATGCTGCTTTTTAACCTCTATAGTTAAACTTTAAAATTATAATGTTTAAAAACCTCAAACACAGATAGTAGTTTTTGTCAAAAGTTTTAATTTGTTTTAAAGAAGCGTGTTAACGTTCAAGTTTTTAAGTTATATTCTTTTAATAACTATGAAATTAATTAATTTTTATTTCCTTGACGATTCAAAAATATGAAAATTAAACATTATATATTTAATCTTTTATAGTTTTATTTTATTTGACTTCAAAAAGTTTTTGGTATATATTTTTTTTTTTTTTTAGGAAACTCATTGCATATTGTATGGTTTACATAATCTAATAATTGTTAACATGATTTGTTAATAAAATATTTTGAAGTATTTTCCTAACTTATCTGTATGATTATCAAATAAGTAGAATTTCTAGGGTATATTTAAACGATGCTGTTTCTTGTTTTGTCATTTGTACACTACCAATGTATTTACTGTGTTGTATGTATTCGTGTATATTTAATATTTGTATACTTTCATATTTTAATACTTATTTAGAAACATATTATAAAAAAAAACAATATGTATATGGAAAAGTGATAACTTTGTGTAGACATGGCAACTACGTTGACCGGAAAAGCCACGCAACTTTGTAATTCTACCTTCGTTGTCCTTCTTTTTCCTCAACCAATTCACACATTACACAACCGACACCGATTTACTGGTCATTCAACTATTTCCCCTTTTCCTCTCTTTCTACAAGACAATGGGTCGCCATAATAATTTATGACTTGTGTGTTTTTGTGACAGCGTCAAAATTTTCATGTGGTTTTTCATAATTCAACAAATATTTAGTTCAAATTGTCACTATTATAAATTGTTGGAATATTATTTGTTTAGATTATTTTAATAATTCTAAAACTGAAAGTTATCGCTGAATAATTACACTGTAAATGTATGACTGATTAAATATTATTCTTGCTTATAAAAAAAAAACATTAAACATGTTTATATTATGCTGATTGTATACATTTTAGAAATTTGCTCTGAATTAAGTAATTAAACATTTTTAATTTCAAAACTAAATATACTTTTGAACGTGTACGATCCGCAATTTAATTTGTGAATTCACCATAAGCTGAGAGTTAACGGTAGCTTTAAATCATGTCTACAAAACTTATTCGTTTTACTATAGCTTTTATTTTTGTTTATATGTATTTATAGTTTGTTATACATTAATAAAATATGATGATTATAATTTTAATCTATAGAAATTTCAAATTTTTATTAATACACTATAAAGTGTTCAATATAATTTTAAATTTCTGGGAATATCATTTTTGTTTGTAACACTTTTTATTTGATTTTTTTTTTGTTTTTATTTCCAATTCTATTTGTATATTTTTAAATTTTTAAATTGAATTTCTCTTTTTGAATCACTTATTTTAAAGTTGTCAAATAGTGTTTGAATATTTTACTATAACTTAAATCATTGCTATTTTTTATACGAAGAGTAAGTCATTAACTTCTCGATCGGTATAATTTTCTATTTTATATCAGTGATAATGTCTAGTTACCGGCCAAAGGGCTACATACAGGTTGGGTGTAAAATATTACGTAGTGTGTAAGGTTAATGAATATCCCTTTTTAACCCTTAAAACTGTTGTTAAATTTCCCGTAAACGTGCACTTTGATAATGGCTGTGAGTTTTATTTAAGATTGATGAAGCTATACTTCTGCTGATATTTCACTAGAATTATTTTTAGTTTCTCAAAATACAATTTTTTCATTTACAATATTTGTAATTTATATTTTCGTATAATATTAAATTGTCTTATTCTTCTTATTTCTTACTAAGTTATAAAAAGAATATCCTTATTTGTAGATGAGGTCTAATTAATAATGTATCGAACAGTCAAATTATTTATGTATCCCTTGTTATGATATTATCGAATAGACTATAGACAGTGATTTGAATATAAGAAATACATTTTTTTATTTAAACGAGTTTTCTCTTATACTTAAGTTTGTTGCATAGTAGGTATTTTATATTTTATGTTCCCGGAGGTATAATAAAACTGCATTATCATATATACCTAGTTTCAGTGTATAGTTAGTTTAATATTGTAAAATTCTACATCTGTATACAAAATATTTGAAGTTATATCCTCAGTATATTTGCTATGAATTTAGAAATTATGATAGTTATAATATCAATTCTATGATTAATTGTTATTTAATTTTGTACAAAAATATTGATACGTCTTATAGACAACTTTTTATAGTTATGGCTGAAATACATACCATAACTTAATAAATGTATACTTTAACTTTTTGCTTTCTCCGTATATAATGCAATGGTGGACCCAAATAGTTGTCTAAAATATGATAATATTTTAATAAGCAAAATAAATAATTTTAGTTTTATTTCTTATCAAGAAAAATATGGATAAATAAATGTTCAATTAAATAGCCTGTTTGTCTTTGTGTAATAATATAAATTATTATTTTCTATATTACTAAGCTTTTGAAATAGTTGAAATTATTTTTGTAGTTTATGTAGTATAATTTTAATTAAAATTTTATATAGTTCATAGAAAAGCACTTATACCAATACTTCATAAATTCATATTCCTTAAAATATTTACAACTACTATCACTTTAATTGTTGAGTGTAACAAATTACTATTATAACATAATGAAACTATGAAACAAGAAAAAAGATATTTTTTTAAGCATTTCTTAATCGTTAAAAATTAATAGTTTATAAATAATAACTATAATTTATGTAAAAATGTTGATAGGCATTATCCTTTTCTTCTTTTTCGGCCAGTATAGTTTTTTTTTTCAAATAAGTAACAATTCTGGGTTATCTTAATTTAAAAGAATTCAACTATAAATGAAATTAAACTTACACTGAAGTCTATAAAAATAATAAAATTTGTAAGAAAAAAATTAATTTTTAATTTGACTAAGGTAATATGATAAAATATATTATCGCAAATTATTTTATTTTATTAGTTTTTCTCTTATATATTTGCCATTCAAATTACATATATCAGTAATTATGAAAGTAAAATTTAATCCTAATTTTGGATTTATGAAAACATATTTTATCATAATAATTATTTAGTACTATATGGCTATATTCATCGTATATTTAACTAATGTGATTGAAAATCTTATTTTTCGAATTATTCATAAAGCCATATAATTATAGCTCTAACCTTACCTAATCATATTTTTTTCGCACAGTGGTGATAATTTTATTAATTAAAAATCTCATTCATGGATATTATCATTTTTATTTAAACATAAAAATTATCAAATTTAGTTGTTATAATTCTACTGGTTGAAAAGAGAACTGTACATTTTATTTGAAAAATGACACTATCCAAAAAAGGGAAGTGTACATTTTGGCTGAAATGGAGATTGCCTTGTTTTTTAGTTTATATTATAAGATACAGACATATAATATATGAGTGTTGGATACTTACATTTATTTGCTGTTCATACCACATTGCAATGTTAGACATTTTTTTTTTTTAAATATAAAAATAATGATAATTATCAATACACTTAAGAATTAAACAGAGAGCAATTAAATTTATTGCTTTTAAAATTCGCTTATAAATAAATAAGAAACCAATATATATATATATTTTAATTTGGTCGAATGTTTTTTATGTCTTAAAAAAATAAATCATCAATACAATTATTAAGAAGTTTAAAATAAATAATTACGATTTGACTTTGTTTCATAACTTGTGTTACATTTTAATTATATTCTACCCGTAGAGAATATTGTTGATAATTTTTACGGTTGGAATTGTGATAGTTAAAACTATATAAACATTTTAATGGGATTTTGGAGTTGCTAGTTTATTTAAAAATGTATGTTTTTATCTTTATTATGTTACTACTAAAAAGCAAGTTACGCCATTTTAAATTACTTAACTTCTATCAAAATTACAAACTATGAGTTAATAATTTGATAATTTCAAATTACATACAGCTTATGTGTATCTATCCATTTGAAAATTAATATAACAAGCTGTTTTGCAAATATCACTATCACACATTAAATTTAAGAGGTAAAGCGAGTTATTGAAATTTAATTACTTGTTGAAATGTAAAATCTGTTTACTAAAATGTTGTTTTAATTATTATTTTGCAATTAATTATTATTGATATAAAAATAAAGAGATAGACGGGGAATTTTTCTTTTGTTTTTCTGTGTAGGGTAGCCCTACAACAACCCCCATTAATGGAGGGCCGAACAGGTTTGAGATTGTCTCAGTGTATAGATTTTAATACAACTTACTGACCTTAGATGCCAAATTATGTGGTCTTCAGGCTGCAACTTTAGCTAACTAGGGTCCGCGGGTTCGTTAGGCCCATTTTTCTTTACAGAGTTTTATTGCAAGAAATGCAATTGGGTAGTGTCCATAATATTACTAT
This sequence comes from Melanaphis sacchari, assembly GCF_002803265.2. Classification (NCBI taxonomy): domain Eukaryota; kingdom Metazoa; phylum Arthropoda; class Insecta; order Hemiptera; family Aphididae; genus Melanaphis; species Melanaphis sacchari. The sequence continues at coordinate 4,114,011 of NW_020271560.1, read as the reverse complement.
CGAGTACTATTACATGCATTTAGGTGTTCTTGCTGTCAATATTTTGATTTTTAATGTGTGATTTATCTATAGATTATTTAAGAGTTGAGTAGTTTGATTTAACATTAAGAAATAGTTATAATCCATGCAAGTTACTGACATCAATGTTTATGTATATGTATATACATTATTTTAGATAAAAATAGTAAATACCCATAAGTTGTAACTCGTAATTTTGATATACATCAAAAGTGGTTGTCTGTATAAATATACTTAAGTCAATAATAATGAAATTATTCAAATTTTTTATTAGCACATATACAAATTGGACAAAGACTTTGTTGATGAATCGTTACATTCTGTTTCTTTTCATACAGTTCTGATTATTTACCTTTATGAAGTTAACCATTAGCATACAATTGTTCTGTACAAATGATTTCGCTTTGATCTTATCACGTACGACTTGGTCGTGCATTTTGCTGACAAATCAATAGAAATAGTTAGCCAATATTTACTGGTTGGTTCGTTAATGTTTTTCATGGTTGCTTTTTTATTAAATGTATTATTTGTGAAGTACAATTTAAAAATAAATACGTTTAATTTAAAATCCAAACTTGTATATTAATACAATACATATAATATTAAACATAATTTATAACACTTATGTTTAGAATAGATGATAATTATTAAGTGGCTTTGTATTGATAATATTTACAATCTTTTTTTGTTCTGCTTTTATATCAACTATGTTTTTCTCTTATAAAACATTCCTGTAAAATCTTATGCAAGAAGCATAAGTAGTTGCGAATAAGACTATGTTTTGTTTTATAGTGTAAACACTTACAACTATGTGTACCTGTCTACCTACACATATAGATAAAACATTTATATATATATATTTTTTTTTTTTGGTACAAAATGTAATGAAAAAAAATTTTCTAACTTTTAATCACTTCTATACTTACTATATTTCTGTGTCATTCCCGATACTTCCCGATAGCAATTAATTCCCACAAATGCAGGGTTTATTTATTTAGAGCTACTGTTTGCGAATGAGTACAACGTGACGGTAAACTTTATTCAAGTATAGTGGAGTATTTCCATTTTCACAGAATAAACATTTAGCCAAAAGACTAGTGTAATATTTCGTTTCATTCACTCAACTGATTCCAATATAGGACCTTGGACATCATTTATTATTATATACTAATAGTTGTTGGTCTAGATTACATGTATATATTTGTATAAGAACTGTAAGGTTATAAAATAATATCAAGTTGTGTAGTTTGTTTTTAATTGATTAAATTTTAAAATATATATATATATATATATATTCTAAAATATATATATGGTTTTCTATTGAAATATATTTTATGTAATCACGAAGTCTTGAATAATAATTAATAAGTTATCTTTACTCTTTATGGTTGTACTTGATTCAATTAGTTTCATCAATTGGTATATTTTTAGAAATTATTTTTTACATTATAACATTATAAAGTATTGATTTTATAAATAAGGTTGTACTTCGAGTAACTATGAGAACACTAATAGTTGAAAAATAAAGATATAAGTTATTTATGTAAAATTTTAATTATAATAATTTATAAGTTTTTGATACCTAATAATGTAAAAATAATAATATATGTTTAAATTTATACTTAGAAAAAAATAACAAAAATTTAATAATTATAATAACTATTTTATTATTGTTGTGAACTGAATTGTTGAGATGCATATCACTTATATAGCTCAATTTCTGTTTGTGTTGATTAGTATGTACATGTATATTATATACATTCATTTTTGGATTCGTTCATATTTATTTCTAGACAATACCATTAGTCGTCAAACGTTTCTAAATGATTTTTAATAACGTTCTTTTTATGATAAATTTTTTTCTTGAGAGTTCTTCATAAATTCATTAATACTATTTTTTTGTTTTTGTTTTATGACAAAGAGTTTTTGTTCAAGTTTCTATTTGTAAATCTATAAATTGAATGCATGCAAGATATTTAGTAGTAGTTATAACTATGTTCGGTTTAATATTATTCTCCCTTCTTATACTTACAAACAATATTTACAATACAAAAGCAAACACAATTTCTTTGTTGGAAGAGTATAACATAAAAGTAAAACCTGTTTACAATTGAGACGTTAGTGTCGAGACGAAAACTCCTTACTAAGTGGTTTATTGAATAATTTAATAAACACAACAAATTCAAATTTAGCAGTAAACGGTTCATTTTAAATTATAATATTTCCACTTTCAAATTTTGCAATAATTATTTATAATTTATTCCACATTTTTACCAAATGTATAAAGGTTTTTAATTTTTGACAAAATAATTTCGATGCATGGTTATGTTTAATTTAGAAAATTATTTAATATTTTTATTTTTAGTATTTTGTGAGTGTCGTTGAAATAAAAATTATACATATAACTGTATATAATATGATTTAACTTTGTATTAAGAATATTCTTATGTTTGTATTTATCACCGCAGTGGGATATCATGCTTAGCCGTTATTCGATTTTTAAACTCTCTATGCATCAATATTATATATTATTTGTACAATTATCCATAATTTATTTTATTGTCAGTTGTAATTCAATTTTTTGTCTAACTATAGTCTACATTGATAAATCATTAATCGAAAACAAATTAAATAATTCAAAGTATTATAAAACTATTAAATTGTACTATAACATTTATATGTATTTTATAAATAATATAATCAAATAATATTTGTGATTATAAAAAAAAAAAAAAAAATTGAAGAATAGACAATAATAAACATGTTATGTTTATTTAAAATAATATAAAAATATATTTTATGATATTATGTCATATAAAAACTAAAACTTTTTATTGTATGTTTTAAGTACATTAAATTTTTTATGCAAATTACAATGATTATTTCGTAACAGTTGTTTCAGTTATTATAAGCTGTTAGTTTTATATATTCTGTGGATTTTACAATGTTTTAATGTTGTTAGACCTAAATATATATTATTTTATAGAGTTGGGTTAGGTTATATTTTCTCAAAATTTTACTTATGAATTACATTTTAGAAGTACACCGTCACTAATGAAAATTCCTTAATGTTATTAATTGATTATGTAAATTTGGTTTGAAATAATTAAAATCAAATAACTTATTATTATGTGTAACGTAGAGTGGTAATATTATAATTTAGTAAATCTAATTGTTAATTTCGTTGAAGCACTGATGCAGAAAATAGATTTAAGGTAATAATAAGTAATTCGATGTTAGAAGGTCGATATTATGCATTGAGAAGTGTTGAACGAGGATTGGTATACGCTTTTGATAAATTAATATTCTTTAGGTATTGTATTCGGGATTTTTATATTATTTTGATAAATAAGTAATACATATTTTTTATTAATGGTAAATGGTAATATACATATATAATACGGTAATATCGTGTCTACGTATAGAATTCATATTATTGCACTGTTATTAACTCACATCATTATGTCGATCCAGCTTAAAACCATTTCTGTTTTCTGTTACATTTATATTTTGACTCTTTATATATGTACTCGTATTACAAACAAAAATATATGATAATTTTATATGACCTAATTGTCTAAAGTCTGTAGACGAACGGTAGGTATAAAATATGCATGTAAATATGATAAATACAGTCAGCTCATATTAAATGTTTAGATATTTTAAACATTGGCATACTCATATCCATTGTTATTTAATTACGATTTAATGCGTTGTCGGGTTTGTTTTAGTATAATTGCTATGTAGGTACTTTTAATACGCGCTGCTAATTTTAATATTGTTGTATTGAATAAGTATAAAATATTTATAAAGAATATACGGTTTTTTTAATTAATTAATATAATATTTTATTTAACTATTGTACGAAATCTGTGTATAAAAAAATTAAAAACACAATATGTAGTTAAAATATTTTGATGTATTGTATGTTATATATTGAAATAATGATTACATAAACAAATTCATGTTCTAGTCGTATTCAAATATATTTAATTAATTCATATAAAAATATATTTATGGGCATTTTTATTTTTTAAATAATTTATTTTTATTTTTATTCTCTCTCATTTGGATGCCTGTCATACTCCAATTTACTAACAACAGATTCGACAGAAGAAGTTTAATTTTTCAAAACCTTTTGCCTACCTTTGAGTGTGGTATTATTATTATACATAGGTATTGCAGTGTAGTACTATAAAAATAATTTGTATGTTGGCTTGGTAACAGATGTCAATGTGGTGGTACAATACTAATCGTGAAATGGATGTGATGTTGTTTTGGATTCGAAGTTTTGCTTCTGTGAGTGATAAATAGTGTTAAATAAAAGTCAACTGCCGGATTCGGCCAAAACATTAGGACGGGTTACAAATGAAGACAAAATGCTGGCAGGCTTAACATAGCAGATCCAATATGGAAACAGTATAATCCGTGATTTACACTCCACCTTTTCCTTCTGTCTTTAAAATGTTATTTCGCCTTCTCGTTGAAAGGCACTATCTTTTTAATTCTGGAATGGACTCTGAATTACTTTGGGGTTTCTTTTCCAATACCGAAATGAGTCAAACGTATTTTCTGATTGAAAAAAAAAAAGGGTTGAAGAAAACGTTTTTCGATAATGATTGATGAGAGTCGTTTGAAATAGAAAATAAATCTAAATTAATTTGCCAATGTATTACATTTATTCGAAAATATGTATTGCTGTTTATCAATTTTAGAAATATATCAAATATATCAGATAACTTTAATGATAGGCGTATAATTCAACAATGTTAGGTCAATTAATAATCTATTATAAACTTATTTCTTAAAAATGTTATTTTAAATTTGAGAGTATTGAAACTCGTGTGGATGTTAGTAGTAGGTGTATCTTGTGTGTTGTAACATACATTGTTTATATCTTTAGAGCCCATTTATCGCTTTTGGCCCTCGTATTAAAAGGGCGAACGAGTCGTTTTATCAGTACTCGTTGTCTGGAATTCTTGGCACCTCTTTCATTTAGACGATTTATCATGAGTATTTTCTCCCTAATACGTGTAGTAGTAGTATTCTAAGCAACTATATGTTGTTATTACTGTCGATAACTACCGTTAAAAAAAAAAATCATATTATTCTATTATTATTATTATTCATGATAAAATTAACATACTTATATAGATTTTATTGTGGAAAAATAATTTAATTAAGTTAGTACATTATGTACTAAGATTAAATTTAAATAGTTAAAATTGAAAAAAATACATAAAAGAAATTACCTATTTGAAACTTAATAAAAAAAAAATTATTTATTAATTATGATAATGTTTCAACAAATTATAATTTTAATACGTTTGTTATTATACTCAAATTTGTGTGTATATAAAGTTTAATTATAAGTTTTTATAATTGTACACAATGTGCCTACATAATATTTATTTTATATATTAAATAATTATTTTTAAGATACTGGTAAATTTAAATAGTTCTTAAGTATTTTAATTTTTTTTTTTAGTAACGTTAATTTAAAACGCATCCAAATTATTTCTTATTTTTTTGTTTTGTACTTATACCTTAATAATTGAAGAAAGTTAATACGATACATTGTTTAAGTTTTTAACTACGTATATATTATTTTATTATACAATTTAAATGTATGTATATTATACTCGATGTGTTTTAATAACTCTAAGTTACTTTTGGTTTTTGTTTAATGCTCATAATATAAAAATGTTTTAAGTTTAACTATATATGTTAGTAAAATATTATTAATTAAATAAATTATTTATTTTTTTATATTATTTTTAGTTTTATTCAATTATAAATATTAATTTTATTGAACGGATGGTATATACCTATTAACAATATTTTCATTTTTTTTTAAATTTGTATTTTTATATTAAATATTAATTTAATTATTTTTAATTTCAAAAATTTGATATATTTTTAAAATTAAATTTTTAAAATCATATGATTTTGTTTTATTGCAAAATATGTATTTATTTATTGTTATTTTTTATTTGAATTTCGATCGCTATATTAATGAATTTGAGTTTTGGATAATATAATGTTTACACATCCGGAACAAACTTTCACATATCCTATTCATGAAATCTAATTCTGCTTTAATTGCCACTAAAGAGGAAGATAAGTTTCCTCCGGTAGTTCTAATTACTTATTAAATCCAAAGTAAACCGCATTAATGAATTTCGAGACTATATTTTTTAATGATATTTAATTACATCTAACATAGTTTTTGTTGACTTAACTGTGATGAATTAACTTTACTTGTATCCTGTGTATAATATATGTGGTTTACCTTAGTATTTGTTATTTATTTAATAAAGTCATTGAAGTAATAGAGTTTATGTAAATTGGCCTACTTTGAGTTTCTTTAAAATGTTTAATTTAAAAAAGTTTTCAGTAGACGTTTCTGTCAAATTTAGACTTTTAACTCTATATATTGTATACTTAGTATGTAGGTACTAATGGATAAGGTACCTATACGTTTGTGTTTAATATTAAATTGATTATTATACTTTGAAGACTTAATGTTGACATTTTCTAACAAAAAGTTTATGGAATATTTAATCTTTTATATCATTTAAGTATAAAATGATAAAATATATTATACTGCTACATATAATCTATATTTTAATATAAGGAGGTTATCAATAAGGAAGTTTATTACAGTTAAAATTAAATTGTTATTAATTCATATATATTATTAAATTTTTTACGATATTGAGAATAAGTTCTAGATAAACATTCGGAATCTTATTAACGCTTGATTAATTGGCTACTTCAAAAATGTTTAATATTTTTTTTAGTATTATTTTTTATCAGAATTCATTATAATTGATAGGTATTTATTTAATAATTTTTATAATTTGATTAATAAGTTTAGGTTTTTATACGTATATTACATTTTATAATATTTATAAAGTATTCATATTTCATTAAATATATATTATTACCTACCGTTGATATAAAATTTTAACGAATGTTTATTATTATTATGTCCATTTTAACTTATCAGCTGTTAAAATATATAATATCGCTTATTAATTTTTTCTTTTAATTGTGTTACGACTATTCAATTATCATTGAATAATTTTAATAATTATCTCTCTTTTTAGCGTTTTATATGTATAAAAATAATATATACATATACATGTTTTATGAAAAATACATATATACATTACTTATATATAAAATCGTTTTATTTTTTGCGTACATTTTTAAATAGTTTAATAATTCATCAATTGTTTTTTAATTTATTCCTAAAAATCGATATTTTAATGTAGAATTACATAACTAAATATATATTAAGCCATTTTCGTGATATACTATGTATTTCTCTGTCATACGTTTACCCTCTCTCTCTTACTCTATTTTTGTATCCCCATTCCGTGAACGGGTTGAAATTACATGGTTACATCACATCGTTTTAAATGAGTGGCAAGAGGTGATCGTCGTCCGGGTAGTGGTAGGCCATCTGGTACCGATATATATATCCTGCGATAGAGGGGATAACTAGAGTTTATGTGGATCTACAATACATATATATATATATATATATATATATATATATATATATATATATATATATATATATTTATTTAATGTATATATGTGCTATATTTATGTATAGTGCATTAAATATATATATATATATATTCTACGCATAAATCGATTTGTGGGATTTCGAGTCTACCGTTGCTGACGCTGCCGTTGAGAATTACACCGCTGGAGGCGAAACATAATCCTGTGCAGTTTACAGATAATCTGACGGCCCGTAATAAATCACATTATACGTTGTGGAAGGCGTTAGAGGTAGAGGTTTCTAGTTCCACCGTGTCCGTATTGGCGGTTTAAGTGGGCAGAGACTGGCGAAGGTGCAGGTTCTATGTATTGGTCCGTGTGCATTTGACGCTCAGGGCGAATGACAATTTCGCTAACACGTGATTTCCGTCATTGCACTGTGAGATTTATACGAATTGACGACTTAACGAGAAAATACGTTTAAAAAAAACCTATACCTTAGCATAATATACATGCGTCTAAAGTTACAACTTGATGGTAGAAAATTTTGAAATACCCCGTCAAAGAGACGGAAAACTTGCACTTGTATATGACATAAGTAACTGTCGTGGTGTGTTAGAGTTGTTACATAACATTTTGGTATACTACATAGACATATATGCACACATCTAGTCGTGATATACCTATTTTTACAATGTCTAGAAATAATAATGACAATAATAAAATAAAATAAACAAAATATATCTTACTGGTAATTGAGGACTTTGTAAAACTATTAAAGCACTTCTGTTTGTGCTGCAATTTCCGATTTTGAATTTTAAGTTATTGTATGCATAAAATAACTATATAAAATAGATATAATAATATTATACCGATATAAATCTTTAAATCTATTTAATTTTTTTTCATTTAAATCATCGCTAATTATTATATTTTATAATATTTCAAGTACCTAATACTAGATACCTAATGCTTAGATATTGTCGTATGAAAATATCTATTGAAAATAATGTAGGTTTACTAATAAATTAAAATGTATTCATTTATAAGTTTATGTAACTATTTTAGTTAGACAGTCAAAAAAAAAAAGTTTTTGAGTTAATTTTTTACCATTACTTTGTTATTAGTTATTGTAATATGATCTATATAATTACATTTATTTTATTTTTTATGAAATTTATTATGTAAAGATTAGTATCAAATTTATCAATAACATTAACATTGTAAATTTATAATTAGAATAGCACACGTCATATGTATTTATATTATTAATAATTTTTGAGCACTATTCATTGGAACTCATGGCTTAGTATTTGTCGTTTTAAACTAGCTTTTAATTTTTTGTTTATAATGAACTGATGAATAAATATTTATTCATATTATTGAAATACGCACTCGTCAAATTATTTGTTAGTAATAATATTTAATTATTCTTTGATAATAATCGAATTCACTGGAATATTATGTTTAGTGAATAGGTATTTGAAAGAAAATATTGAAGAGAGCACTTTTAAGTAACTGAAAAAATAAAATATGACTTGTTTGCGAGTGCGACCTTAATGGAAGCCAATGTTGTGTGTTATTTTGGTAAATACTTTATTTATTTCGTAATTTTTAAATAAAACAGTTCTTTCAGGATTTAAAAAATATACTTTTGAATAAGAAATCTATGGTTAGAAATATGTAGTACTTTTATCAACAATGTAATAACATAGTAAATACTAAATCAAAATAAAAAGCATTATCAAAATTATATTCCATTATGTGTTTAATATTTTGTGTGTCAAAAATTTAAATTTTAAAAATTATGTTGTTAATCAACTTAGTTGCAGTGTTTATTTCTATATAATTGAATATGATGGAAACTAAAATCCTTTCATTATAAATTATTCAAGTTATTTAATGCTTTTTAAGTAGATTGTGTTGTACAATAATTGGTGCAAAAGTAACATTTTGTTTAAAGTTTAATTTTAAAGGAATAATTGTATTAAATCACGATTTTAATTTATAAGCATATTATTGTGTAATAATATTATATTGATTGCATTTAAGTTGTAATATACAGTGTGATTCTTTGAGCATGATTATTTCATTTTTGTTTAGTAATGCGATTATTAAAAATTTAATTTTTGGAATTTTTAAATATGTTATTTATAATAAAATTTATAAAATTGGTCCAAGTAAAATAATTACTAGATCCCATATATAATATATAAATAGGTCTATTATTTTTTTAAATTGTACAACTTAGTTCAAGGATTATTATAGCTTTTGTATAAACATTTTTATGATTTAGAAACTGCTCTTTTAAATTTTGAATGAGGTAGGCACATCAAAATTTTAAAAACATATTAGCATAAATAATTTACAGTAAAAAGCAGGGTTTCATTTTGGTTACATATTTTAGTATTATCACAAAATACTCTTTAAGTAGTACAAAATATCTTAAGAATTTAAAAATACAGTCTTGAAGTAAAATTAAACTAAAATCTGAATTAAAAAAACATTTTTTATTAAAAGAAAAAAATTGTGTGGACAATATTCTTGGTCAATTACTCTGTATAATTATAAGTTGTGCATTCTTAAGATATTTAGTAAAATGGTTTTTTTTTTTTTTTGTTTATAATTGTTTAATTTAATTTAAATTTGATTTATAGTTTTAGGTTTTATGGCATGACATTATATAAAATTATTGAATAATATATTCATTAGTATGTTAAATGTCATTACTTATAAATTATAATTTATTTATTTTTATTAGCTATTTGAAATGTTTTGCTCTTTTTAAGACACGATGTCATTGTCTAACCTGTTTTTTTGAGCGTCTGTGTTTATAAAATATGCTGTCTAATGTTAATACTAGTAATAGAAAAAATACCGTATACTTTTATTTTTGTCACCTTAATATGTAATACAAGATTATTATGATGTTCAACATTTGTAAGTCATTAAGTTATAGTCTTGATGATTTTTTTCCGTCCAGAAACCTTCGCCAAAAATATGTTGCAAACTCGACGGACGTGTACATTTTTACAGTTAATATTTTATTTCTCTTGTATTTTCTTTGTATAAATATAGTTTGAAAATATTACTGACAAACCCATTACAATTATAGTGTTGCCTCTATAAAATCACGTGTATTGTATACCTATAAATAGCTCAATTAATATATTATTACTAACTGTACGCTTGCATATTTACTGGCCATTAATTTCACTTCTATCGAAGTTTTTTTTCGTTTCCAGTTCACTGATGACTACCGATATACTGTGCAGAAGTTGGTATAGAGGTTATCACCGCGGTTATTCTGCCAGGGAAACCGCGATGATACAGCAAACTAGTGAACATTTAGGTATTTTTTTTTTTTTTTACCCATCCCAATAAGAAATTTGCTTACCGCTCTCGGCTAAATCAAGTATATATATATATATATATATATATATTTATTACGACTACGTTAACCCATTTATGTGTAGTATTATATGTGCGTATGTTATATTACGACGGTAAACCTCCATACAACCACTACAGTAAATATACACAAACGTATATATGTATATATTATACATTATACATTAAGTATAGCGTTGAAACTCAACACACGTGCCGTTGGCTGCGGTGACTTACCGCTACCACCTCTACCGATGGCAGAGCGGTTCATCTTCACCAACCCGACTACCACCCGATGTTATGCCGTCACAGCACGTCATGTTATATGCAAAATAACGTTGTAATGCTTGTCTGGCGCGTGGTGAGAAGACGTTGCGACGTGACGGCGGCGTGCCACCGGATAGGTAGTGGCGATGATGAATTATATTCTACTCGCACCCCCTCGTGCAGTTCCTTGCCAACCTGCCACCTGTCTGTCTTGGGTTGTTCCATCTCCACACCCCGTCTGTACTACACAACGATCGAGCGATAATGAGAACGTTTATTATATATAAATAGTAAATACACACACACATACATTCACCCACGCGTAGCGGTAGGGGGTATGCGCGGAATAAACGCGACGAGCTTGTTGAAACGGTCCGGCCGGAGGGATGGAAAAAAAGTAATAATAAATAACTTATCATATTGAACTTTCGAGTAGATAATTTACCACGTTTTGTGCCAACGCAGACTTCGCAAGCGAAGAAAATTACGTACCCTATATACACCCACAGACATCCACGCAAGCACACGGTGTATATGTGGTGGCATTAAGAAGTTTCGCGCGACGGTGACGCGTATTTTCTACGCCGAGAGACGAAAAGTTTAAAAAGGATTTTCTTCCGCCGCCACCCGCTCTCTTTGTCGAGTCGCGAGTGTTTTTTCCATTTATGACTTTATTTATATATATAATATAATACGATATTAGATCGCCTTTAACGCGGTGGTCGCATCGATCAAACCGTCTGCGATATCTACTGTCACTGCTACCGCATCCGTAAACCTATATATATATATGCTCGTATGTGGCTGTTTCTGTGATAAAGATTTTCGTTGGGTTGTAATCCAATATGCCAACGTCGTTCACGGTATGTACATATACTGCGGTCGTGGTACCATTAATTCTACTGAGAAGTGGTGAGGAGGTGGATGAGTGGATTGGGACCTTTGTAGTCGTTTACGGCGGCAGAGATCATACGCACACACTACGAACATATTTTGGTCACGGTGATCGATTGTTCCAAGATCATTTCCGATCAGTCGGTGAAGTTGACGACTATAATGTACTCTAGTGACGAAGCCGGATGTATCTAGTTGAAAATTATTACACCTTTGTTCGTTTTTATTACGGACTTACGGACGAATGCGTCTTCACACGTCTACCTGTGATATTGTTTTTCTTTAGTCTTGGTCCATCGTTTTCGTTGTCATAATATACGAGTAGGGAGTTTTCCAAATGTGCTTAAAATTGATATTTTATATACCAATTTTGCTCTAAATATGTTAGGGTCGACAAACCAATTGCGCTCAAAACATTTCAAAATACTTAATGAAAATGTATTAGTTATAGTTATAATTATATAATAAATGAATACACACATCAATTTTTTTTGCGAGTGTAAATAAATTATATAATATAAATAAATAAATATAGTCAATTATTCAAAATTAAAGTTATATCAGTTACATAATAATTTACATTTAAACTTTTTTACAATTCAAACTAATACTAAACAACAAGATATAAGTAACGACTATTATCAATGTGTTATCCTAAATAGTAATACTATAATAGTACAGTATACGTATATTGTGCAACCAAACAATAAGGCTGATAAATATCCAATGATAATGAAAACTTATTTTCGTCTATCACTCAAACTCATACCTGTACGATCAAATATGCATAATAATAATAATAATAATAATAATATTTAAAAAAATTCCCGATACTGTTTTAAAATATATTATGACCAGTCACTTAAACCAGTTATCAATTGATCAATAACTGAGTTTTTAATTTTTTCAGTATTTTTGTGTGTAGACTGTTCATGGAATCAGATTGAACAACAATACTTTTATACCTGAAGATAAAACAATTTAAATACAAGTGCAATTGGTACACTGACTATAAACTATAAGAAACGCAATTAGTACATTGACCCTAAAATATAAGAAACGCAATTGGTATACTGATTCGAAAATATTAGAAGCGCAATTGGTACACTGACCTTAAAGAAAAACTTTGTTATAGGCGCAATTGGTCAATGCTACATAATATAACATCGTGTAGATGTGAATAAGGATCGATTCGGGACGTTTATATTTGTACGTAAATGACTACTAACCGATTGGTTGTGTTGTAATCGCGGCGGGTATTGGCTGCTAGGGCGATGCGCTGAGGAAACACATTGGCAGTTTCCTATTATTGAGATTGACTATAGGTATACGTTTACACATCCGATATCCGCTCCGTAAACAACATTGTTTTGGCAAAATATCCTGCCGTTATTAATTTTCATGATTGAATGCCTCTAACCAGTAACCGACAAAAACTATAAATACTCTCGTATTTTTACACAATATGAATTAATAACGATTTAATATTGTATATTTTTACTCGAGCAATAAATGTTGATTGTAAAAAGAAAATGTGTTTGAAAATATAATGCAAACACTTCCAAAGTTATACTTTTTTTACGTTCGCGTCATGATTGTATTTAAAAGTAATTTTACGTTATGTATTTATACAACTTGAATACTGTATACGTATTCGGTAATGATTTCTATTTTATGGTCTAATATGATAGAAACCGATTAAAATTATTGCTTATTTCAACTATGCTAAGATTAAATAACAATAAAAATATTAGGAAATTGTTTTATTTTATTTTATTGATCAATGTAAGATACGTTGAAAACCATCCATGGGAATTTGATGGTACCTTATTTTCAGACAAATGACCACTTATAATTTATTTTTAGGGTAACTAAACATGTATAACTGTTGTTTTTTATTTGCGCTCATGGCACTCTTCCCGTACGGTTCAACAAACAACTAATATAAAAAAATAATCTATTATACGAGGGGCTGGTTTTGAAGAGGAACATTCCATTGAATGGGATTAATAGTGATGAAAAAACGCAACATGGTTACTGAATTATATTTTATTTAATTGAAACAACAGCAAAATAATAATAATAATAATAATAATAATATTAATAATAAAACCTTTAGTATTGTTATAAAAAGCGAAATATTTTAATGTAACATTTAAATTTTTTTCTGAACGATCAAATAGCTTTAGAAATTTTTTCGTTTTTGACCTTATAATGTTAATGCAACGTTTTTTCTTTTCTTTGTTATTGATTTATGAATTCATAAATGTATTTAATATCAAGCAATGTACATAATTTAATATTTCGTTCATTTATTATTAATTAATTACTATGGTTAGAAATAAATAAATTTTTTTTTTTAATGATTTTTTTGTTATTTTTTTATTAAAATCCTTATATTGATATATAACAATTTTGTTTATTCTTAAAAAATTGTATGTTTTTATTTTATTTTATTTGATATTTTTAAAGAAATTCATTGGCAAGATATTGTTTTACATTTTAAATATGATAATTTATTATTAAACAAAACATACTTTATGAATCGTCCTATTAAAATAGTGTATACTCATAATGTTATATAATTCAAATAATAATATTATATTCATAATATCCATACAATATTTTAATATAAATCTGATTTACCTACTTATTTAATATTCACAATATATTATGTAGTTAATATTCTTTTGTAACCTAAATAGAAAAATTAAATTAATTTTATTTATATCTTTGTGATTTTCTTCGTAAATCAAAAGAATATTAATAGTATTACAATAGCGTTCTTCAATATTCTTCGAACTTAATCTTCCTTGGCCACCAATCCCTTCAGGGGATTTGGATTTTACCTTACAATTTATACTACGAAAGCTCAGAATTCTTCACAGGATTTTCTGTTTATGAATTTTCTAACCTTTTACGGGCATTAACTTATTTTTATATTGTCATTATTTTTTCACCGTTATCACATTGGGGATGGCATAAAGTAGGTATTTAGTATTTAGACCAACGTAAATGTGTTAACTATAATAATTCTAGACTCCTGTAAAATGTTATGATGGTCTTTTAAGTTTTTATTACCCTCTTTTCAACTTAATATTATACCTTATTTATGTAATAAAGTTTATTTTCCGTTGGATTTGCTAAATTTTTATTATTGGTAGTTTTATGTATCATTGCTTTAATATTTACATGTTTTATAATTGATGTTCATTCTATCCTTGGCTTGAAACCAGGTCGTTCAGAAATAATATAGTTTTTTCATAAACTTCTTGAACTCACTGCATTTTTAATAACAATTCATAGTATTAAAGTATAAATAAAATAGGTTTATGCTGTATTATGAAAAACCTTTTAGATTCATAGCAAAACGATGAATAATGTGTGTTTTTGATTTATTTTTATATATTTTAACAATTTTTAAAGCAGTAAAAATGTTTGGACTTAAAATATTAAAGGTAGTTTCTTGTCATTATTTGGATCTAGTTAGTAATTAGTGGATTTAAATATCTCAGCACTCTGTCAAATAACCTAGAATAAATAAAATAAAAAAAATAATTATTTAAATTGTTTTTGATAAAAAAATGAATAATCATATAAATTTATATAAAACATTCATAATAGCATTTATCAGACTATAATTATTGTATTTATAATATTTTTTTTGCTATTTATAGATACTTGAAATTTTTGTTTTCGATAAAAGAACTAGAAAATTTAATACTATACAAGTTTCCGCTTAATTTTTTCTTCAAAAGTATCGAAAATACATAGTATCACCTTTTTAAAAAACTTTTATGGTTTAATTTTATAAGACTAATAAAAATTGTCAAAATGTCTAAATTAATATTTGTTATATGAAATATATACAGTTTTAAATTTTAATGACTTAAATATAAAAATTAATAAAGGTACTATACAAGATTTTTTGAATTATTATAAAATAAAGTTGTGCACAACTTTACAAATATTTTTTTGAGGGTCAGAAGTTTAAATTTGAATGAAATTGGATGTTTACACAAAAAGTAACGATTTTAATTTTTTTGTTATCATTAGTTATAGAAACTTGTAACATTAATATTATAAATTTTCAATATTTTAGAACACTTTAAAATGACTACGACTAAAATCGTTACACAAATGTCTTTCGAGTTTCGTTTCTAGAGTATTGAAATGAAACACTTGAATGAAATTGCGAATAACTTCCAGTTCTCTTTATTATCTCACTTTAGTTACGTGTGTAAATGTATGATGTCGTTCTCGTCAAAACCTTTTTCATTGCTTATGATATCGAAGACTCCATTACCGATGTACAAGGTAATAATGAACTGTATAGTATCTGCTTTGAAAGTTAATCGTGTTCAATTGATTTATCTTCTAAGAAAAAGCATGTCTCTCGATATTTTATTTGCAATACATTTTAACTGTAATACAATTGTAGGTACACTCAGTAAACGATCTTACAGTAAATTAAATGGCTTGTATTTAATTGTTTTCGTTCGTGGGAGCTTAATAAAGTATAGTGATCTGTGTTCTTTACTAGTATTATTATTTATAGTTGTATGGATTAGAATTTAAAAAATTACCACAACATTTAACATTTATTCATAGGAAACTTTCTTAGATATCGAGTGTGAATTACAAAATTTTTTATGGCAGCATGATATCAAACTTTGATAACTATTATTTCAGATGTTCGTATTCTGTTTCCTGCTACGTTCTATGTATAAAGCCACGTCTACGTTTTCTTATTTTTGTATTATACAATGATGGATGATATTTCATGTCACGGTGGTCTGTCGGCAAGGTGAATTTCTGACACAGTGTTTCATTAGCATATCTTTGTCCTCATTGTCGGTGATGATGAGATGAAACAAATGAGTGTATACAAATGAGATGGTATTATGTTTACTCTGAAAAAAAAAAACAAAAAATACATGCAGGAAAAATATTCATAATGTTTTTAACAAGATGTTGGGTGACGTCGTGGAAATATTAATATATTCTGATATCATATAGTTGAGTCATGTAACAGAATTTGGTTATAAATTGTTATTTTTTACTGAAATCTGTTATTGTAATAAGCGGTTATTCATCGTTATTTTTAATCTATAAATTGTGTTAAAACGATAAAATAATATTTCATGTTTTGCAATGGACTTTTAGTTAAAAATATAATGCACGTTACTCATTTTTAATACTGACAGTTGTCATGTCTGTTACGATATTACATTGTTTCCGCTACTAAAGTGTTTGGATTATATTTAAAGAGATGGTTTAGAGATTTTGGAGGTAATCTCGCTTGATGGGTAAAAAACTTCAACTTCGTCAGTACGGTTCAGTGCTATCGAGATTCTCTCGACTATCGGTTAGAATGACAAGGGCTGACACATTCTACAGGATTCCATGTTAAACTGGAATCTAATTAAAATTGCAATTCGAAGGAACTGATGTGGTTATTGACCAAAATCAAAATGATTGTTGTCAAAGTTAATTCTGTTAATTATATTATTTTATATTTGTTTATTTATTCTTTTAAGAGCACATCGTTATTTAAGTCATATCGAAGTTTTATATTACAGTTTATTGAAAAATAATGTTTATAATTTGTAGTTTGAATTCCATAATTTTGTGTTAAGGTTTGAAATTGTATTTTTGTAATTTATTTTTAAACGGTAACACAATTTAGTAGCGTTAAAAAGTTATTAACATTATGTACACATAAATTTTAATAGCTCAAAATATAAATAATATTTAATCATAAATAGATTATTGTTTTCAAATAATTAATCATGCAGTATATTATATATTTGTAAGCAGGCATGGAATTATAATGTTATGATGGTTTAGAGATGAGAATTCTTTTACTTTTTTACGAACTTTTTTAGAATTTAAAACATCATAAATACATAAAAATGTTGGTTGTAATATTACATACATTCTTAGAATCTTAAAAGGTACATAAAATATTTCAGAATTTTCAAACACCTAAAAAACTATTGTTTTATTTTTAAGTGTTTTATGCTTTAGATTACTTTTATATGTACATCAATAATAAAGTTTTTTTTTATTCTATCCTAAAATTAACTGTTGAAATAATATTTAAAGATCTTACCATGTACCTAATTAATTTCAATTCAATAAAAACAGATTTTTTTTTATATCTATAATATGATATGATATAAGTTATTGAATTTTAGTATAAATTACGAGATAATGTAACGATATTATAAATGGCATTTTATCAGTTTGATGTATTTTAATCTGGGTATGATATTGTTCTAAATATTAATGTATAAAAAAATATGAGAGTTCAATCAGTAGTTTGCTGTGTATCTTTACGCTTTATATTTTCATCTAGTGCATGTTTATGATATTACAATTTACGTCAACCAGCTTTCAATGGTATCCGTTTTAATTACAATTTGTTCAACCTAATCAAACCTAGGTAGATATATTTAATAATAATATTAAATTCATTCACTTTATAATACAGCGCTATTCTACGTTTATTATAACTAAATAAATTAGTAGGTAACGTAGAATTTAAATGATTATGTATGTATTACACACATATATCATTATATTACCTATAAATTATTATTACCTTTAAATTTGAAATGCATGCAATATGCATTATACAAGTATTATTCTCCGAGTATGGAGATAATATTTGTTTACATTTATATTTTTAAGCTCTGTAAAAGAAATACAATTTTTTCTAGTGATTAATGATTACCCATGTATTATGATAATATATGATGTTATTATATAAGCACTTCTTGTATATGAAAGTATTCAAATCTGGATGATTTGTTACATTAACTTTTGAATGATTATCAATTATCATCTTTTTAATTGTAATTTAATTCAATCGGATTTAATATTTACAAAACAGTTCTGAATTGGATATCCATCGCATTATAGTGACAACATTGCTTGTAAATTATTTTTGGCCTATTTATTTTAATTGTTTTTCACCTGATATGGACATTTATGTACATGTACAATAAATAAGTAATTATTGTATTATTATTTTCCCAACACGTTTTAATTAAAGTACATTTTTTGTATAAAATGGATCGTTACTATATTTGCTCTCATGAAGCGAGTTTTCTATATTGTTGCGAAAGTTGTACCGAAGTTAATGTAAGTATAGTTTCTGTCTACATTTTCTTTGCTGCGTTGACAAAGTTTTTGTATATCAGTTGAAAGTTTAAAAACATTGTAAGTATTTTGTAACTTTATTCCCTTCATTTAATTTAATTTTAGAAAGCTAGAATTCTTGCTGCCAATTTAAAATTGCTATTTTATGATGTATTTTTTTGTAGAAAATTGTGTTTTCTGAACACTTTATTGCTGTTTTTAATCGTTGTGTATTAATATACATAATACATATACGCACACATGCCTACCTAATGATTAAGTAAATTATTGAATTAATTTGATTAATTTTATTTTATGACAACTATACTATTATGTAGTAATATTAGTTTTCATGTAATCTAATTTTAAATTATAATAATATTGTATCGTATGAGTTTTCCGTTAACTGGCTGTATGTAGTTCGGTTGAGTTTTCCTTATTTTGATAATGATTATCGTTTTGGTTTTTGTATCACGTTCCGTACTGATAAAACTAGGTGCCTTATCTGTACGTCGTGTCACGTATATCTGCACAATTTGTGGTCGCGGAAATTGCGTACGCGAACGCAATGTTCACGACCTAGTGAACACAGTGGTCTTTTTTTTTTTTTACTGTTGCTGTCGTGCATATTATAGTGTTCCAATAAATCAATATGAAGACAAATTAAACTTGGGCTTTAGCATACAATTTAGGTATCTATATATATTTATACGGAATAACTCACCAAACATCTCAACTCCATATATGACTCCTATGTTTTCCTTTAATAATGCATTTTTCAAATTTTGATTTATTGAATTTTTAAATAAAACTTAATGCCATATTTTCAAATTCTTGAGATTTCTTGTAATATTCACTACTAAAGATCCTGTGGCAATAAAAATTTCTATTTTTCTAACGAAAACTCTCTTTTTTAATTTAAATTATTTTATTAATAAATCATTCAAATATCATTAAAAATATGGACAAGAATAATAGTACTTAAAAATGGCATTACAAAATAATAAAATAGGTATAAAGTTTTAGTATTTATTAGGTATTTGTCTATATATATATTTTTTTTTTTTGCATTTAAAATCATATTAATATACATTTTTTTATATCTTTTACTTACTAACTAAGTTATTGCATAGTTTTTTAATATTGTTTTATCTATTGAGTAATACAATTACTAATAAACATTTTGAATGAAATATAATTATCTCTGTAATTAATACGAGTTTTCATTATAAATCACTTATTTAAATATGTGTTTAGATTCCAATATTTGAAGATAAAATAATTATTTTTAGATTTGTTACAAACATTAAATTTTGTCAAACAAGTGTTACACTAATGTGTTGTAGTATACTTTGCGAATTACGGGCAATTACCACGTTTAAATCTGCCGGGGAAAATAGACAAATGACATTGTACCTCTATCGTAACGTCGTTAACGCTCTCGTAAGCCTAATACTACGAAGCAGATTTGCTTGTAGACTTAAGACTTACCTTTTGTATTGTTAAAACGAATTTACTTATTTTGTATTATGTATAAAAAAAGTATCTGGACATTTTTGTGGGTGTTTTCAATTTAAATTGGTTGACAATTTAATTTGTATTTTAGAAAACCTATATTAATTTTAAACTAATTAAACATAAACCAGATTTAATTGTGTTCAGAACAAATATTAATTAAATTTAAAACAACAAAATAATTTTTTCATGTGTGTATATATATATATATATATATATATATATATACAATATACATATCACATAGATAGTAAGGTGTATAGGTGTAGTACACGTAGCATTTTTTTTTTTAAATTAAAAATACTATGTTAAAATATTGCGAATTAAAATAGTGGGATAATATTAAATGCCTGTATTACGTTTAAAAAATATTATATTGATTCAATTTAATATTAACGATTTTTTACATATCTCTACTCTGTAGTTTGGTATTTTGTCTTAAATTGGGATTCTAAATTTTATTTTAAATAAAACAGTCATTCAATCTAAGTTATTGGCTAATGCCCAAAAGTATTTTGTCGTAACATACAAATACACTCAGTTCAATACTGCCTCTTTGAGGAGGGTACAATTGGCTTTCAAAAAAACATTCAACGACCATATTAATATAAGCCAGAATTTCGTGTACATATATTTAATAGAATTTTGCGTAGAATGAATTGAAAATGTTTAAAATGTTGGTTCAATACTCAGTTGTATTCTATAATGTTTGATTTATTCTTTAGAATATTAGATAATAATTTTATTAATATTAATATTAAAAGTGTACTTAAAAACAATGAAAATTGTTAAAAAACAAAAGATGTTTAAACAATATATATATAATATGTTTGACTAAATAATCTAAGGAACAATCATTAAACTATTGAGTTTAACGAAATATACGTTTGGAAAAAAATTATCATTGCAATGTTTATTTAATAATAATACATTAACTCATATTTTAGATTGAAAGATGAACAATTTTTGTTTAAATTAGAAAGTTAAAAAAAAAAAGTCAAAATTATGGTTGCTTTAAGTAAAAATATAAATGACGACATGGAACCTTATTAATACATTATTTACGTATTCACATATAAAGTTGGATATTGCATGATTAAAATATATTTTTTTATCACAAAACAATCAAAATAAATATTGATTATGTGTTTAAATTTCTCTTATGAGTGGTTTTGACATCTGTTCGTAATGTCCTTTGTATTTTATGTTAAGTTTGAATTAATGAAAAAAAAAAAAAAATGAAAAATGTCAAACATTTATTATTCTTAATACTATATTTAAATATATATATATATATATATCGTTTCACTATGTTGTCAGAGAGTGCAGGACCTGTATTTTTATATGTTATATAAAAACACAACTGTTTTTATTGATTTTGAGTATCCTTTCAGACATATAATGT
Source organism: Melanaphis sacchari (assembly GCF_002803265.2). Classification (NCBI taxonomy): domain Eukaryota; kingdom Metazoa; phylum Arthropoda; class Insecta; order Hemiptera; family Aphididae; genus Melanaphis; species Melanaphis sacchari. Next base: position 4,091,858 of record NW_020271560.1, on the reverse strand, counting down.
TTCTTGACACAACTTAACTGAGAAACAAAGATTATTATATTTTAATCTATCAGTATATAATATCTTATTACGCGGGGGCTTAAAATTTTAGAAATTTGATGTAATATTGCACAATATTTTTGATTCGAGTTGCGTATTTATGGGATTGACAGACATGCTAACTAAAGTAATAATTGTATTAAAATACCCTTTGATAATTTGTACATTGGAATATCGATAATGACTGTATTGGTTCTGCTGTGGACCAAATGAAGTTACGTTCATCACCTTGAGCATCACAGTGATATTAGATGACAATGTACATTAGTGCTATTAGATGAAAAAAAAAAAAAACCCGATAATCTTGGTTAATTATACTTGATTAAACATCATTTATGTTAATCGAGTTTTTTTTATGATAATGTTTTACCAAAAGTCATCATGCATTAGGTAAATGTTTTAATGTTTAAATACCAAAAAAAAAAAATATTCATTATTAAATACTTCTATTCACATTGGTATTATATTGTTAAGTGTACCTGTGTGTGTATTTTAAGTTGTTGTTTTTAAAATTCATAGCTGTGTAAAAATTATGAACCGATAATCGTTTCGTTTGCGCTTCTCGAACATTTGAAACTTTCACATGAGAAAAATTATCTAATCACATACCTGGAATATATGACTTTATATTCATCTATATAATATGAGAATATAAACATGATTTGTGGGTGTAGTGATTTTTTTGTATTGCTTTGAATGTGCCGTGTATAATACGATTTTCCGGGTTATAAAAATACCGTGAAATCGAATAACATGTTGACAATAGTTGGTATTACTATATGAATGTGTTGGAGAGTATTGTTTTAATTATATCCTTTTCTATTCCGACACGTTTCCTTCGAATTCAATCATTATTATATCGTGTAATAGAATGTAAGAACGTATGCAAGAGTTATTTCAAGAATCTGTACGAAGCATTCCCATCTCCTCATTGATAAATGATAAATAATATCTTACGCATTTTATTTACACACTACTTCATCGCAATAAACACATGGTATTTTCTATTTAGCTTCGACTAAATGCCTCTGATATTCTTGTATGTATCAATAAGAATGCAAAATATAAAAGCTCTATTAAAATGATCGAGAATGTGTTTGCATAATATTACTGAGACAAAAATTAGACTAATAAAAATGTGTTAACATATATATTTTTATATTCCAAGAATAATACTCGTATTATGATATTACAAGTTATTCATACAAATATTTGTCTAAATATTATTCTTTGCGTGATATTTAGTGTTTTAACTATATTTTTTTTCAATTTGTTTTATAGTGCTTTTTTCAAAATAAATAATGTCGAAAAATAATGGCAAATGTTTTTAAACATTACGGTATTTAATCAATGATTTATAATAATAGTGTTGGTTATAGTTAGTTATTTTTAATGATGCCAAATTTTATGTCAAATAATACTTTTGATACCTCTATAGTTATTTTATTACATCTCTTGTAACTCTGTACTATTTTTATTTGATTTTTATATACAGTGTTCTATTGTACTTTTTCATTTAAATATCTTTAGTTTTTCAACTGATTTTATGTTATTTTGTATTTGAGTGATATAGGTGTATTATTATTTTAAGTATTGGTAAAAAAACTTCAAACAATATCGACATAAAATGACAAATGACAAATGACTTACTTTATAGTGTTGAATTTGATTGAAGTACTTAACACACATAACTTTATTACAAAAAACTAAAAAGCAATTTAGTGGAAAAATGTGCGTACAATTTCTGTGAAAACTTATCTAAGAGCTATTGTTTGAACTCAATTTTGTTTCTTACTACTTTAATTGTTTGAAAAATATTTAATAACTGATTGTTTTTAAAGGTACAAATATAATTTTAAAGTTCTGTAAACTCTTAAGTTTTATTTATACAAATTAGCTTGATATTTGATTAGATAAATTCAAACTTTTAAAATTTATGATTTTTATATTTGTAGTCAAAAAAAAAAAAAAAAAAATAAACAAATAAATAAAAAGATTTTTTTTTGTATATCTTTAGTCATATTTTTATTATATTTGTTTTCTTATTTTGTTAGTTAGTGTTAATTAAAATAGATACATTTTGTAATTAATAAAATTGTATTTTCTCTATTATAGTATGCTGACGTAAATTTATTTAATTAAGAGCATTTAATGTATTTTTGAAAATATAATCATACTTTTTCTTGTTTTTTAAGAAAATGTTAGTAATAATTATCATACGATTAGATATGTATCTGATTTTAATTAAAAAAAATACTTGATTAAAAATACTTGGCACATGTATCGTACTTAAGATATAGTTCTTAATTAATAGTATTTAAATTTGAGAGAAAAATATATTAGTTTGGCAATGGTTCTCTCTGTTGAAATTATTCTAAACTTATGTTATTTTGACTTTTTTTTTTAGATTAATTAATTTAACTATGCGACATTAGTTTTGTATTATATAATTTCATTACTTTTTTAATTTTTTGTACTAATATTATATTACTTTATTTATAAGCTTAAATAAGTAGTTAATATTATAAGTGTTTTTTTTTTTTTTAAATATATCTATTATGAATTATAATTTTTAATGAAAACTGTTGAGATTCTATCAATAATAAAAAATTTGAGTCACTTTTCTAGGTAATAAATTTTTTTTTATTTACTTCGAATCTTGACTAGAACTAAGTAAATCGTGCTAAATCGTTTAATAAAAATTAATAAACAAAGCAAGGTTGAAAAGAACAAATTGTGCATTCTCAATTTTATTACTAAAATAGAAATACTTTTCTCTATCTTATTTTATTGGTGTATACGTAGGTACAGTTTAAAATGGGATTATCACTTATTCAAGCTGATATCCCAAAAATGTTTAACTTAACGCTTTTTGTCAAGTCATATATGTATAGTTCTTTCTTTACCGTATTTTATTTAATAAAAAAAAAATTTATGGTCCAAATATATTTTTATTTTTTAGTGTACATAAATAATTTTCAGTCGACGATAATAGACTGCTTTAATCTAAAATTTGTCTTTTTTGCAAGGTATATTTAAAAGATAATCAAAGAGTAATGATTTTTTACGTTTGTTTTAACGTTAAATATATCATATTCTTGAACATAATTTCATATATTATGTTTTATTAATTATTTATACTTTATATTTATTTATACTTTCGTGTATTAAATATGTATAAAAAACAAATTCTTTGATTTAAAAAGTAAGTTTAACCGGTATTTGTTTAGATAGAATACTTAATAATTTAATTTAAATGATAACTAAAGTGTTTTTAAAAGTTAAATTATAATATTTAGTACTTAAATAAAATATTATTTTATTAAATTCGATTTATTTCTGTTCTGTAACTCATCTATGCGTCTATTGTTTGTTCATAAAACTTTCATTTAAATTACACGTGATATATGCTCAACTATTAATTGTTGTTGAAAAACTTTTAGTGTTGATTTCAATCGGTATCTGATAGAAACAATGATTTGACAATATGAGATAAAAAATTTACTAGATTGTTTTATTCTAATCTTGTTAAACGTACTATACACCTTTTCATTCTATAATATATACATTACAAATATACGATATAAATACAAGTGTATGATGTAAAAAATTCTCATTGATATTATTTTGTTACTGCACGCGGAATTGAACGATTCATATGGAATCTAAAGAGTGTAATGTAATATCTTTATTTATTTATTATATTTATATATATATGTGTGTGTGTGTATTTATAAAGCAACAACATAGACCTTTATGTATATATTGTGATATCATAGTGATAAGTTATTTGTTATTATATTTGTTTCGTTCCCGTAGTGAATCAAACTCGCTCCGTTAACTTTATCCCAGGATTCCCATCCCTATCGAAACTGTAAACGGTGTTTTATATTTACAGTATGGGTTAATGTATCAGCGTAGAAGACCTGCGCAACATTGTTGTACGATTATTTTCTAGCTTAGAATATTAGAGTGAATTGACTTATTATTATCCTAAGAAGTGAAAAAATTAACTGTGTCTAGATTTATTCAAATTTTTAAGTGAGATGTGGCTATTTTTAATTCGTCATATTTCACGTATTTATATATAATTAATAGATCAAGAAAAGCCGACGCTTTATTAGCTCAGGCAATGTTTTTGTCTTTAAATTTGATAATGGATCAAATCACTCTGACGTTTATACTAACAGCACTCAATTGGTTCTTCTAAACTCAATTTGTTATGTTTTGCGTTTGTAAATTGGAAACAATACGTGTATGGGATGTTACCGTAGCATTCTTTTAAGATACCTAGTCAACTTATCCGGTTTTCTATACCTATACTATATGCGTATAATACACGTAGAATCATTGGTTTTTAAAACGTTCCTGGAGCTGCGGTATCACCGACTACATATAGACCATCGTTGACCAGTTACATATTTATTTCCGAGCAGGTGATTGCTAGCGATGATTTTAAGGGGGCGTGGTTACCGCCGAGATATGAGTGGTGGTGAAGAAAGGAGCGGGAATGGAGGAGTAGTGTGACTCTGCGAGCGAACCGGCCGGGTTAATTTATTTCCTGGGTCCGCCACGAGGCTGAAATTATGTGTCGTTCGTGATTCACGGCGGTCGACCGACCCTTAAAACTAGATAGTTTAAGTTTGCGCTTAATTACGGCGGCAAAACGAATGCTGCGTCACCCGCGTGGAGGGTGTCGTCGGAAACGCGTGATGCGGTAAACGTCCGCTGCCCCAGCGCCTTTCTCGGACGATTTTATCCTGTTATATTATTAGTTATAGGATTGGCGTTCGCTTCTCGACCTTTGTGAACCGACACAACTTTACAATATAGTAGTATTATGTATAATGTGCATATAGGTACGCATGATGATGAACGGTCAGGTGGCTAAAGTATAATCTAGCCGTATTGGGGTTGTATAGTCGGTCTTTCATCTACAACCCCAAACGTGTATATATTCTTATATACAAGTGCATAGACCGCCGATAATGCTGTAGTTTTAAGCGAATTTAATAGGTAGATACATATTATATATATATATATGTATGCCTGTATACATAAACCGTGCCCGAGAGAGGATAATACGATTTATTGGGTCTCGTTTGAAAATAATAGAATTAACTCCGTACCCACCACCTTGATATTTCCGCAACCTCACAACCCTTTTTGTTCCAATCAAAAGCCCGTTTGTATGGTACGATTTTTGGGGAGCGGTGGCAGTCACGGCGTACCGCCGTCATCGACTGACAATTTTCCGACTCTGGCGGACAGAACGGTTTAGCCTATTTTTGATCAAAGACTGACGGTATTTCCCCTCCACCTGCATATTCTGACTTTTCCATACTCTCACACGGCACGTGTCAAATTTTCAATTATTTTCCCTTTTGTCGCTGTGCCGTCATTACCATCACAAACAACTTTTTACGAACATTTCAATATATTACGATAGGAATTGCATACATATTATTTTTGCACACTGATTGTTCGCTCTCACTGAATTCCAACCATATAATTAATATTGTCGTTGGTATTAGGTTTGTTTGTGCGAGATTTAAATGTCTAAATAGATTTGTATTTGGAATGTACGAATGTTACAAATATTACCAATTTGTGTTACAAGCTAAATATGTAAATCTAATGTTTACTGTATAGTATATTTTTATTTTATTATTTAATGTAAAAAAAAAAAAAAACATGATTTTACAATAAGTACACTCTATTATTTTAATTTTAAATTGTATATATATTTTTACGCAGGTGCGTATATGTTAGCAGATATTTATACCAAATAATAATATTCTAATTATGCTATAATTTAGCATTTTGCTATTTCTATAACTCTCTATATTTAAATATTATATTTTTAAATTAATATTATTATTCCAATAAAGTTGAATATGTTAGTAACAGAATTGTAATCGGAAAATATATATTGACTTTAAAGTTAGATCTCGTTATTATTCAATCAAATCATGTGTTCTCTAATGTCAAGCGTTGCCATTTTCGAATAAATTATTTATAAGTTCAAAATGTTTTAAGCCGATACATCTTAAATGTATTTAAAATAAATTCTTTAACTCTACGTCTGCTAACCAGTATTCCATGCAAATCGTGATATATTTTCAATATACTTGCTTAAATTAATTTTTAAATAATGAATCAAATTTTTTCAAACTAAATTTTTTTTGTTGATCAATTAAACATTCTATTTGAAATATGGACAAACAATTATATTAAAATCAATTTACATTTTATAATATTAACGTAAATAATTATAAAGATAATATAAAATATTGATTTAGCTATATATTTATGTTAAGAATATTATTTTCACTTTAATTTGATAGTTATTTTAATTAAATTGATCAAGTTACATATTATAAATTAATATTTTATATAATTAAAGTGTATATATTATATTTTTTCTTTTAAGTTTAAAGACAATACATTTTATTATTGTATATACAGTAGAACTTTGGTAATCCGGAGTAACTGGGGAGGTGATCATACAGATAAATGAAAACAACGGTTAATCAAGACTTTTTATAGTGATGCATTTTGAAATTTTTTAATAAATTTAAAAAAAAATCAATAATGTCATATATGTATCAGGGCTTAAAATATATAGTTATTAGTCTTTATTTGTTTTTTTTTTTTTTTTGAAATTGGGAATTTTTTAATTTTCGTAAAAGTAAGCACTGTTATTGCGAACACGAATAATCGAGATACGGTTAATCAAGGTTCCACTGTATATAGTTATTTTATTATCGTCTAATGAATGGTTTATCACATAAATATTAATTAATTATATTTTCATTTTTATGTGATTAACGTTAAGTGGCTATAAAAAAAAAAACGGTAGTGTGATTAAAAAAAATAAAGTTGTTTAGAAGGGGAAACTAATAATGTTTATAACTTTTTAATGATATATTCCTAATTGAAGTCTTATAAAAAGCAATAATTTTAGTCGTTAGCTCTATATTAAAAATTAAAGAACCAGAACTTATAATTCGTAGGTATACTTCGGATTTAAATTTTTTTTTACAACACCATCGGTCATAATTTTGATGACAATCGTGTCATATTATGCCGTGGTGATCCATTTCAATAAAAACAATAAGTTCTGTATGTTCTTACATTTTTTTTTTTTTGTCTAATATTATCATCAATCATATAACTATGCTTTTTGATTGCATATAGCCATCAATTCTATGTCAATAAATTAATCATTTTTACAGTTTTAAATTCATCATTTTTGTTTAAAGTTTTTAATTGGCCGTAATCAGGTGATGTAATGAAATATAGTTTATTGAAAATATACACGATTGGTATATTCGATGTTTGAACTCAGGTTTGTACGAATTGGATGAATGATTATGTAACTGTATTATTTTTGTTTACATATTTTTACTTCTATAGATTTAAGCTACCTATTTAACACTCGTTTTTAAAATTAACATAGTCGTAGTTAAAAATTCAGATTTGTGTTTGCATACATAATTAAACTAATATCTACTCAGGTTTTTAAGTCTCGGATTATTTTTTGAAATGATTATTGAAACAAATGTTTAAATATTCAACAGTTTTGAGGTCAGAATATATTTATATAGTTTAAAATTAGTACAGTAAAATAATAGTGTCGATAAAATTTTAAATATTATGTTTTATTGATACCTGAATTATTATTCTTTTTTCACGATTTATCGTTTCATGCATTTGTTATTGGAATATTCATCAACAGCTCTGAATTATTTATTTATCGTTATTCGTACAACAGAGATAATTTACTATAGTATACTTCCACTAACAGTTAAAAAATATAATATTTATAGAATTCAATAATTAAATGAAAAATTAAAATCATATAAAAATAATTTTTTTAAATAAATCATTTAAACTAATTTTTGTTATTATTATTATTTTTTTTTTAGTTAACACTTTAAAATCACGTTTTTTTCCACGTTGTTATTGCTTTTATCTAATGCTAAAAAGTTATCTTTGTGTACAAGATAAACATAATTACCATTTTATACACCCAGTTAACCGTTCAAGTATGAACCGTCGCGACGCGTCGTGTCGTATATGTACTTAAATATTATCAAAAAGGTGCGTGTGTGTGACGTTTTATGTATATTATCCTCACTCTTGTATAGAATTTTATACTTAAAGGTAAACTAATTTCATCTATCGTTCATTTACAGTTTTACACAATCATTTAGTTACTTTATGTTAAATGTCCGTGTCTAGTGCCCGCCGAATAGTTATGTACCGCTTAAATACAGTAGTAATATAATAGTAAACAAAAAAATTAATCGTGTGGGTACATTTGTACAATATTATTATTTATACATTCCAACACGAGTAATAACTATTACATTTCCAAGTATGCAATGTGTTTACGTGCTGTAAACTACATTTTTTGTAATATTTAATTTAATTTAATCTCTTACGATGTAAATTAGAATAAAATTATTCTATAATACTTTTTATATTATAATATTCATGATAAAATAGAATAATTTTTAATTTTTGATCTCTTAACAGTAAAATAACTTTAAAGTAAATATTCATTAAAGTTTTTATCTACAGAAAAAACAAACAATAATTACTTATGCAGCTATTTCACATCTTAAAACAACAGTTATCTATTTTACGTCATTATTTATAATTGGTTATTCAATTACATTATTAACCTATTAAGGTAAAATTACATTATTAAACTGCAATGATTTAACGTCTTACTAGTGTTTGTTTGTATAAGTGACTAAATTCACAAAGTAAAATGGATTTTTTTAATAAAAATGTTTCCCAATGTATCATAGTATGCATTAAGTTAGAAAAATATAACATTTTTCAAATATTTATTTGAATATTCTTCATATTAAATATTGCACATAGAATTCATTGTCCTAAACAAGATTTTCTGAGAGATGTTTGTATGTTTTATTTTATTTTTTTTTAAATTCAGACAGCAGTTTTTTTTTTAACCATTTGACATTGTCATGTTTGTTATGTGACGTCAATCGTTCCAGATCATTCGATACGTTTGTGTATACTGTTTCTTTAAATAATATATTTTTACAGATTTATTTATTTTCACCTACTAAATTTTTAATTTTATAATGTGATTGCTTCGAATTGTACTCATATTTAAGAACATTTTAATGTTGTATACATAAAACAATTATCGCTATCTTAATGCTAATAACATTTATCTTTTATTTGAGTTACTTTTTAGTAGTCAATAAAACTGTATAATTTGTTATATGAAATATGTTACTAGACTATAAAAACAACTACAATAGTGCGATGCTTGCTTATATAAATTATAAAATTAAACAAAATATTTTATATTGAGAATTACTAATTAGTAATTGCATGGTATTTACTAAACATTTTAATTTTATTTTTTTTTATTCAGCATATACGAATAGGTAATACTGATTGTTGAAAAACAACATATTATTATGCATTTTTCTGTCATACAATGTTTTAGCTAATTTAGGACGATCATTATATTTTTTTTTTTGTTTAATTTGCGATGTGATCAATATTTAATTGTATTTTAAGGTTACCAGTAAATTTTACTTTGTGGTTTCAGTAAAAAAAGTAATTAGTGATCGTCGCCTAAGTTTTGCTTTCCCATTGTCCTAATACTTCCATTATCTCATTGAAAATTTATAATTAGTAAGATTATTTGTAGTTACCCACATTCAATTTGTATACTTAATGTTGATATTTAACCTGAATAGTAGAGAATAGTTGATTCATACATAGGTATTTATATGGTTGTTTTTGTGTCATGCAAATAATAGTAATGAATAGAACGCTCAGGATGCAGGTATAAACAAGTGTAAAATAAATTGTTACCTATATATTTTAAACTATGAGTAGATGGTTGAAATTGTATTATTAACCAACGCATACATTAAAAAACGAAAGCATGCTATTCCTGGATGTCAGAGACATAAACCATACGTGTTTTTATTTTCCTAAAATAATCTTCGTCTATATACATAGGTAGTTTCCTTCATCTGATTATGATATATAATCGATTTCTAGATTTGTATAGTTGACCTAGTCAAATTATAATAAATACTTAAGGTATTTAATTTTTTTTTTTTATATCCGTATATTTTTGAGCCAACAATCACTCGTATATGCATAATCAATTTTTTATTCTTTACAATTTTGGTCTGGAATTGTCTATACATTTTTTAACTAAACTTCAGTTTCTATGTATTGTATATATTATATGTATTATATATTCAATTATTATATCTCTTATACTATAGAATGTTTGATTTACCCTTTTTTGTTTAAAGTTCAGTAAATACTCATATTTGTAAATCATCTTTATAGCTACTTAATCTTAGAGTTATTATGTTTGAATGTTTAATTGTTTCATATATTTTGTAAGTTAAATTTGTACTCGTATCTACGTATTTCAATATTTATTGTGATATGTGGTCTAATTGTTAAATACATTACAAAATTATGCAAAAAAATAAAATTATCATAGTAAAATATATTTAATTATTGCTGTTCAATGTGTACTCTATTCTGAAATCAATATTGGTCGATGATTTACTCTATTACCTTACATAAAAATAGTGTAGTCACTCAATAAATGACTCATTTGTTTGTTCTTAAAATAAAAAAAAAAAAAATACTTAAAATTTCCTTTTATGCTATTAATGTATAAACTACTGTTATAACACACTTGATCTTACATCATACTACTATGAATCTCAGTCAAAATTTTCATTATCGATTGTGCTTAAAGATTCTATTACAATATTCCTCGCATGAACTCAAAAGTTCCATTCAATGTTTTCAATAATACACTTAATTTAGATTTAAAAATACTTAGTGCCTCTAAATTGGCAATGTTCTATTATATAAGCATTTCACTTATAAACCAATTTACTATTGTCACCTAACTATCAACCGAAACTATTCCAGGAAACCTAAACACAAATCTAAAAATACAGTAGTGTTTTAATCTACTTATTTAAAAAAAATACACCACTATCACTATTACCATATAATATTATTACCTATTATTATTATTATTATTACTAATATTTTATGATGAAGTGTCTCCATTTGGAGGCTTCTCCACTGTTTTATTATTCGTATTTCATTATTTATTATTATTCAGTTCCGCTATAGGTAGCCTAATTAACCAATTTGTTAAAATAAAATTCTTAATTATTGTTACTTCGGGTTATCGGATTTACTTAAAGATATGAATAAAGCATATAAATCTGTAAATAAATTTCTGTTATGTATTTATTTATACATATTTTGATGGAAATTATATATTTTAATATTTATTTATAATTATTTTTCAGCCAAATGTATTTAGAATAAATTGTTGTAATGCAATGTGTATAGGATATACCTATTTGCTTTATTATTATTATTATTATTATTATTTTTAAATTTAATAGTTTGGTTGTTATGTTCTAAAATTACTTGTATAGTTTGGAAAAATAAAAGGGAGAAAAAAAACATTGCACTTCGCATTACATATTACTGACATTGATTTTTGGTTTTCATTTTTATTTTCTCTTCACCCCATCTTAATCAAGCTATCCAACGGAAAACAATAGCTAAAAAAACTAGTCCATACTAATTAAAATTGGAATGTCGAGACTCGTAAAAAACATTCAGTTAGTATTCTGCCATCCTCACTGCCACTCTTGGTTGAGTAGAGCTTGATAAAAAGGCACTGAACTGTAAAAAATACCCTTCTAAATTGCGTCAGAGCTCTATTTTATTTATATTTTTCATTATAACGTTACCACTTGTGACTGTTAGTGTTGTATATATGAAAAAAAATGTTTGAAAAAGTTTCAATTACCTCTTCATATACGTATGCACCTATATTCATAAGGAAACATCCTATCTAGTGTATATCTTTAAATTAAACAAAAATCTACGTTGATACCTACTGAAAAATGTCTTTGTATTTAATTTTTTGTTATGTATTATAATAAATAACATTTAACTGAATTATTTTTCTTTAATCAATATTTCGTTTTCTTGTAAGTAATTTAAAAATGAAATGTTGTCAAGGTTTGTAAATTTTATTCTATTTGTCGTTAAAAGCCAATCATCTTCATTAGGCATATTAACTCTAAATACTGACTGATGATATAATTAACTGTTCAATGAATAATGTTTCATTTGAAACTGAAGTTGCTCTTATCTTGGGTACTTATACTGAAACCGTTAATTGTAGGTTCTGTAGGGCTTTTATTACAATAGGACACGTTTACGCAAAGTTTAATATAGGTATAAAATATTTAATTTAAAATATTTGGCTCCGTTTTAAGATTTTATTTTATAATTATGAGCATTTTATTAAAAAATACAACATTATTAAAATAATTAATAATTAATAATTGAAATTATTTAAAATCACTTTGACATAATATTTTGATATTTTATATAATTGGAGGTATGTAGGTTGTTAAAATCATATTACTGTAATTTTTTTTCTGTTTTGTTATTGACAAAGTCGCTTTGCGATATATATTTTTTTTTTTATGTTATTCGATCTCGCGAGATGGCTTATATATTTTTGTAATAAGATAGTCGAGCTAAATATTTCATATTTTACTTTTCATCATAATGCAATATTTCTGCATGCTGCCCAACGCATTTTCAACATTACAGGTTTGTGGCATATCCGTTCATCTATATATGTGAGTCGATAAAAGAGAAAGTGCGTTCGCATTAACCAACGTACCACTTCACACGAATTACTATCAATACCTTAATGAACGTTCATTGTGCGCATCGTATACACGCTCTACGGTATCTGATGACAAAGCCAATCAACGTGCAATTCATTCGCACTAGTTGTTTTCTATACTATCGTCGTGTACATAGTGTACCCTTCCCCTCACTGTGTAGGTCAAATATTACGTGGCCCCTGGCGTGTCCTTTGAACATTTTGCCGCGTTAACTGCTGCAGCCGAAAGTTTATATAATATATGTAAGGGAATTATATAATATGCAAATATTAAATAATATTGAACTGTGCATTTTAACGTATTGTAGAAAATTGAAAGTATCGATCTGTTGCTCAGTTAAGAATATTTTTGATAGGACATTGGGCCGTATATCGTAGTTTCTTAGTTGAAACAGTTGAGACTTTATGTATAAAATATGATTTGAGTATCTGTTATTGAAAGTGAACATAAACTCGAATCAAAATTTTTGAATATAAAACCTAAAGTTTGGTTTGTTTTGTAAGTTTCGTACTTTACGAAACCAGCGCTACACGATACCTATTTTGTATGTAATAGAGGTACTTAAAAGAGAAAAAAAGTATTAAAAAATAAGTACGTAACAGATAATAATTAAAATTTTTAGATCTGTATATTAAAGAACTGTAAAAATACATCCCCCTTATAATATTTACTCTTTTAATTTTTCTGGATTAAATATTCGAGTTTATTCAGTACATTATACATATAGGTACGCAACTGATTTTAAATTATTTATATTATTTATGTTATTTTATTATTAGTTTAATTATAATAAACCTATAGATATGTTTGTTCTAAATTAATAAATCTTATTACTGTATTAATAATAATTATTACAGATAATTATATAAATAAAAAGACAAGGAAAATCAAGCAACAGAATATTATTATGTAACTATAATATACATTATATAGGGTGATTCACCAAGCATACTTACTAATCATTTTTCTGAGTTTTTGAAATCTTTACAGAGGATAATAGTTTTTACAATATCATTACAAGAATATAAAATATTATATATTATATTAGATTTAGTATTTACTATACTTGGACTATTTTTGCAAAATATAAATATTTATTACCAACATTTTTAAATCACCACAGTCCACATGTCTTCTAAACTCATTGTTGTACACTTATTATCCTTAGTAGGTCACAAACTAAGTCAATTATTTTAAAAATTATTCGTCCGAATTTCGATTTTGATACGTAAATATGTTATAGTGTTTCCACACTCTCCCTTAGGAAGTACAAAATATTTTTAAGAATCTAAAAGTATGATTTTTAAGAATATTTATAAATCTCGAAAATCAGATTTCGAATAACAAAATTGATTGTGGAAGAAAAAAAGAAGCTGGTCATCTTTGCTGAATTATCCTTTATATAGAACATAAAATAATATGCATATACATTATACATTATCTTATAATAAAATATAATATGCTACTTATATATAATGATATAATGGGATTTTAAAAAGAAAAATTCAAGATAAATGTATTTTTATAAATAAGAAATTAAACGAATTCATTTTACTATGATTATAAATATACATTTCAAAAGTCAACAATTTATTTTTCGGTGAATAAAAACAAATCCATAAATTATCGTAGTTTGAAATAATCATTTCATGTAACAATCTTTGTAATAATATATACACGCCCAAGGGAATTAACTTCGGAAGTTATTATGCTATAAAATTATTAACGAGTAGTATAAAAATATACGAAGGTAGCTTAAGCATTAAACATTACAATATCTTATTATTTCTACGGAGTATAGTTTTTTTTCATAAATTAAGTAATTTAACGAAATGGTTTGTCCATATAAACCAGTGGTCTAAGGTGTGCAACATGATATCAAAGGGTACGTGAAAAAAAATTGGTTAATGGCGGAAAATATTTCAAAAATTAAATTAAATTAAAAATGAAAATTTTAATTTTTAATTTTTTTGTGTTATTAAAAATGAAAATTTGTGTCACAAATTAAAACTTAATCATCAACTTATCTAATAGATATGGAGTATAGGATGTAATATAAATTTTTTTGTTATTTTTATTTAAATATTTTTTAAGTAGTTTGGTATGTGAAAAAGTTTAAAAATTATAATGAGTGGTACTATCTAGCAAAATATTAAACTTACAGAACAAAAAAAAAAAGGTTTGGAACCGCTGGTGTAGATCATTTAATTATTTTTTTATGTATATAATATCCTATTTATAATTAGGATTATTAGCTTATAACATAAAAAATTCAATAATTGGTAATACTGCTTTTTTTAGTACATGTTAATATTTTGAAAAGGTCGTAATTATAAGTTTTTTTTTGTTTAAGGTTTTTAAATAATGAAACTTTTCATGATAATTACGTTCGTATAATTTTCGATTTAAATTTTTCTATCAGTTTTAAAATGGTTTATGTTATTTATTTATGTTTTTATGTTTGACATCTTCAAAAAAATATAGCCGTAGATTTTTGAAATTGTTACCAAATATTTATAACAGTATATTATTCTAACTTTACTATGGTATACATTTTATAACATATTTTCTGGTTTCATCATTTAGAAGCGTTTGCATTTTTTTTATTGTTATTAACGACAACAAAAGTTCTAATACTTGATCAATAAGGTTCAACATTTAAAACTGATCTTACATACTTTTTTTATAGAATAATTATATTCGTTAAGACTTGGAACTTAGTGCTATTACGTTTGTTAGTATATACAATGATATATTATTCAAATATTAGTGCAACCTAATATATTTCTAATGGAAAAAAAAATAAAAAATATTTTTAGTAATATTATTATATACTGACAGAATGTATCTGCTCAAATAATTTTACGTGTACAATAATAATATATCAATGCATTTATATTAAACATATCTGTATTACAGTGATTTAGTGATTTATTTAATAGTGAAGTAAATAATGCTATACAGCAGAGCGTGCTCCTTGGTTTTTAAGTTTTTTTCAAATTGATTTGTATTTTTTTATTATTATTATTAGAGCGTGCTTTTCTCTAGATATACCACTTTTATATTTACTGACTCTTTAAGCGATTTACTCGTTTTTTTAATTCCTATACAACTTATTAAATAAGTTGTCCATTCAAATTAAAGTATTATACCGATAACCTGTTATCTAAATAAGAATATCCTGTGAAAAATTAATATAATTAAATTATCATTAAAACGTATTGTTGACTAATTGATTTTACGTAGGTATATTTATACATTTATTTATATAATGAATTAATAATATTTTATTTAATCTTTAAATCTAGCTGACATTTAGAGTAACGAAAAATAAAAGAACTATTACTGTGTAATATATATCATACTATTATAAAAAAGAAATGTTATATAACATTATATTAAGATTGTTGAAGTTGCATTACAGTTTGCATATTAATTTTAATTCCTTGCTTGTATTGCTTAATTAAGATGTCGTGTCTTATCTAAATAATCCAAACAAAACATTTCATGGTTGCATACCATAAAAGGTTAGTTTTTAACAAATTAATCCAGTATGTGTTTGTCTAATGAATATTGAATTTGATAATCCATTATTTTTATACATCTATATATCTTTATTATAATGCAATGGTGTATGTTTAATTGAGTATTTTGTAGATAAAAATTGATTTATCGGTTAATCATAATGAATAATGTTTACTGAATATATATTTAACCTAACCATCTAGGGATGCGATTTTATTATTCATCATGATAAAAAAAAATAATTTATATATTTAAAAAAAAATATATTAGTCTAGTTTTATTTTTAACACTTATTAGCTTGTCATCTATTTTTTTAAACAATATCTAGCTCATATAACGATTGTTAGTATTTAGGGATTTAAAAAAAAACAAAAAAAATAAACAGTTTTTTGCTTTGAATTTCATCAAATTAATTAAATTTCTTTTAACTAATGTTTATGTTTTGTATAGAGGGATGGTTTTATCACTTTCGAACAGTTTCGAATTGAAATTTACAATTCTTACTAAAAAAACCCCGATAGATGATAAAACAGTTTGAATGTGGTATAAAGCTATACGTTTTTATAGATGGTTTTTATTATGATTCTGTTACTATTGAAAATCCAAAACCAAATAAGATATTAATAACATAACCATTATATGTTATTGGATAAAATATGTATTTAACAAAAAAAAAAAAAATTATTAATTTTTGTTAGATCATTAAATATTTATTTTTATTTTTATTTAACGATTGGGGCTTTTAATGATAGAATTCACTGACTGTTTAAATAAGTTTCAAATTTTTCAATGATTTTTTGAACTCTTAAATGTGTGTAATGAATTCAGTTATGGTTACATTAGTTAATGTTGAATAAAAATTAATTGAAAATCAATAAATAAAATTTTCAGCTGAATTGTAAAATGTTTAAGTTTATTAGAATTGAAAATGGATTTTTGTAATGCGTATATATTATTATTGCATACTTACTTCTTTGATATCTGTTAAATTAACTACTAAAAACTTTTTGAAACTATAAAGATATACTCACTTTGTTGCTTTAGTGATTTTAATTAAATAGTATTTGTTGAGATAACTCGAACTCTTCAATTTATGAATTTCCATCGTAAGGTCAATAATGCTTTGATTATAAACACCGTTTACATAATAATAATATTGAAAATGTTTTATTCAAATAATTTTTGAATTCCAATTTTATATTTTATTACATTAGATTTTTTTTCATAACTTTATTATTGGTGTAATGCCTATATATTTTACTTACTGACTACTATGGGCATTTATCAGAATAAATATATGCGTAACTATTTAAATACAATTTCTTTGAAAAATCTTTTGTGTCAAATACAAGAAACAACAGACAACATTAATTCTTTTAATATACTAATTACTCTTGTTAATATGATAGTCATTTATACCCATTTATTAATTTTTAAACCTTTGTTAAAAATGTACATATTTTTGAAATATTTAAAAAAAAAAAAAATAAAGATATCTAGTTAATATAATTATGGTTATTAATCCATAAAACTGTATCGTATTTTTGTTTGAATACTGAGTCAATATGTTATTTATTTGTATACGATACATGCTTTTGAAGTTAATTAAGAATTATTATCTTGATAAGATATATAATATTATGTATGGTCATTAATCAAAATTAGAGCTTATGCGATGTGAAGATGAAATTATTATTAAACTATTTTAGATGAATTGTAATATATTGTTATTACTATCACTGTTATTATTATTATAATGTATTGTAATGATGATATTATTTGACATTTTGTGGTTATTGAGTTATTTCGTACGTCATTATAATAATTAGTTATTAACAATAAATAATTTATGTGAAATCCATATCATAGTTAATTAAAAAAAAAATTATTTTCTTTAAAACTTTATACTTTCTTTATAACTTTACGCATTGTTCAATTTATCAGTTTAATTATGTTAATCTGTTGAAAATGTTTTACGTAAAAGTATATTATGTCAAGTTTAAAAAAAAAAAAAATATAACAATTGTTAATATACTTTTAATCTTAAAAGTTTCAGTACCTACGCTTGGTAAAACTACGTCGTTTTAAATTTGAAATTTTCATGTTGAACAATTGTTCATCGTAATAAACTATGTTCATTCGTAATGTATATATATAACACCACTGAACAAAAAAAAAATTACATAATTTGTATTAATTCTATTGATTTTTTTAGCACACTTCCTCCACTGTAAATATTTAACTAATTTTTTGTTATGCCGATAGTGGTATTTCCAAAAGACTCGAAAATTAACTCAAGTCACACCTCTATCTTGTCTTATTTCTATTTGTGCAAATGTATTTAAAACTAACCGAGAGTATGATTTAATTTTGTTACAGTTGGTTGGTGGCGAATTCGACATGGAATTAAACTTTATCATACAAGATGCGCAAAACATACGACATATGTTAGAACTTTTAGACCATTGTCCTCCAAACTTACAGGTAAGTTTAGAGATTTACTTTATTCCTCAACATTTTCTAAGTTTACTGTTCATGATTTTTGATTGTGTATAGATTATTTAATATCACACATAGAAAAAAAATCGATTGCATACATTTTTAGTACATTTGTTAGTATTCTTGAATCTGGCGTTTTTCTTACGCTGGTTAACCATTTTAAGAGGTTTATGAAATATATCATAGAAATGGTTGATCTGTATTGTAAATTAAATTAAATTTACTCAAATTATTACTATTAAAAATTAGCCGTCAAGATAGTAAAAATATTTTATTAATGCTTATTTGAAATTTCAATTTATTTTGGACGTTTAATGATTGCACTATTGACAACTTTCTATTGTCATAAATAAGTTGAAATTAATTTTATGCCTAACATTAATTTCCAAAAAAATGTTATTATAGTAGCTTATTTATTATTTAATATTATTGAACCATACATTTCTATAGCTATTATTATTTTTCAAACATTTATTAAATGTGTTTAAACATAGACAAACTATAATTTCGAATTATCTTTAAAGTGTTAACTGCATTATTGTAAAGTTTATAAGAAAACGTATATTTTTAAATGACCTTAAAATTTGAAATTTTTAATTTTATTAAATTATGATAGTACCTATATTAGAAGCAATTTACATTTTTTTTTCACATATTATAAAAAACTGTTTTAGGTTATATTTGTATGTTTAAAATGCATACTTATGAATCACAATAAATTATAATCAATTACATACATTTTGGACATATATAATCGCTTTTGAATTTTTTTCTTTAGTACTTGAAACATTGGAAAAGGTCATGTTAGTATCCATTTTGAGCTTTAAAAAATATAGTGCTTCTATGAATCAATGAATTACTTTTTGTGTAATTGAATTTTTCGTTTCAACAACAATCTAATGGAATGCTGTAGTATTGTATTTTTGAAAAATTTCAGATGGACATAAATGTAAATGTCGTTAACCTATTATCTTCAGTTAACTGTTACTATGGAATTACTATACCTAGTCTAACACCTTTTTTTACAGTTTTATTTTCTCAAAAATGTAAATTTTTACATAATATACAAATGGTTATATGTACTCCTTTACAATGTATCTCTTAGACCTGATGTTCTACCAGATATGTTTTCGACTAACAGGTTAATGAAAACGATTGTGTCTTTGGAATATCATTGGATGAGGATGTGTTGTATTTTGTACTATTACGCTGTATCACTCCAGTATTACAATCAAGAGTTTGTTTTAAAGCCGAAAACTATTGATGACCAATAATAATTATAATCTCTCATTTGGCCAAGCTTTTAAAATCGTTTGTATTTAGGGCTATTAAATATATTGTTAATTACGTTTATGTTGATTCCTGTTAGATCTACAACTACATAATATAAGTAACTTAGTTTTCTATGACTATAATATCAATTCTTTTCGGTGTCAATATAATGTTTAAGTTATCTATACTGGCTTTTTTAACGCTGTTTACTGCGCAAATCATTTCGCACTCTTCAAATTCTTAGTCAATGACTATTTAGGCTTCTGTTGTGTTATTATTTAATTTAAAAGTAATTTTATTACAGCACCATTCAATAAAAAATGGCGCATTATGAGTTTATTCATTTTTCAAACTAAAAAAGGTTGTAAAGTTACATTTTTTAATATTTTATTTTTATAAATAGTTATAAATTTCTTAGTTATAACTTCTTGAAATATAATGTCAAACGTCAAGACATTAAACCTATTAAATTTGATATTACAATTTTTATCAATTTAAATATATAAATTTGTCATTTTAATGTTAATAAGTAGAACAGGATACCGGATAATGTTCTTGTTTCATTTTTCTCATATCGATGTAGAATAGATTGTTTATAATATTTTTAATTTAAGCCAGTGAAAATTAATTTTCATTTCGTAGTTTCCCTAATAGATGGTCTCAATAATTCGTAATCTCTATCGTTTATTTACTGTATCATATATTATTTCTACGTATAGCCAACTGCAATAATAATAATAATAAAAAAAAAATATATAGTAAAAGTATAGGATTTGTTATATGATACTCACTCACATCGTACATTACTTTAAGACTACAATATATTATAAATTATAATCGATAAAATTGTTGAGATTTTGAAATATCGTTAAAGTATAATTCTACTATAATTTACATTACATATACGTTAATCAGTCTAAAATATTGCATAGATTTTTAATTCGATATAATTGCGTATTTATAAGTAATATGAGTTAATAACGTAAATTTATAGTATAGGAATTACAATGATAAGTTGTATTAACTAAAGAACTCTTTTGGTCCATAGTTTGCACTCCATCGTATATATTTATTGTATAGGTGTAATTTTCGATGTATTTGCAATTGTAGTTCTGGTTACATATTATAACCTTCGAAATGTGTTAAACTCTAGTTTTACAACCTTTTAATGTTGTCTTGAAATCTAATTCTAATTAAATTGTTGATATTTTTAGTGACTTAAATGTGTTTTTTTTTCACTATGAAAGGAAATAGATATAATATAATATTGTTTGTTTTTTTTTTTTTTTTTATGAAACACTTATTTTTATCGTTCAATCATTTATTTTTAACTAGCAATTTGAAAATATTTTTTTTCATTTTAGTTTACATTTTCTTTAATATAAAGGAAACAAAAAGGTTAATATAGCTATAGTATAGTTACAATAAAACGTTTTTGATTATTGTACTGTGATTTTTAAATTATTTTTTATGTAAGAACTTAAGTTTATTGGAATATTTACTTAATTTTTAATAGCTGTTGGACACTTATAATCATAGAATTCATAGTAAAAAGTATGAATATTATATATAATTTTTTTTTTTTTTATAAAAAACCTTCATTATTTTATTACATTAGAACTTTGTAGTCAAAATAAAATAAATGTAAAGTTTTGAATTTAAATTGAATTAGACCTTTGATGTTTGAATTTCAATAAAATAAAAAGTTAGTTTTGAACATGTGTAGATCCTTTCTTCTATATAAAATATAAATAAAAGAAAAAAATAAATTCTAAGATACAGTTTCAATATTTTATGTGGTTGTTTGCACGTAAAAATTAAAAATGTAACAGCATATATGGTTACATTATGTTTACAATCGTATTAATCAAACCGTTTTAAAACTTAGTATTCTTTATTTTTACTAACTGCAAAGAAAAAAAATATTTATTATTTTTAAATTTAATTTAAATATTATTTTTATATTAAATAGTAAAAAATAAAAAAAATAAGTGCATTAGAACTTCGATTATTCGGGGTAATGATGGTGAGAGGGTCACACGGATAAATGAAAATTACGGTTAATCCAGACTTTTTATAATAATGAAATTTTTTATTTAATTATAATTATAAATATTATAAATATAATAATCGATGTACAATATTGCTTATCTTCATATTATTATCGTCAAAAATGTCATTAATACGATTGTCAATATCGAGTATTATATTTAAAAATTTTCGGAAGAGTAGGCACGGTTAATCACAAACACGGATAATCGAGGTTCTACTGTATAATTATAAATGTTAATTGTATATTTTAATTGTAAAATTATTTAAATATTCTATGTTGTAGTTAACTTAGAATTCATTATACAATTATATTTGATACATCTATATTCATTTTATTTGAAGTTTGTGATATATCTAACTGTGAATGTTATAAGATTCCAATTTATTTGGTAGTTATACTTATATATTGAGTTATAAAATAATAAAATATGTTTAAGGCTTATAATATTTAAAACAATTATTTAATTCAATAGATCTAATTTTTTTTATACATATTATTATATATATTTATATATGTGTATTTTAATCATGATGCATTATACAAGTTTCCTAATAATAACATATACTTATGTAAAAAAATTTAATAGGATTGTTATTTGTTTTTCTCATAAAATATAAAATCACAAGAACATTTGAGAAAAAATTGAACTTTATATAGTAGGTAATTAAAAACTCAAACTATATTTTATTTTCTATTTGCTATTTATTACTGTCTTATAAATGATTCTTGTGATTCAAATATAAATGAGGCCTTATCTAAAAATGTTATTACATTATAGTACAGAGAATATTTATGACCTATTTATGTCATAAACAACATCTAGTTTTATTATACTTGAATTTGCACTTGTTTTGGTTTGCAGTTCGTTTTTGAAATAACAATTCCTTTGGTCATAATTCTTGCGTTACATTTAGATTGTAGTGTGTATTTCATCTATGTTCGTATTATACACTTTTATAAAATAATAGTAATAAATATGTGTTAAAAGTTTTTGGTACAAAACGAAATTTTTCTTTGTATGTTTAGAATTCACGGTAATATATTGGATGGTATAATATATTTCTAGTCTTTTCTGAATTTTCCTTCTATTTCCCTCTTCCACTTATTTTCATCTTGCCAGCACTCTAGTGGGTTTTCATGGGCTAAAATATTTGTTATTTTGTCTGCAGAAATTTATCCTTTCGAATCTTTTACACGTAATTTATTTCATTTATCACCGGCACAAATTTCACTCACGTACGTATAAGTAGGTGCCATTGAACGAATTGATCAATGCTTATGTGTTTAAATATAGTTAGTTTATATCTTCAATGGTTATGAGCGTAATTTAATTTAATCCTTTTAAATGTTCTAATTTTATATATTTTTATTAAGTATTACAAAAACTTTTTCAAACATGTAACAAAAAATATTAATTTTTTACCTATTTGAATATTTTGTATTTTCTACTTGTATTTTTAAGTAAGAAATTTTTTAATTTTTTTTTTTTTTGTAGATGATTCTGATGATTTATCTATTACTTTAAATTAAATTATTCAACAATAAAAATTAAATAAGCACTTTTAAGCAACTGAAATCTTGTGCATTAGCGACTAACAGGAAGAGATTAAACATCAAAACTATTATTATTTATTCATATATTTACTTTGGAGCAATACTCTGAGAAATACCACTTAAATAATACTATATTATGCCCTATAGAGTCATGGACTATGGAGGTATAGAAAAAAATATTAGCTATGTTTCTGTTTTTGTAATCTTAAGATTATATTATCGTTACCATCATCAAATTCTCGAGCAGTGTATGAGCATAGACATATAACACATGTAGGTATAATGTATATATTATATATTACATTATATATTACATCACTATGCATAATACGAGCGAGGACTTGCGATTAATTTTAATGACTTATAAATTACTTAAGGAAACTGTTTTAAAAGGAATATTGCAACAGTGACCGGAGAATTTATTGCCACGTTCTGTTTGATATTTTATTATGTAAATTTATGATATCAACTATATTCAGTGGTTTGCACCTTAAGAATTTTAAATTCTGTCAATCAGTGAAGGGGGGGGGTCCAAACTTCTCCAGTACATCTCTAGTGCTTTTTAAAAACTTTAAAATTCTATCTAATTCTATAATATAATAAATTGTGCAGTATAGAAATGATTTTCTTGCTTTAAAATATTTTTTTAAATTGTATAAATGTTATTAAAAAATAATATTATTCAAAGCACATTTCACATAAGATTCAAATTAATGTCTTCATTATATTAGAATACAAAATTATTTCTAATATAATTGAACATACCTTCATTATTTATTCTATTGTAAAAGTTACTTTCATATTTTATCAAAATGAATTTATTACAATAATATATTTTCAAAGATATAAAACCATTAAGATTAGCAAGTTTGCGTTTGGATTTTGCATTTATTATTTAAGAGCCGTTGTTTGAATTAAAATAATGTTATGATCGTAATTATAGGCATTATTATAGTCAAACGATTTAATCGTATTATTGTAATATTAAAAAATGTTCACAATAATTGAACTTGTTTTTACGAATAGATTGGTTCGTAGAAATCAAATTGTTTTAGTAGTAGAATTTAATTAGTAACATATTTTTTTTTTTTTATTTCTTGATCATCCTCTGTTCAAAGTTGGTGACATATTCTGGTAGACACTTCGTGACTATTCTGCAAAACTACCTTTTCAAAGACGAGTGACAATCAAAAGTTTTTTGTTCTTACTTCCCCTACTATTAATTTAACGTTCGAACTACTGATTTAAAAGTTGTTTCCACACAAGCAGAGAATACATAAGCACAATAGTAGGTATACAATTTCCAATGTAACCTTACACTGATATTTTTATATTATTTAGTGCATCTCGTAGTGTCTTTTGCGTGTGACAAAAATAATTGTTGTTAAAAAGTTGTTCACAGTAAACTCACGAGTTACAGTTATATTTTTATAATACGTCATACGAATTAAATAAATTTATTTGAACCATGTTTATTATAACTTTGTAAAAATAAATATTAAATATGCATGTAAATAGTCAAGTGTTTGTTCGTCATATTTTTAGCGTTTTAATATTTTATTAATTAGAGTTTTATTCCGTTTATTAATTGGTTATTAATATTATTATGATTCAATTATTTGTTGTGCTTCTACTATAGTTTTTCAGGTAGTTTTAATAACATAAATGCATTTTACGTTTGAATGATTATTTTCGATCATTCGACTATCAGTTCTCATATAAATTATTAATGTATATTTTTAAACATAAATTATTCATGTGAAACAGCGTTCGTATCTTGATCAAAATATATTATAATTTGAATATATTAACATTATCCATTAATTCGTATATTCAATTTACAATGACTGTTATTTAAAGGTTATATTATAATGACACTTATTTTTAAATTAAGTATGTTTAGTGAATTAATATAAAATAAATTATTTAGTGTTGTTATTACAATGATAAGTATAAACTATTATAATATTCTAAATGGTTTAGTTTTTATTTTATTAAAAAAAATAAAAATATTTTTTTATAAATAATTGTTTTTATTATCAATAGAATCTATAAAACTATAGTTTATAGTTAAGGATGTATTATTCGAAGTTAATACAGATATCAGTTAAATATAAATAACATTATCTTATTATGGAAAATTGATCCGGTATCTTTGCATTTTGTAGTTGCAACTACGGAGTATTGAATTGTTCAAAAGTCTGTAAACTATAGTTGTTGGTCAAAATAAGGTTTATGGTCGTAGGCAATAATACTCACGAGCGCAACGGCCAACGATAATAAATAACGATTGTTGAATCTGTAGTTTAAAAGCAGATGTGAATTACCTACAGCCCACACAAGCATCCGTTCCCAGGGTATCTCAAATGTTTAGGTCATTTGGTGTATTTACTGTCCCTCAGGACTTTATATCCTAGCCCTACGCATATTTATGTAGCCCTACTTGTGTCTCTTTGTTTCTCGTATAACATTTAAAGTATGTGTCCCTGAGTTGTTTATATGTTATAAAATCAAATTATATTTTTTTGTACACGTTTACGTTTAAACGTATATAATACGTTAAAAAATATCTGTTCAACTCTGATTATATTTTTTTTATAATGTGTGTAATTAACATACAATTAGTTAAATAATATCGTCGTTTGTGACATTATGTATATCGATATTCTGTTATATAGTTATAAATTATCCATATCTATAATGACTATTTTTGTCAATATCCGTATCAACTATCAATAATTCGTGACAACTTTGTTTGATTACATTTTTTTCATTTTTTTTTTTTTTTTTAGTTACCTTTTTAAGTGTTGAATTTTTGAATTTCTTTTAGAACTTTTTTAAGTTTACATTCATGAAAATAACAATAATTTGGAAGTAAATAAAAACAAGCTTTTACTTTTAAATAAAATCATTGGTAAAAGTTGATTTGATTAAATACTTAAATAATAAAAAGATTATAGATTAAGATTTTTCCGTGCAAATGCATATTTGCTTAAATATATCTTTTAGGTAGTATAGTAATTTTATTTTATGCTTACTCTTAATTTTTAGATTGTATGAAATTCGTACCAAGTGTAAACAAAATGGTTTAATTTTAACTAATGTTAATTAGCAACTAATGAGATTCTGTAACTTTAATATATGCATCCACTGCAAACAGTAATACAATTTAATTAATTATAATATATTACATTTTCTATTAAATGGCTATCCTTCTTGTTAATTATTTTATCATTTTTAGAAAAAAAATATTGACCACTGTTCTTAGAAAATCTTTTACACTAAGTGGTTCGATAAAAATGTTTGTGTAGTGCTTGAAGTGGTCCAAGCTAAGTGGTCTTTCGAATCATTGAGGGAGGACTTCGACCGAAAACCAGTAGACTGGAATGGCCGGATGCTTTTGTGACTGAAAGTTTATCGTTTCCTATTTCTATCGTACATTAACAACACCTTTCAGTGTTCACTTTTTTCACATTTATCCTCGTTATCGATCTTTCTTTTACTACTAATACCTCTCACTGTAGTTGTTTATGAAACGAAAAAGTATATATCTTTCCATTCAAAATGTGTACTCTTTTATTACATGCTATATTTAATTTCCATGATTCTGAAAACTTTTTATTTCGTGTTTTCAAATTTGAAAAAAAAATGATTAGTTATAGAATAAGTTCAGTTTTTATATAGCTGTAAAACTTAAACGTGTGTACACCTGCAAGAAGAAACAATATATCATGAAATAATGTCGTTTTGCCGTAGCGCTAGTGGTTCGTATATATTAAAGGTTCTAGACTCCCTTCTCACTTTAGCAAGTCATAAAGCAATATTTCTCGCTGTTTGGCGACAGGTGTAACTTATTTAGACCACGTGTGCACCCCTCTTGATTTATTAATTTAATGAAATTAACTGACCCCGTCGATTTGGTTTTTTCAGTGTGCCCTGGTGTTTTTCATTACTGCAATCAGTGTCGTAATTGAGATTTACTATGAACGACAGTTGCTAGTTCCCAACATGAATACTATCTATTAATGGTAGTAAATATTTATTTTATAATAATTTAAATTAAAAAATCATTTAATTCATAGCTGTAAATCTATATTGATAGTTTTGATTATTATTTTTAAAGTACTCAAAAATAAATGCCATTTTAATATATCATATAGTTTATAAAATGTTATTTTGTAAAGTTTACTATATATATGATAAACATTTTAACTGCAGGTAAATTTATTACTATACATTTTCAAATTATTTTTCTTTTCTTTTCTTTTGGTAAACATTTCTTTTCAATTACACTGTAATAGCTGTTTTTGATATAACAATGTTATAAAAAAATTAGTTCCATCTAGCAAGTATATAAAAAGTTATTGTTTTGTTTGTTTATTTAAAATTTGATTAACTCAAACAAGATATATTCAATTAATTTATTAACGGTACTTGAAATTCGTTAACGAATAATTGTGTCGTGATATATTTTATTTATGAAATTATATAAAAGATTTTAAAATATATCTTTTTTTTTTTTTAATAAAGACGGATTGTTATTCTGAAATATGTTTATATCTATTAAATTAATTATTTGAGTTATTTTAATTAGAAAATAGTTTACTTAATTGTTATAAACTAAAATTAAAAGTTAATTACTTGTCTTGTCATTATTGTTCTATAATAAAAGCCATACATAATAATAACTTATATTCCTGGAAATAAAATCAATAAACGAATAGTAAAGTTATCAAAGCAATATATATATATATATAATAGGAATATTTATATAAAATGCATAAATAATAAATATTAATCATAAACAATTTTAAAATATAAAATATAATTTATTTTACGATATCGAAATTTAATTTAAAAGAAATATGGCTTAAATAAGTTGAAAAAAAAAATTACTAAAATCAAATGTACTGTTATAATTAAAAAAAAATTTGTAATTTATTTTTGATACTTTCATTATTAATGACGCTGCAGTATTTACTCCACATATAAACATAAGATTTAATTTCTCAAAAAATAATTTTAACCAAAAATTAAATTAAATTTAAGACTTAAATTGTACTTAAAAAAAGGTTTTATTTGTCACATCTCAATATTAAATTATTTGGTGTACAAATAAAGATGTACATTATATTGGAAGATAGAAAATATATTTTAGTTTCAATGCATTATATGACTAAGTAGATAAATAATCGGGTTTGATTTTGTAAAATATATCTCACATTATTTTTGAAAGTAGTTATTTTTAACTAATTATTACCAACTATTATTATTAATTTACTGTTGTTTCATGTTTTATATTTTTTTTTTGAAAATTATTATGTTTCAATTAAATAACAATAACATAGTTTTATTTCGATTTCCTTTAAAAAAATATTTATTTTTAACGGCTCAAAATAGAGTTATAAAATGTAAAAAAAAAAACTTTAAGAAAAAGTTTGTAGATAAAATTTGGCCATTACCAAAGTGCTATTATTTAAAGGACATACTACCTGAATAATCTGTATGGTCATCAAATAATTTTAACAAATATTTTAGTTTTAAAATATTTAATAAAAAGTTATTATATATTTATATAAAAAAATATATACAAATATTATCAGATACAGAATGAAGAATTCATTCAATGTTACATATTATTAAATCTTAAAAACTTATATTTTACTTTAAATAAATCATGATTTTGAGAGAGTTCATATTTGTGTGTTTGATTAAAAAATCATTATTATTATATGACTAACCTAATGGCAATACAACATTTTAAGGACTGTCTCGTCGTTAAAATATTAACACATACATTTTAATAATTCTAATTTCATCAATGATTTAGTTGTAATGTTTTCAATATGATGATTAAAAAGAGTTTCGAATCGAAAAAAGACACTCAACAGTCTTTAATTATATTTTTGCGTGTTAAACTTAATCATTTAATTTAAAATCAAAAATATATGTGGTTTATCTTAAAAGAAAATGAAATAATTTGTTGATATTTAATAATATACCATCCTTATTATACCATTGGTAGAGATTATTTTATTCAACCTGTTATTTTATCGTAAGTTTATAATTTTAAGAATGGTACAAAAATAAACTAATAATATAAACACTGTAGCTATCTTTATATTTAAGATATGACATATACAAATAAAACTACCTTGATAGTATTTATAAAGTATAAAATTATCAAAATAAATTTAGGTTTGATTTTAAATGACCTTTGAATTTTAATAATAATATATATTTTATAGTTACTACATTTTATATGTTTACATTTAGTTCAAATATTTCGTAAATGTAATTATGATCCTTGAGATTTTAAAGTTTTGTTTATAAAATAGAAAATTTGTTTTTCTTTGATAACTCTTCGCTGAACTTTAATATATAGTTGTGATGATATTATTTATGTCTGATTATTTTTGTAGAAACGTATGTACTGCAAAATGAATATATAAACAAACAATTAGTGTACCCGTTTAATTTACATTGTTTACTATACTCACCGAATAATTTAGTCAATTACTGTTACTTTGCGAGAATTACACCAGAATTTGCTTATTACAAAGAATTTCGCTAAAATATAAATTTAATACAGCATAATTAACAAGCCGTGTGTATACAATTATACGATATATGATATTGTGCTATACATTACATATATACTCAATTTTGGTTCATTTAAATGTATTATAATCTTTCCTGTAATACAAAAATAATTTTCAGACTTTTTCAAAATTTTTATAAGTTTGCTGAGTGTTTTAGTCATGCGTAGATTAAAAAATCACGTCGGAAATCGATTTTATTTGCTATCTCATTTCTGTAATTTTTATTTGTGTTTTACACCTCACTTAAGAGGATGCTACACAGACATTTGTTGTCTTTGTCTTTCAAATGCGCAATATAGAAAATTTACGTTCAGTAGATTAGGTTTAGCTTCGTTAGTTTAAAAATTAGAGTGAATTAACCTATAATAAAACTTGATGATGAGAACATTTTTTTGTGTTTGTATATGAGTTTTACGATAATTCAATTTTTTTAAATGAGTTATAAGCATTTTTAATTTACATACACAAAACTCGTTAAAAAAATTGAATTATCGTAAAATACCCTAGTTCACTCTAATTTTTAAACTAACGAAGCTAATCCTAATCTACTAAACGTAAATTTGTTATGTTACGCACTTGTTAGACAGAGATAACAAATATTTGTGTAGCGTCCTCTTAATAACATAATATTACAAATACTTACGAGTAATTGTGTTCGTGCAATATTTTACATACAATCATAATACAGCGTTATAGTGTATGATAGAAAGGAAATTTTAGACAGATGTGGCAGTGTTTATGTTAGTTTTGTGTATGGTAGTGAGACAGAGAGGGTTGTGACCTAGTAATGTATTCTTACCTTATCCTTTCCATTACCGTGCTATCTGTCAGGATCTTGTGTCGAAACCATCTCGTTGAGGTGAACGCGTTATGTTTTGCTGAACAGCATCGTCGCCATGAAGCATATATCAACTTCATCGGTTTATCCCTATTTGATATGTGTAGGTCCAACTACTTCAACAGCTCCTTGGTTATCCGTCTTATGTTGTTTAAACACTTCTGGCTTGCTTAATAATATTTCATCGTGTAGTGCCGTTGACAAAAATCCCGTTTAGTATTCAATGAATAATGAACGTTTAGTTGTAATAAAATAAATGTATTATCATTAATGTTCTGAATTTACCCAAAGAAATACATATTATAACGTTAATTAAATAAATAAATAAATAAATAATAACAAAAAAATAAATTTTATGTTATATAATATCTAGTTAATTTTATAATTATAATTATACTAAAATGAGTTTAAAATACAATTAAACACCTCATGTAATATATCTTTTGACTATTCCATATGATCGATATCTGCTTCATGCGTATTTATCTCAAGTTTCAATTTGGATAAATATATCCATTTTGGTATTCGTATCTGTTACTACAATATTTTCTGTATTTTTTTAATGAAGTGTATATTATAAAATGTTTGATTTAGAGTTTTATTATTGTATTTTATTTCTTGGGATATTCTTTGATCTAATCCTTTTATACTATATCGTTTTCACATAATTATCGTACAATTGTAGTGTATTATTTTTCTTTTGTTAATTTGTTTTTTCGAATATTAGAACAAAGTTTTTGACTTACAGACACACATATCACAACTTTCTCGTATTATACTTGGAAAGTTAAAATAAAAGTACTTAAATAAAATCAGATAATATGAATTTCTTATTGCACTTAAAATGTAAAACCACGTTCATTTCAAAATCGACTTTATTTATAATATTGATTAGTACTTGCTATTATTTTATTGAATACCAATTAATATAGAAAATAAATAGATTGCTATTTTTTTACGAATAAAATTATCGCTAATCGATAACATAGACATATGATGGGCCAAATTCAGGAAAATACGATCCTAAGTCATAAGAATATGTATCTTCGTATCAGTAGGACGTTGAACGTGATGTTGCAGTATTTATTGTTGCTGATTCTGATGGAGAAAGTAGTGGCGGTGGTTGTGACGTCCATAGTTATGGTTGAAGTTGAGGTGGCGGTGATACTATTTATGGTGAAAGTGGTGATAGTGGATGAGGTGCAGTTGTGCAAGTGGTTATTTATTGCACGTATAATGTATATATGGGGTAGACCATGTAGGTAGCGGCTCAACAATAGTCTCCTTTTCGGCTCGAGACGAAAGTAGAATGCTGCCATTGAGTACTTCCTGCGAGGGATCGCGAGCCCGAATTCCTGATTACGTGTGCGTAAAACATGTGTGGACTTCCATCATTTACAGTTCATTTGGTGACGGATGTAGGGCTACTTATTCTTCTCTGAGTACGTTCACTTTTGGTCCAGGCGGTGTATGTACGTCTTTTCCCCGTAGTGTAGTCGATTAGTGGTTTTTTTTTTTTTTTTAAATCCTTCATCTCCCACATATAGGTATATAATAAAATCTGCCTTTTTTATACGATCAAATCAAAAAATAAAATCTATAAAAATTTTTTAATAAGATATTAATAATTTAAATAGAATTTAGAAAGTCGAAAAAAGTCAAACAATGTTTACAATTATTTCTGTAAGTCCTTCACATTTCTTGTTTCAGTTCTTTGAAAAATATACTTGCGATACTTGGAGATTAAAAATATTGGATACTAATTTGTTTTTAAAGCCCAAAATAAAAAAATAGATTTATATATATATATTATATTTTGTATGATTATATATTATAATTGTATAATAAGCAGACTATTGTGCAATGTTAAATGAGTGAGATGCTATAACTGCTTTGGGAATGCATTTATTTATAATATGGATCGTTTTTTGCTGTAAATAAATTAAGCAGGTTAAATATTTCTTATTGATTATGATGTGCACTCTACTTCCAAGTACGTACTAACAAATAACTCAGAAATAGCATATTTTTTTTTTTTTTAACTAAGTATTTCTTTTCGTAATAAACGGTACAAAGTAATAGGTTTAATATTATTAAACATTTTTTCTCGAATAGTTTAAAGAACATCGTGTAAGAATAGTAAGAGTTCTGGAAAAAAATCTAGCGACGATATTTGTAGATTAAGTCGATAATTATGATTCTTTTCTTTTATCATCTAATTCTAATAAGAATGAGTTAGATGAACTTTTAAAAGATTTTGAAATGAATCCAATGGTTTTAAAAATTTTCATAATCAAAAATAAGATAAAAACGTTAATGTTATGTAATTTTTTTTTGTATTGTGTTTTGCATTTTCGAGAATTATATTTAATGTTAAGTTAAAAAGATGGGCAGAATCGTTTTTATAAACTCAATAATATATAGTTGTTATAGTGATCTCAATAAACTGTTAATAATTATTCTTAGAAAATATATAATAAAAATTAGATTTTTTTTTGTATAGATCGAGATAAAAAAAAAAAAAAAAAAAAAAAAAAAAAATAAAACCTAACTTTAAAAAAAAAAAAAAAAAAAATTGAAACATTGGTTTTTTGCTATATATATATGTATAAAAATGATAACTTATTTTGACAATGTATCCTTAAAAATACAGAAACGAAAATATCAGTTTTTGGTATTGTATCTTTTAAAATACAATTGATAACTTTAAACTTTTAAGTTCAAAAATTTTTTTTGATGACATTTTTAAATTCAGCTACCTTAAATTAGTTTAAAAATATCTGCATTAAAATTTTCATTTTAATATTTTGATTCTTGCCAAATTAAGGGTTGATTAACATTTTACTTAGTGAAAAGTTTGGAATTTTTTTTTATTAAAAAAAAATTATCATAGCAAGTAAGTTGAGTATAAAATACTATTGTTTCATAAAGTTTCCAATTTAAAATGTATTTTTTCAAATATTAATATCGTATTAATATTATTTTGATATTGTTTATTATAAATTATGATATTTAATAATTTATTTGACATTATGATTTGTCAGTTAAATAAGAAATATTAATTTTAGATATTGTTTTTATATTTTATAGGAAGTTATGTATAATATTTTTTTTGTTTTGTACAAAATGAAATATTTTCATTATTTTGTTACAGACATTGTTATTAAAAAAAAAAAAAAAAAAAATCATGTATTTTAATGGGTTTTCCGGTGTATAATAGCGGAAATACACATTTCTGATTAATGTTTTTTTTTTTTTTAGTAAAAATAGCTTTCCAAAAATCAACAAACATTTCTTACATAGATACAAATAAAATCTTCTTTATTATCGTCATCTATTAATTAGTTTTTAAAGTTAATTCACATTATATACATGTATTTTGTTAATTTTTATATGTTATTAAAGTTATTATGTTATGTTGAATATATAGTTATTATTTTTTAATCTATTTTTAATTTATTACAATTTTTTATTTCGTTTTATTGTAAAAACAAAGTAGTATAAACATTTTTACAAAATATTCAATCTAAAAATAAATAGTTACAATATTTCTTAATTTATAATTACATTATAATTCCGTAGCTAAAGTATCATTGCCCGCTTACGAATTATTATTCCTACAGTAAATATAACTATAAAATATTTTTATCTCTAATATTGTGTAACACAACTTTAGTTAAATCAATTTAAGAACTTTTTAAATAATTGTCAGTAATTTTTTTCAAATTTAAATAATTCAACATAATTACTTAATATTGAAACTTGATGTACGGAATTTATTTATTTATAATATCCTTTATACTTTAAGAATTATATATACTTACCAGTTATAATTATTTAATACGCGTATATTATCTACACTATTAAAATATTAACTATGCATTTTATTCCTCGTAAATGTTATAAGTATTATTTGATGAATTTTACTATCGTTTTATTGCACTTTTTCTAAATTTTGTTTTAAAAATGATTTCACCTTTTGACTGTCTACTAACGTTTTTATGAAATGTTTGTATGTCTTGATTTTTTCCATTTAATAAACTAGTGATGTTTTCTGTCAAAATTTATTTTTTACTAGTTTCTTACAGTTTTATAGATGGTGTATTTATATTTCTAAAGATCTATGAAATACAATTTGTTAATGCACGTGTAAATTTTGATTACGGAGTCAACTTACGTAAGTTGTAAGTCTTTAATTTTTTATAAGTATAAAATTTCATTTTATTGTATATTGCATTTTTTGCGTAGTTTATAGCGTCTACCTGAGACCTAAACCTTAAGAAAGTCGTGGATTTATGTATAAAACCGTTCTACTGCATTTCTGGTTTTAAATCCTTAGTGTAATTACTACCATAGCATGGGAATCTTCCGTTCATACCATCTGCGGCGTCTGTTGTTCAGTCATCTGAAAAAAAAAAAACTGTTAACTCTGCTTAAAACTTACCTTGAGTAATTCTAAATCGCTGTTATTCAGATTTTCCATTGTCTAAGTTCAAATTTCGTAGTCTTGTCGGTTCTTTAACGAAGTTCTTATTTTCTTATAAATCGTTATGATTGCAATGTCAACCATATATTAACAAATAAATAAATAGTACTTATTTTTATTTTTATTATTTTCATTAATATTTCAGCATATTTCAAATTGTTAGTTAATATTCAGGTGTAGAAAAATATCATACATGTATTTTAAATTTTGAGCAGAGTATGGTAAAAGTTTCAAAGTTAAGTGTATTGTTTTGTTTTGTTTTACTTATGTTTTTGTGTCTAGTGATT
Source organism: Melanaphis sacchari (assembly GCF_002803265.2). Classification (NCBI taxonomy): domain Eukaryota; kingdom Metazoa; phylum Arthropoda; class Insecta; order Hemiptera; family Aphididae; genus Melanaphis; species Melanaphis sacchari. The sequence goes on along the minus strand of NW_020271560.1, from coordinate 4,055,936 downwards.
TTTAGAACAGAAAATGTAACTACAATTTTAGAACTTAGGGTTAATGTATATTAGTAAATCTGATAAACTTGATATTTTTGTATATTTTATATACAAATCACTGTAACTATTAAGACTTGAGATTTTCACTAAATATTTATATTTGTAATTTTTATACACAATACAATTTACATAAAATTATAACATAAATATATATTTTTATTTATTTAAACCACAAACCTTTTCACTAAGTTCTTTGATTTATTAGTTTCACTAAAATATATGTGAAATACAAGTAAAATTTAGTTCAATCTACTAAATTTACTTATTATACTAAACATATAACAGAAAATATCCATAAAAATAGAAGTTGACCTCGGTCTTTATCATGTACAATAATTTATCTTTAAATTAAAATTTAACACATTCATCAACAATATAGTGTAAGATAAATAAAGTATATAAATGATAAGTTATTAACTGAATACCTACTGTAAAGGGATTTCCTCGGGTATTATTATTATTTAAGTATAATAAATGGTAATCAATATAGTGAAGAACCCATTATTATTCTGAAGGGTATTAATTATAAATGTTGTATTCATTTTGCATTGCATTAATTTAACTTATAGTTTGTTAAAAATATTACTTTTACAACCTAATTATTTAGAATTCAATATAACTTTGAACTGACTTCAAAGTTAATTATTAGCTTTAAAAAAATTGTATACATTGTAGATATTAAAAGTAATTATCACTTTAATATTGTTACCATTAAAATGCATTAATAAAGTAATATGTAAAATACATTTTGTGTTAAAACTACTTATAACTTTAGATAAGATGCTTGACATTTTTTTTGAAGTCTTGTTTAACAAATACTTGAATTTTAAGACATTTAATTGGTGATAATTTATACTTTTGAGGTACATTTGAATTGTATTAGGTATATTATTAGTTTTGAAGACATTAGCTGATTTTCATACACGGAATAAAAGAAATCAATATAGTATTATTATTTGGTAATTTTAATTTATGAATAGTATAAAAATGTCTTTTGTTCATTTGAAAAAGACTTCCTAAATATCAATCACGAAATGTGTGCAAATGTTTTTTTTTTTTTATATATGTTACTTTATATACAGTGAAATCTGCTGCGGTAACATGAAAAATGTAGATTTCGTTATTTTGTTAAGCTTGCTATGGTTTCTCTGTTCATTCGTTTCTCTAGAAGATATTCATCTCTTGTCGAATATTACATGAACTAAGGGAAATGTAGGTTGAACTTGAGGCCCCCGAGCAGATGTGACAAGTGCAATCCATCAAGGCTGCACAGTAATAATAGCCAGGAGTGGTTAGCAGCAATGTTGCAATAGATGAGTGAGAGAAAGGTTTGTCAGGCAAAGCAAGATACTCCTATCCTGCAGTGTTACTTACGTTGGGGAAAAATAGTCACTGGGGATGTCTCCGACTAGTCTAATCCATCTCGTAGGTATAAATAAAATTGATTTTACTTTTTTCTTATCTCTCGCCGAGAAAAACCATTTTGTAATTTCATTATATAGAGATTATGTTCACTATTTATTTTTATTACAATATATAGTAGCTTATGTATTATATTATATTCGTATTTTATTTGTGTGTCTTGATATTAGTTTATTATATTGTCTTTTTTTTTAACAGTCTGTCTTGTTTAAAACTATTCCAGTCGACATTTACATTATTGATCGAAACAATATATCGTGTTCAATAGAATTTTATATTGTGTGTCGTAATCTTAACGTTTTAAAATTATATTTACGATGTATGTGTATTCTATAAGTATTAATTTGTTCTTATTGTGCTATGACTTAACAGTCATCATGTGAGAAAATTCACAATTAGTGTATGGTGATTGCTATTTTTTGTTTTTTTTTCAATTCCTCTTGAAATTAAGTTTCAATTAAATATTGCGAAACACTAGTGAAGATTATTTTTCTCTTATTTTGTTTTAATCGAATATGTCTACTTAATGCTTTTCAAGTACCTAATATATATACATTTGAAACAGTCGTTTAACATTTTATTATTTCATGTAATAAAAAATAATAAAATATTTATTGATTGTTTCGAATTACAATGTATATATTTATATTTATTAAGTGCACTTTAAGTTGTTAAAATTTTTGTTGGATATTGTTTGTTTGCTTTTAGTCATTAATACAAATGCTAATAAGAAAAAACTATCTGAAAAAAAAATATCTATATTTGATTTCATATAAATGATAACATTTACTTTGTTTTTGTTATTCAATTTTGTGGTTAACCATAATTTTTTGGATAATTTAATGCAAAAAATATGTCTTAGTTTTAATCAACCAATTATTTTACTTTCAACATATATTATCAAAACAAAAATTAACGGAGTAGGTACTAAATATATAATGGATAAAATTGAATTAACTTGAACTTTATGAGAAAATGTAAAGCTCTCCATTTCTAAGTTTAAATAGTACATTATTATGTTTTTAATATATGATACGCAGGCCGAATGATTGGATGAAAAGTTTTATCCAAAGTTATAATAGTAAGATCCCAAGACTGTATGTATGTAAATTTATCTTATCAACTAACATGGTTAAGATATATAAGACATGCTTTTCAGTCTCATATAATATGAAATTTATTTATACACTATATGTATTTTTGTTTTGAAGTTATTATAGATAAAAATAATTTAATAAATTACTTCAGTCAATAATCGATGAATTTTAGTTAAATTTACATTAGGTACTTGGCATGAATTAAAATATTTTAATATAAAATTAAAAAATAGATCAATATGGGTAATAAATATTTGCTTTAATATTGATAATATTGTTATGTATTGGACCATAATCATATTACTGTTAAAATGGTTTGATTTTATTATATTTATACATAATATACATCATATTCATGTTCTTAAAATACTCGCATTTCTATTAAATTATTGTTGATTATTAATTTTGAAAAGAATAAGATGATTTATTTAATTTTTTTTAGTATATACAGTTTTTTATCATTTAACATTTTGAACTATAAAATCAAATTATTTTGAATTTAAGTTGATTTGATTGTAAAAAAAATCTAATATCAGTCGTAAAAATATGTCTGTATGTTGGTTAAAGTCTAATAACGTAATATGAAGGGTTTTCAAAACGTTTTTAGAGATATCCAGTCGAATTTTATCCTTACATCATTGGCAGAACAGGATTGTCCGTTTAACGATTAGTCTTCTATCGCCGTTTGTCGTAAGTGTTGAATTATAATTTTTTCTTCACTACTAAGATTCTTCGACATTTACGTCAACACCCTCAAGCTATCTTGACTATCTTCTCTGTGTGTGACAGCTAATCCCCAATTCTACTTAAGATGATTAAAACTCAACATCTTAGACGCTCACTCTTTGCCTGGGGTGGCGACCAAATCAAACATAATAAAATTGTGTGAAAACTTCACCGAGTTTAATTTTTGATGTAATAATAATAATGATAATAATATTTTTGCTTTGTTTTTTTAATTGATATATTCATTGTAAGTCTCAATTTTTAACTTTTGATTCATGTCATATCTATTTGTTTAAATTTGTCGTTAAAGAATATTTTTTATCTTTTTTTTTATATTTGCAAGAATTAACAAATACAAAAAAAATATGTATCATATTAGCCAGACCCTATAAATATTAATAGAAAACTTAAATACTTATGAGCTATATATATAACTGAAATGTACATCATTTTTGCAATTTAAAATCTAAAAGAATTTATCTTTTTATATTATTTATTAATTGTGTATATAGTGTAAAATAAAATTTGGGAAAACACAATTTCATTATAGCTTGATTACAATGTTCTGTATTTTTACATTGTTTTTTTTTTTTTACGTTTTAATTTCAAATTAAATTTTATAAGATATTTTTAGTTATTACTTACAAGATTTTATCATAAGTTTGCTCTAATCAATTCTGATTAATGAAATAAATTTAATTTCAATATTATTCATATTTAAATGAATTAATATTTAAACTATTTAAACCACAAAGATATATTTTCTCTAAAAATTTCATTATTTTATCACCAATCTTTTAGCTTTAAATTGTAGTTTTCTTTTTATAGAATATATCTAACGTTTAAAGTTTTTATGCACTTAATTATGGATGCTTAATATTGTTGTAAATTAATACTTTTTAATTTAACCTTTTCTTTACTTTATTTAATGTGTTATTAGTTTAATATAGTTAAATAAAAAGTATTTTAAGCAATTATTAATAATTATTATTCATAATTTAGAATAAAAAAGTGTAAAAAAAAAAACATAAATAATTTTTAATGACCACAAGACACTAAATATTCAAAACTTGGTATTTGACATTACATTATTAATTTAAAACATAAACCTACGTATATTTGTATTTATTTTTTATTTATTAATTTTGATTATGTAGTTTTAGCTCAATGCAACACTGTTAGCCCCATCATGTGCAGTAAACGATAATGTGTTTCTGATTCATATGAAATTCAATAATATTATATGATGTTAATACTTAGTTACATGAGATTAAACCGTCTATAAAATAAGTATTTGCCTGTGATATTGAATTGTAAACAAAAACATAGCATTGATCAAGCTTTTGTGGGGTTGACTAAATGTGGGTAATGCGTTAAGCTTTTAATGCTGAGCGAGCCTCATAAACTAGTAAACCTTTCTAAATTCGTGTCATTTACACGTGTCTCATTTCTTTTATCCCATTATAAGCAAATATTTGTAAAAATACTGTATAAAAAAATTTATTTTTTCTCTTGTCCAATGCATAACATCTGCTACGAAAAGTCACATTATAGTAACGATGGGGGTGATTTCAACGCTTTTATAGTTCAATTCAAATTATTATTATTATTATTATTATTATTATTATTATTATTACTATTATTATTATTATTACTATTATTATTATTATTGTTCAATAAACCTGTAGTCACGTACTGTATTTTAAAATAGTCGTAAAGGTGAAACTCGAACATAGCATTTCTCATCGCTTGAAAACCATCAACAGAGAAAGATCTATCTATTGTATTATACATTTATACTTATAGGTTAGAGAGAGTTATACTTGTATAGTATATTATATATATTTTGTGTAATGATGTCATTGTTCTATACCTACGCTGTATTACATATAAGGTATTGATCATCTTTCAAGAATTTTTGTTACTTTAAAAATATTATTTGGTTTTTTTTTTTTTTTTTTTTTTTGAATTACGAGTATTTTAACAAGGATACATTAGTCTATCTTTTCAAATTTTATTGACGTGCTTTAGAAAATTTCTAGTAGTGCCGATTTATGTGATATTATTATACAAGATGTTGTTTGTTTGTTTATTATGTAGAACTATTTATTCGTGACAAGTTAATTCATTCTAGTTTTATTAAAATAAATGTTCCAGATTTTTTGTTCTCAATTTAAAGACGTTTTAAATTTAAAATAGTACTTCACTTAACAGACAACTGCGTACATCATTTAATTATAACGACAATCTATAAGCACGAAAACACAACAATTTTTAACATTTGAACACGATTCTTTTATTTTATTTTTTTCTTTCCTTTTATATTATTATAACTATTATTTCTATAATAGGGCAGCCAAAGTTTTAGTCACGTGCCGTTAAAAAGAAATAAAAACGAGAACACTCGAGATAGAGGTATTTTTTTTTTATATACACATGCTGTGTTGCGCGTATTTTCGACTCACATGTAGCTAAATTGCCTACGTAAAACGCCGTTCTTAGTCAAAACTGTTCGATTTGAGTTTTACGCATACCATGTGTTTCTAGAATACGTGTCCTTATCGTAAATAATCTTCTGAACCGGAGTTCTTTGAAGGTGTATGTAAATATGTGTATTTCTTTCATTTTTACTCTCCATTTTATTCAATTTAATATCGAATTATGCTACAGGGCGTAACAGTCGAATGTCATTGAATATTATTACGGTCGCGAAATACTTGTGATGAATAAAATACCGCGATGATGATATCATTTTATAATTCCTCAACTTGGGTCGGGGATAGTTTATTAATCGGATTTTATTGCGGTTTACGCCCATATACCGTATTACACGTTTATACAGCATGCCATTCTACTATGGAATGTCCTCGAAACAATGTTCTCTTTAATTATATATCTCTTAAAATACAATTCGTATTTTAATGTATTTTATTTCTATTTTCTTAACTCTTTTTTCGGAGGTTTGTATTTTATATTTCAGTCATATAAAATAAAGATAAATTACTAAATAGACAAATAATGACTTAAGGGAATATAAATTATGTAATTATTTAGGTAGGTATTGTAAATTATTCGTAATCTCCACAACCGTTATTTAATCTTAAACATTGTCTGAAAGTACGTCGAAACGTCCTTGTTTAGTCTATTTCACTGAGTTTTTAATGATGCTTATATTCTTCTTTGGCATATCTCGTATCATTTACTATTTAATTGTTTAATTCATGGATACATTCTAGATATTATTTCATAAATTTATATAATTATATAGATATGATATCGTGCTGCTATTATTATTATTATTTATTTTTTTTTTTTTATCAAAAACTTCTATTTATTTAGATAATGTTTTTTTTTGTTTAATGATCCTATTCCAAATTTAATACTTATAAAAGGTAATGAGTGTTGAGTTGTAGATTAAAAAATTCTATTTTTGAAATACTTGAAGACCTAACCACGTTCGATATGTAGCACTGTAAATTTTTTTTATATTTTTGTTGATTACATCCACATTATAACCTATTAACTACTACAAATTTTTATTTTATTAAATAGCGTTGTCCCTGTCATTAGTTTTTTTTTCACGGAAAAATCCGAGTAATGTAGCTAATTTTAAACATTAATTACTGCAATTTATTAATAACAATATTACTGTAATAACCGATCAAATATCTTTTATACATTTTTTATGAGAACATTTTATTATTGATGCTTTTGTTTAGGCGGCCTATGAATTGTACCTACCTTTTTTCGGTCCTAAAATCATACTGCGAGTTCAACCGTTTGCGCATATAAGATCGACAACGAAGAGTGTCATCGTTTCCAGCGTAATCAAAAAAAAAAAAAAACAAATTAAAACCCATAAATAATACAATGACAGTGGTACAGACAATACAAGAGTGCACGTTGACACGTGAATATGACTTCGTGAAAATTGCGTATGACGTAGAACCCTCGATAACAATTGACGTCGTCGACTGTGCAAAAGCGTAGAGTTAGCATTGTTGTTATGGTCGTCATCATCATCGTGACAATCGACGGTTTTAACGAAACACGCCATCTCTCAGCTGACAATCGTGATATTCTGGCGTTTAGCCCGATGGTGTCCAATTTTTTTGTTTAATTTTAGGTGTGGTGTGTTTTAACTCAAACACACTTCGGTCGGTAACCTATTTATAAGATTTTGATATTAATGGATTGCGCGTTTATGGATCGAGAGATATCGAATATCATTGACTGCGTCCACTGCGGTATGCTTGTGAGTGGAGTAATAACCATCGTTTGTTAGTTCCGCATATTTGAACAGCTGGTTTAATGACAAACAGATGACTTATACAAACACATAAATATATATATATAGAAAGGGATAAATGTTTAGTTCAAACATTGAATTTAAGTTTTTTAAATAAATAAAATGTTTATTAATCATGTGTGAGTACCATCCTTGGTAAATATTATTATTATACCACCATCTTTATAGAATTGTAAAATTTTCTATTTTTCTTTTTTTCTGTTAGTTTTAATTGTTCACAAATGTATGTTTTTCGTACTTTTTTTTATTTTAATAACGTCAAGTATGTTTTTATGCTGTGAAAGTTTGCTTTATTTAACTATAATAATACGTACTTGAGAAATTATTTCCAAAGAAGGTTTTAATAGCATGGCAACATCATTATATTAATAATATATTTTCTCCAGGAAATAGTAATATTATACCACTACCATAGAACCATGACTTTTTTTTTTTATATACCTATTTGTTCACAAATATTTTTTTTATTGCGATTATAGTAGACATATATGTGTGTTATAATAATAATAATTGAGATATCTCTTAAAAAAATAAAAAAAAAATTTTATTAATAATAATACAATAAGTGTGACGTTAGATGAAGTGTTTAATAATAATAATTTATTTATAAATAGTAAGGTTCTTAGTTTTATATTATACATTGACATAAAATGTAAAACTAAAAATTGTAGTTACATTTATTTATTAAAATATCTGAAAACAAGACAAGTTAAAAATAATGAAGTATTACTTTTCCTAGAAAAAAGTTCGTTATCATCATTATTATTATTTATTTTTCGTATAAATTAATAATATTAAGTAATTTTATCTAGTTAATTTGTGAATTTTCAAATTCAGAATAAATGGTATAAAAGTATTACAATATGCAAAAATACATCGAATGAAATCCAGAAATAATGACCGGACTTCGAACTATCCAATCGGAAGGAACGATGGTGTTTCCGGTAGTCAGCTGATTTACTATTTTATCCCGACCCGTTATAGGTATGATGCGGAAGTTCTATTACGCCGGAAGCCGGATGTGGCATGGGTTGGAGGGAAAAATATTGGCTCAACGTCGGTATGGTCGTTTGGAAAACACTCTTGGGAATAGTCGTATAACATTTATTTATACGTTAACTGGACACGGTTCTTAAATGCGATAAATTTTGTTTTTCCTTTAAAGGTCTTAGGAACTTATGAGTTTACTTGATGAAAATCTGGAAACCCTTTGGCCATATCGTTTAAGAAGTATTGAAGGAAAATAAATGAAAAACGTGTCTTTGCCGCAAGGAAACTAGCACTGATGAAATCAATAGTGGTTCGGCCACAAACCAATTTCCTTGACTTCAAAGCCCTCTGGGAATGTTTACACACGATGGTGAAATTAAAACTTAACGGTCGTTTACAGGAACAACAATTATATCTTTGCAATACTATTGTACGAATACTATAATATACTCAAACCACTTCCGTTTTCAGTTTGTCCCTCGTCAGACATTAAGCATATTTCTAATCCAATATTAAATTTAAATCGATATATTTTAATTACAGTTTTGGACGTTTTTTGTTTGTTTTTATTTGAAATATTAATTATTATCATCAAACTTTCAAATTATTACACTTCTGTGATTTTTTTTTTTTTCGTAAACATCAAAGCTTAAATATTCCTTTTTTCTTAAAATCAAAATTATATTTGAACATCGATTCGTTCTGTGTATCGACTCAAAATTCATTCGTTGGTTTGTTTTTAACTGTATCTACTTAGTGCTCTGCGTTTAACTTGTAACTTCCAATGATATGGTTTCTGTTTGTTCCTAAACCAACATAATTCAAGTTTGCCATCTCTAAAATAACGGTCCAACAAACAATGAATAAGACATTGACTGATTAAAACAATCACGTTAATGGTAATTATACTAAATTGAATGCATTATTGTGTTTGAAAATAATACGCACCAACGAGCAATTATAATTTTAAATTTACCATGTGGCAATCGAAGCATAACAAAATTCATTGTATGACAATAATTTAGCATAATATTATCGGACTTGGTATAATTATTAGTGTTTGGGTTTTCAAATATTCTTTAATTATAATTTGCTTTTAAAACGTGTTTCATTAATTATAACATTAACATATTTTTTACAGTTATATTTCTAATATTAAAACCATAATTGTTAGTTTTTTTTTTATTCTCTCTCTATTTTTTTTTTTTTTTTTTTATATAATATATTTCCTTATTTTTATCATGTTGAAAAAAATGCTTGATTTTTTTATGATGTTATTACAATTTATAACACATAGTGGCATTTGTGCATTATATGTACATACCTAACCTTATTTTTCTGTGATGTATACATTTGCTATATAAATATGCGCAAAAGCACATACTAAATATTTTGAAACACGAAAAAACATTATTTTTTTTTATCCTCATACGTTTTTGTAATATTTATACGTTCACATTTTATAGGTAGTACATTGTTCAAAATTATTTGCTAACATTCTTTATTACAAAATGATCTATAAGCATATTGTGTTTATTATAAAAAATGTTATTTCTGAAAAAGTCTTTAACATATTTTTAGGTATACAATTTCACGATATGTTACGATAAAATAGATAAAATCATATTATTATAAAAATAAATAAAATTAATACTAAATACCTATATACGGTGATAATGATAAAAGACGTTTATTGTTTAGTTTGAAAACATAATATTTGTTTTTACTCAGTTGCTTCCATACATATTTATTTTTTATGCTTTTATGTGAGGTTTTAAGAATAAATATAAATGTCCATATGATAAGTATCAATAGATAACGATTGTCAACTATGCTCTCAATAATGAACCAAACAACCAAAGATTATAAACATTAATTGGACGTCTAAAACTCAAACTATATACTGGCCGACTTAACAAACGGAAATTATCCTGGGAATAATAATGCATTCATTAATAATACATAACACTGACTGAGCATTATAGATGTTTGAATGGAAATCATTATTTTTCATCCCTCAACTGTTAAATCAACTGTTCTATAGTTTATTCATGCGAGTATTCCTACATGGCTGTTGCCAATATTTTACGAATATCGTTCACCTATTTTTGGCGAATTTTTAATATTTCTTATTTGACTGTAAATAAATAAATCAAATTTATAAGTTACTGCGTAGTGTGTCTGCTTTATTATGTTTTAAAATAGTTTGAAATTGAACAAGACAACTTACTCATTAAATAGTTCAGCATATTTTAACATTTGCGTGTGAATTTTATTTTCTACATTATTGTATAATTTATTATTTGATTAATAAATAATCTATGAATTATGCAAGTTTAATTTGATAAGTAAAAATTAACACGGTTACTTTCGTAGGTTATAGAAATATATGTTTATTGTCTGTCTTCCAAAAATTCAACTAAAAGTTAATTATTAAGTTTCGAGTATTTATTTACTTATAAGTAACATAAATTTTAACTATCGAACAGTAAAAACTTAATATTTAATTATTTTTAATTCTATTTACTAACCTTTTTATTACATTGTTTGAAATAATTTTTTATTTCAAAAATACTGGTGGATATTTTTTTATATTTTATAAAAAATAAAGTAATGTGTATTAAATTTTAATAATATAAATTTCATATTTTATACTAATATATTGCTGCTATTGATATATTATATTAAATTAAATTTTTTATGATTTCGATAATTTGATTAACTAATACAATATTGTCAACACCAAAGAATTTGTCGGTTCTGGCTGTTAACGTACAATTGTTCTGAGTTTATTTTAATTTTCATGAAAGCTGTAGAAGAACAATACAATCAGAAAATTATTAATTGGTTTTTATAATTAAACAAGCATTTTGAAGAAACTTTGTTCGAAGTGGAACAAAGTTTTGCCCTTTTTAACTAGAAAACCTCGAGAAAAAAAAAGAGTCCTTTGAGTTATTTACGTAAACGCGCCAAATTTACTATTAAATTGTCACTCGTAAACGACTCCCGAAGATTAATTAAAGGAATAAAAATAAAGAAAATACTTATAAAAAAAAAAACGACAAAACTCATGGCAAAATGTTGTTAGGCATATAATAATAATAAAAAAAAATTCATTCAACTTTTAGTTGAACCATAGGATTCGTATTTTAATTATTTAATTCGTTGTTTTTGGGGTGACGTACCACGTGAAGAATGTGTTAATATTTATCGTATGATAATGGTTTTATGTGCTTTTTGTGTGGTGTTTTAACGTTATTGACTTTAAGTAAGCAAATTAATGTATTCTCTTGAATGCAGATTAACAATTTACCACATTACGCCTTTGAATGTTTAAATACTATTTTACGTGTTTTTATTTAGATTGTGTTGTTTAATTTATTATTGATTTGTGAAATATCTCCCCATCATATCTATTGGGTATACTTTTTATACTTTATCGTGTCCAGTTAAGTATTAGTTTATTGGTTATTTCTACTTCATGAGTGTTTTTTTGCGAATTGAATTGTTGAAACGATGTGCATTTTACAAATTCTACTAACTTATGACCTGCGTTCAAACCAATACAGTTGAACACGATATAGTAACATAAATATAGATTCGTACAATGTTTGAAATAATAATAGAAATATATCACCTGACTAACCCTGAAATTTTTGGAAATGGTGTTGAAGATCACAGAAGTAGCGAAGTACGAATGTAAAATTTCAATTTACTAATACTTTCTGTTGAATTGTTTTATGATTAGTATATGAAACATAGGTTTTTGTACCTACCTACAGTAAATCGATTTAAAATTTTATGTTAAAAAATATAATTGTCTGCTGTTAGTCTCTAATTTTCGATCCAAACTCTACTACTATCTATACAAATAATAATTTATACGCTTGTACTCATAGTGCTTATGTTTTGTTTACCTAATCAAATTTACTGAATGTGACGTAAATTACGTGCCAGCAATTTGTAAGTCGTTTCAGCAGTGAAAGACCGCATAATGGCGAGTGCTCTAACAGTAAGCGGTGACGTCTGCCATTCATCGTTTACTATTTTCATTTAATTTATTGCACTATGATATCCATTAAAAATTATTTCGTTTTTACGTTTTCAAGTATTTAAATTTTGTACAATTTTATTTTAATATTTAACGATATTTCATTTTCAAACGTTATTTGATTTTTCGATTTAAGTTAAAGTGTTAAAAATAAAAATAAAAACAAAATTTTTAACATATATAAAATTGAACATAATATTATTACATGTTAACGTATTGATAGTAAATGTATTTAATACTTAGAGAATAAACAACAATAAAATGTTCCGAAAAATAAAAACTATTGTTAATAAAAGTTAATCAACTTTGAATTGTTTATGCAAACGAGTTTAAAAAAAATAATAAAATTGAAATTTCCATTGGAATGATGATGTACGAGTATTTCATGACTCATAAATATAGCGTATAAAAAAATATTATTAACTTTGTACTTAATAAAGTTATATATAGTTAGTTATTTTTTCTTTATCTTAATTACGTTTCCTTGTTATTAATTTTAAATACATATGCTTAATGATGAATCTTGCATAATGTCATTTGTTTATTTTCGTTTATTGATTTTATTTTTTCAATATATTTTGGTTTCAAAATTAGAAAAGCCGTTTTGAAACTGTATTTGTCGATACATAATATGAGTTCGGTGAATGTTGATTTTAAAAGTTAAAAACCCAATATTTTTACATTTACGTACTTTCATTGAACATAAACGTGAATGAGTGAGTGTATTTAAAATCAGTGGCTACTCTATATGCGTTATCACTTATCGCATAATATAGCTTTGTATTATATTTGTATTATAAATATCATGCTTCAAGCGCTGTCAATATTCACGAAACATTTTTTATGAATATCAACCATTCACTCGGTGTATGACTGCTTATAAACAATTTTGTTAGTATTCATAAAATTTTTGTTTTATTGTTTTGGTATATGCTGGTGAATGTCAAAATTTACCAATCATGATATTTTATCATAACTTATGCTTATATTTTATTACATACATATAACACATATTATATTAAGTATATTATACATTTGTTTGAACCTAACCGTTGAGTTGTGAATTATCACTTTAGAAATATGTATATTTTGAATTATTTATACTATTTGTACTTATAATTTTTTTTTTAGATTTTTTTAAATTTTATATTTTGATCAAGTATCGAAGTTATAATGACATATTCTATTATTGAAATGATAAATGAACAAACAAAATAACTTTTTTTTAAATTTAAGTGGTTGTATTCCGTTCACTCAAGGACGGTTAACAACGATATATAAAATAGAGAAATACAATTTGTAACAATAAACCTTAATATAGCTATTCCCGTTGACGTATCATTTTTCCATTTTGTTTATTATCCTTATAAACGAAATGGGTAGGAGGGTTACATGGATTTAGAAATAAATTACATACTATTATCTTCACACGATAAAATATAATAATACAGTATTTATACAATTTGTAATTATATTATATTATTATAATACATTATATATATATTATATATAGGCACATATTTAAAATATTATAAATCTATTTATATCTTAATATATTGGCTGTCTATATGCTACCGATGTATGTAAAATTGTATTTTATCTGTAATATACAAAGTTCGGTACATGTAACTCCATTTATCTAAAAATGTATTCTATTTTAATAATTATTATTATTAATATTAGAGTATGTAATTAATTTAGTATGAATAACTATGTACAAGCTGTAGTTTTGAGCGTTATTTACAACAATAAATTAGATCTACTTCCACCTTTTAAATTATTATTTAAATTAAAATTGTTGAACACTATAGATAACTTGTTTACAAACTGTAATGTATCTAGGAAAACCTCTCATATAGCTCTTGGATTATGTACACGAAACTTTAAAATATACAATACAAATAATTGGACAGTTAAGTAATATTTGTTATAGACCCGTATAATAATATGTATAATATTTTGTGAATATATTAATGTTATAAATTTATAACCAGCTTTTTTTTAGATTACTACACTGTATACAATATTTATTTTACACACTATTTCAATATTCGGGTTGTGGTAATTCAGTGTTATGCGTTACTCAAGACCGTTTGGACGATGAATGTATTTATGTTCAGTATTTTATGAGTCTTCTGGTACTGAGCCTGGTATAGAATTATGTAAATTTTTTTAGCATTAATATGCTTATGTTGTATATATAAGTGAATCATACACTTATATCAATAATAATTATTATTTTGTAATGAATTATAATACAATATCGTATTTCGCATGACTAATATGTAATAAATACTTCGGTAATCACTAAGGTTAGATGTCTGTACTATCTGTCGTGACATTAGCGTTTTGATAACGTTTAGTTATGTTTATTCAGTGGGAAATCAATTACTTTATTAGCTTTGTTTCAGAAATATATTATTATTATTATTATAATTTAATATAATATAACGTAAAAAAATCAATCACTTTCGTCTAATTTAATTTATTTTATGTCAGTGTTTTTTTTTTTTTTTTATTGCGACTTATTCGATGGATGACATCATACTGAATTTGTATTTTAATTTATGTAAACTATTTTAATTTATTCGAAATTCGTTAGCGAATACCATACTCATATGTCTCCAATAATAGAGCTGTAGATTATACAAGAGAAAAAAAATATACAATTGTGTTTTCATTTTATATTTATTTTTTTTCGTAAATGATTCCGTATTCATAAAAAAAATCTAAATGCAAACAAAGAGTCTTTTATCTTTCTTAAAAATACGACTTTGTATCACTGCCTATTCTCATCAACATATTTGTCACTATTGAAAATAATTTGTATTTTAAGTTCACGTTGCAAAATATGCGCACCAAACTCACTATAGAACAACGACCCCATTTGATATCTGTTAAACTAGAAAACACTGTACCGCCTACAAAATGTTTACATTACGCTACACAGATTAATTTAAGTTATAAGTTTTTTTTTTATATAAAACGGAGCTTGTAGGTTTTTGATAATAACTAAAATTAATTTATCATTATGATTATAAAACTGATAGAAGTCATTTTTATGTATTTATTATTACATTATTAAATGGATAGGTTCTATCTATGGATAGAACACTTTGGATTAATTTATTTTATATTGTTTGATAAGTTTAAAATATTTATTTTTTGTATTGTCCATTCTATGTTTCATTTCATCACAAAAAATTATTATATTTTCACGATATTCTATGTTGTTATGGTTTTGAAGGAGATCAAAGTTCACCGAGACGGATATATTTTTAAATAATGATATTTTTTTGAAATTATTTTCTTACAGTATTGTCTCTTATTTATTGCATTTTCTTCTTTTAACTCTGCTTATTGGATTAATGGAATTTACTTAAACAACATTCCGTGTTTTAAATTACATAAATTGTAAACATAAAATTACTTAAATAAAAATATTGTTAATATTATAAATTAATGTTTGAAAATACTTTTTTATCTTCGCATTTCATAATATTTTAATATTTTCAGTAATTGTGATGTATTATTATTCACGATTTATTATATTATACTTTATGACTTGTACTACTCGAATGTAATTAAACTAATGTTAATACACCTACGTATTTAAATGCTACAACACGGGAACCTAAAAAATAACGAATGGCCCTGAGTGTTACATACCTATTAATTGAATGATCTGAAAAATGACGCTACGTTCATAATACACATTATATTCATATTAAACTACTATACCTATGAACATAATATGGTGTTTTAATTCGTTGAAATACTTAATTTGTTGTATGGGATTTTTAAAAAGATGTTTATTTTCAACTAAATGTATATTTATCTGTTCAATAATGAATAAATATTGAATGTGATATGAATATATATCATGTGGTATAATACAACGCAATACATAATATTTTCAGGAATCCTGTGGCGTTTAAATCATTTTTTCATGTTAGTTTTTTTGTTTAAAGGCAGAGTCGTGTAAAGTTTTCATGTTTATTTATAATGTTGACAATAATTCTCAACTATAGGGAGGTATACGCAATGCGAGTGCACGTGTTATGCACATAATATATATCTGTACCTATATATCATTAAAAATTAAATAATTACATTTTTACATTTTGTTTTTATCTGGCAGACGAAACATGAGTGATTTAAAATACTCTTTCGGTAGAAAATTCGATTAAAGTTAAAAAAAAAAAAAATGTTTATTCGATATAGGTTACATATTTTGTATGCGGTACGTATCAACCGTTCAAATAATGTTATATAAACTACATTAATAGGTTTATATATTAAATATTTGATTGTATTTATAATATAACACTTCGAGTAAAATTGTATATAATTTTATACTTCAGACATTATATTATACTGAAAGATAAATTTAAAAAAATAAAAATAAATGAAATAGGTACTATAATTATGAATAAAGAAAACAATCAATATGATCAAAATTGCATTATCAAATATTTGGCTTAACTATATGGTGAGAGAAAAACTCATACATCAAATAAACGTGAAACCATTATATGAGGATACAATTCATCTTTAAACGTTTTAATATTTATTAGTTTACGTTTATTGTGTACCTACCAATGTTATAATTGAAAATTATCTACTCTACCGTTCTTGCATATACGTATAATATACGTTTCTTATGTTATAACAACAGTTTTAGACTTTGTTGAATGTAATGGAATAATGAACGTACGCACTTTTATTTGCTTAGTTATTTCCAGTTATTCTACAACAATAAAAATAACCAACCGTATACAATAATGTAGGTGTAGGTAGGTATATAGACAAAATACACACGCGTATAATAAAATAATATGAGTGTTAAAATGTGTACACTATTTTACAATGTATGTACATTATTCACAACAGTATAGCTAGTATAGCTACGCACCTAAATTATCATTAAGTAAAAAAAAAAAAAAAACATTATTCATTCTAGACCTTAATTTAGGTACTATGTATGTATATTATGTATACAAAACTAGCGGTTGGTGATTATTCAAATGTTCATTCTTATTTTAACAAAAAATAGAGGGAGGGGGTTGAAAAAATGCCGTATTTGTGCAAGTTTTATAAAAAAAAAAAATGCATACAACACACACCGCCACTGTCGCTGTGATATTAAATGTAACTAAAAAAGTAACCAAACTCTTATACCAAGTAGTTACAACTGTCGTATAATGTCGTATAAGTACCTCCTAAAAATTCAAAGAAACTATAGACAATTATAATTGTGTACTAAACGAATTTTACGCGTTTACGCGTCTAAGTAAAAAGTTTTAATCGGTATACTGCATACGCGATAACTATGGACTTATACGTATGTGTACCCAAATATATATATATACATCCGCTGCCAAAATGCTCTCAAAAACAATTATTCAAAATCACGCCCGTTAAACAGGGACAGGTGTTGTTTTAATCGGATGTGCGGATTCTGAACAAGTTGCGTTACTCCGGAAAGGACCGCCACCGGATGCAGATCATATTATTTAAATGAGAAAAGGTTGCTATGCAAAAGTTCACACATTTCCATACGAGTTTCAGCGCGCGCGTCTGTATTTATGTGTGCGCTAGCGAGCGGGCGTGTGTGAGTGTGTATACTTTTAAGCCTTGGCCAGTATTTTGTATTTTTTTGCTTATACGAGCACAAAGCTCGAAATTAATATTTTTTCACCCCAACTTCCACCGCTCACTTTTTTCTTTCCCTCTCTATCGCCCTCTATATGTATATATATATATTTATATTGAACTATAAAAAAAAAACCCGTGCGCATATATATTGTTATTTACATATTGAGCAAAACGACTGTAGAACGGCGGGGAAAATATTGAAAACAGTAATCGACCAAAACCCTCACATGAATTTGTATGAATAAAAATGTAAAGATAAAAATGAATAGATATTTCTTCAAATATGTATATCCTCCAGTCTCCTTCAAAAATCCCACATTACATTTGTATAACGTCTTCGTCGTGTATTATTAGTGTACGTATATATATATATGTACGTTTGCACGTTTGTATGTATATATGTATTTATATATATGTTTGTATATAATATATGTGTATGCGAGCGCGTTCCACTCGTACAAAAGCTACTATATACAACGACGTTCCCATTTCGCTGATTAAACCTTTCCAGAAAAATGTCTTGCACTATTATTATTTGCGGCACGCGTGTTCCTAATAGTAGCATCCATCGCAGTACAATTATTACTTTTTTTTAGGCAAAAATAATACAACTTAAAAGAAAGCCGTATACACCTATAATGTAGTTTTATTATGTATTAATTAAATTAATTTGGTTGTTGAATTACGTTTTTCAGGCTGAAATATGGAGCGTTTTCATTGCCATTCTGAGAAAATCTGTTCGAAATCTGCAAGCGTGTACCGACGTCGGACTAATTGAGTTGGTCGTAAACAGACTAGCACGTGCCGACAGCGTCGTAGCAGGTAATAATGTTTAACGATATATAACGCGAATATTTAGTAGTTGTATATAAATATTTATTTGTATTACCTAGGTATAAGAGTCGTCATTTAGTTCGCAATATAAACACTATATTTTATTGTATGACCCGATCGTGCCATTATTGCTCGACAAGCTTTAAAAATATATAGTGTCGTTTAATATACGCCTATTTTTATTTTATTTTTTTATAGTGTTGTTACAGTATTTTCAATTTATTAATATAACTTTTCAACTATTTTTATTTTTATAAACGCGTAATTGTTCAATTGTATATTGTATTATATACCCATTTAACAAAACAATTTGTTTCCAAATAATGTTTATTTAAAATAATACTAATCTATTATTTAGACGGCTAAATGATTTAAAATTCTAGCTTAAAGTAGAACATATTAAATTTAAATTCAATAAAAAATTAAATTAAATAAAATAAAAAATAAATAAATAAAATATATTGCCAATATTTATGAAATAAAAAGATTTTTACTTTATAGATTTTGAGCAGAGCAAATAAATCTATTGATTTTATCATGATGTATATTTTTATTTTGACAGGGGTATAAGTACATGATAAGTTGTTGATAAAATGCTACGATTTTCATAAAGGAGGGTAATTTTAGATATACAATTGTTTATAGTTTGTACTTTAAAGAGGTCAAATTTAAAAATTCTTAGTATAATTTGGAAAAACATACTAATAATTACAGAGAAACGTTCATTTTTACGTAACTCTAATTTTTAACAAAATCGATTTTGTTTTTTAACGTGATTTGAAAACAAATAACCATATTAAAAATTGAAATTTTTGCCAAATATTTAATGTTTTCTATTTAAAATAAATTTTTGAAATATTTATAAAACTATTTAATGTTAGTAGTAGATATTCATAAAAATCTTGAAAATTAGTGTGTTATTTTAAGATATTTAATATTTATATTTAAACCTACTGTACTTTACAGTATTTATAGAACGATGTTATTATATTTCGAGTTATATAATATTTCATGATATGGAATGTTATTATAATAATTAAATACTACATTATAGTAATTATCTAAGAACATTTTATATTAAGTAAAACTTACTTTATCAATGTAAAATAAATAACTTAAATAGCAATATCAACATATTTATGATATAATTTACTTTGTGATGTAGAATAACAAGACCGTCTGCGTTCAGAATCTTTTTTAATATCCAATGATATATCATTGAATTCAAAATTAACACATAATTCACTGCTTAATAATACTGACTTGCTAACTTGCCTAACTTTTTTGTTTTTTTTTTAATCTGTAAATTGTACTCTTTCCTCGGTATTCACAAACAATAAAGAATCATTACAATTATGTTTTCGGATTTAAAAATAATGTATTTTTGTTCGCTGCAGGATCTCAAATTGACGAAAAACTATTCATATCATTATTTAAGATAACAATTTATTGTCGCGAGTACTCAGTTTGTTCGTACATTATAATATTTGTGAATAACATTAAATACACCAAATTGTACAAAAGACTTTCTAGAGTAAACTTAACAAATGATTCGCCAAAAGCATAATACACTCGTTACGTATGCTGCCTCCCGAATGATAATATATTTTGAATAATATTTTACTCATTACGCCAAACCCGTATTTTCACATATTAGCACAGCGAATTTATATTTTTTGCATTGTAAAAACAATTTAATTTAGATTTAAATAACGTCCTAGCGTTATTAAATATTTTTGTTTTTCGATTTGGTTCACATTTATTCAAACATTATAAGTAGGTAGGTAGGTACATTATTTCTCGATTGTGTTTTTATGAAATTATTATGATAACATATTGATGTGTAAATTTAATAAATAAACATAATTGACGGTATGCATTTGTCTATATCATTGCATATTTATATGTATATGTATTTATTTTATTTACATGAATTATCAAATTTAGCCCAAATTAGAAAAATAACCTCAATTGATCCCATGCCGTACTCTAAATATAATATTTATTTCTTTGGTCCTCATTAATATTATTTATTTAACGTTTATGTTTATCCATCAATTTTTCCACGTTATACAGTGTTATTAATTCAAACTAGTGATGAAGGTGCAACACGGTATGTATTGGTACGTTCGCATGAATACTATTTTTTGTTATATAACCTACCTTTCTATTTTTCAAAATGCTGAACAAAACTTTTTTTTCCGTGTATAGGTATGCATAGTATTATTTGAATATCCGTAAAATCAACCACGATGTCTCTGTCATATATTTTGTGGTATTATATCCATACTATATAGTTAGTCAATCAATGATCTTATTATATTATTGTATAAGTGCGCCTTGTCAAAGCAATTTCTTGTACGAAGATTCTGGTTTAATGCTCGCTGCGTGTAGGTATACATGAAACGCTGTGCAGCTTTCGCGCACGCACAGACTACATTATAATATAATATTGTGTACAATAATAATCCACCCGGTCGAATTTGTATAATATGATAACCAACGCTATGAATTTGTTCTAGGTCGTCTAATTTGAAATTGTATAATTTATAGGATTTTACGTGTTTGTAGGACATATATGCATAATATCTGATACACACTAAGGGTTCTTAAAATTTAGAACCCGATTTTCTTACAAATAATCATTGCATAAAATGAATAAATAAAAAAATAAATATTTTTTTATAGAGAAAACATTTATATGAGAAAAAAAGTGGCGATAACTCTAGGACAATAATTAATATACTTATAATACAATATACTTAGAAATGTATACCTAAAAATTGCTTTACTCTTTACATTTTTCATGTGCCTTGGATATTTAATATTATTATACTTTGAAACATTTTAAAATTTAATAAATAATAATAATAATAAAAAAGTATAAATAGTTGTAAGTAAACGACAATAATAAAATTATTCATAGAAAAATACTAACATGTAACTAAGGTTATACGGACCGTATATCTCGATGAAATATTATTTCAAAAGTTCCTGCAATACTACCGGCCCGTATTAATTCGTGTTATTATTTTTTAATCCTTACGACGATGATTTCTAGAGTTATGCGTATTGAGTATTACTTTAAACTTGCGTATTTATAATCATATGATATATGTGTATGTGTGTGATAGTATTAATTAATTAAAGTTTCTTTTTTAGATTTTGCAATTATATTTTATTGTAATAATTTAATATTAAATATTATTATTTAAAATTTAATATATATTATTATTTTTTTTTTTTTATTATACATTAAATTATATAATTTTTATTATTATAACGATAAAAAAAAACTTCTAGTAATCGGTTACATATACTGTGTTCGGTATAATATGCCTCAATACGCTGCTGAATAAAACTATATTTAATTTTAAAAAATAATCGGCACTATTATATATTGCATGATTAATAAGAATGGGCCATCGTGTATACAAATCCGCTCAAAAACGATTTACGAACGTGTACGCGAATACGCGACATGGAAACTGATATCTGTACATATATAATATATATAGTTATTCAATATATATATATATATTAAATACCATTATGTAAATACAAAAACTGCCGTGCTTTAATCACGATGTCGTTCGTAGTTGTTGATTTATTTTAATTGGGTTGGAGAATTTTACTATAACTTTTATTCCATCTATTTATACATTTAAATCGTCTCTGAAAGTAGTTCTGCCGATTATAGCTATATAATAATATTTTTTGACGTTCAAATATAAATGTGTAATCTGTATCAGAATAAAATTTGCCTAAAATAAAAACCTAAATTGTTAATCAATAAATATGACTGACTGTGCATCACTAAAAGGAAATTAATCAGGAGTTGCTTTTATAACAATAAAATACCACCCAAGTTCAAATGTAACTGCAACATTTACAAAAAAACCCCTGAATGATCACTTTGCAGTTTACTATACAGTAAGTTACGAGGATACCTTGTCACTGAGTAAGTCATATGCAGTGGATGTATTAAATTGGAATTCAATGATTCATTGTATGCGAAACGATTCTGAATGGAGCTGACGATACGTATCTCATTAAACGCGTGACGGATTATATTTTGAAGGAAATTTTATAATTAATTTAAATCGCTATAAATTGTACAGTATTTTGAAATGATTTTGCTCAAAAAACATATTAAAGGTATTTAATATAGAAAAAGATTTCCTTAGATTTCAGTTGCCTATGAAAAAATTGAAACCAATCTAAATATTTTTAAATTGCCATCATGAATGGAAGGTGTTGCTTTAAATAATAGTGGTATGTTTCAATTTTCTACGATTAATAATTTTTGGATTAATTAAAAATAACAAAAATAAACGTGTGATATTCATTATTTAATAAAGAGTCGTGTGTCATACGACTGGTGTTTCTTATTTGACCACTGTATCGTATTAAGTGCATAATGACTTGTGATAATATTTAAGATGTAATTTAATGTTTTACATCTAATTTATCTCCACAATTACTTTGGTTTCTTTTAGTTTAAACATCCTATGTAAATGATTAGAGCATTTTTTTTTTTTTTTGGTTTGATTTTTTAAATCATTCCAAATAAATTATCGGTACTGCCCATGTCCTATGGAGTCTAGAGCTTAAATGATCGGTCTTATATATATTCATAAAAAACAAATACAAATGAAAAATTTTGAAAAGTTCTATAAACAATATTTTTGTTTAATACTTTATTGTGTTATTTGGATCAATATATAAAAATAACTTTTATTCTCCCTTAAATTAATACAGTTCGTTAAGAGTCTTTCAACAATTTTTCTACGAAGTATTTTATAAATTTTTGTAGAACAACCAGTGGAATTGCCATTATAAATGTTCTATGTGTTATTAATCTTATAATATTTTCAATATATTTATGATTGTAAATGGTAAAGTTTGTCTTGATACCTATATATATATTATATTTAACCTCCTGTCATTCTGTTACACATATGATTTTTTTAACTCTGATCTAAGGTTGAGTTTGCTTAAAAATGCCAATTTTTGTGTGAATTTTTATTTTTTATTATTTTTTTTTTTTTTGTGCTCACTATTACAAGAGCATAAATTATGCTTCAATTTTCAACATTGAGAGTGGTTTCTGATAGCAGATGTTATCTAGTTTGTGTTTTTAAGGAATTCAAAAGTAAACATTTTTAAAAAGAAACTATGATAAATTTACAAAAAACGTAAACATATATATGTTACATTTACCTAAGGTTTTCTAAATTTTAGTGTTGACAAAAATATATTCATTTGAGATAATTTTAACAACGTTCTATTATAAGTATTTGATATTTAATATCCAGTGGTTTTTTAACGTAATTTGTATTTTATAACGTACTATTCCTGCAGTAAATTTATGTATAATTAATCGGCCTATTTTAGAATATGTTATATTACACAATATCATTTATATATTGATTAACTGTTTAATATGTAAAATGTAGTTTAAAAACGTATGAATTTTGTCAAACTATCGATAGACATTAAATAACAAGATAAACATGATTTTGATCATGTTTTTAATGGATGTAATAAATTAGCTGTTTACAATGCTGAATGTAAATCAATCAATTCTATATTTTAGATTAATATAATATGTTAAATAAATAATGATACTTCACGTTCATGTCGCAGAACATTAATTATATATATATATAAATTAAATTTTTATAGCTGGGTCAATGCAGTGTATAATTTTAAGTGTAATTTATCTAAAATGTTCTGGGTACAGATATTTAACAAAAATATCTACCTAAATTATAAATGTATGTACTTTGGTTATGTATAATTTTAATTACTATGTTTTAGTTATAGCAATTGTTTTAAGACTGATTAAATAATTAGTTAATTAATAAAATAACAATGTTAAAAATAATAAAACAGTAAAAACCAATCTCTTCTATTTAACATTTTCTAGTCATTTTTATACATTTTATAGTATATACATTGTCTGTATACTATACAATTTTAATGCGTTATTTATTATTATAATTTTGTGTTTTATAATCGTTTGTTTAATATTTTACAGATCTTCTAATTGATATGCTTGGAGTACTTGCTAGTTTCAGTATAACTGTGAAGGAGTTAAAACTACTGTTGGGTTCAATGAAAGCTATAAATGGAAAATGGGTAAATAAAAATGTAAATTATTAAAAAAACGTTAATTTATGGAATAACTAATAATCAATATATTTAAATACCATATAATATTTTATTTATTTCTATGTAGTTTATTTGATATGAATTAAATGCACTTATATGTAGGTATTATAATTATTATAATGTAAGTAGTGGCTTAGACATTTTGAAAATTAATTTGAAAATATTCTCACAGTTTAATCGTAGTTGTATAATATGTTTTTTACATTGATTTATATTTTAAATATTTGACTGTAAATTATTTTGGAATTAACGCATTTGAAGTAAACTCTAATTTCAAAAGGAGGATATTAATAGTATTAAGCTTTAATTTAAGATTGTATTACAAACGCTTTGACTTTTTGTATAGATATTTTGCCAAACTTTCAGTCTTGCCATTTATTTAAAATATCACTCTAATCGGCTTAGTTGTTTCCCATATATTTGCAATATTGTATACTTTGGAATAGGGATACTATCCCTTTTTGGACTACCAAAGGATTTCCCCAACTAAATTTTAAGTATGTTTATAATTTAGGATTTGGGTCAATTTTTAATCGTGCTGTTTTCTCTTCTTGCTTTACATTTATTATATTTTTTAAGTTATTGAACCACTATGTAATATGAAACCAAAAATTGGTTTCATACATATTATATAATACCTCGTATATATATATATATATGGAAATATTTGTATATTTTAACATTTTTATACTTAGTTAGGTATGAAATAAAATTTATTATATCATCTAGTACACGAAAAAAAATAAATATTTTTAAACGATATTGTCGAGAAAAAAAATGAATATTCAATTGCTATGATAAAAACCTTTGCATAGTCACTAAAAATGTTTCTAAGATATATCTTTATTTTTTCTATTTTTTTTTTTTTTTTTTTTTTTTTTTGATGATGTGTGTAGTAGTAGTATCTATCATAATTCATAACCTACCAATATAATTTTATCGTTTATCCTGCGCGTATAGTCGAAAGTAAACAACCGTGACCGATAACTGTCAAACACCAGTTTTCCTTATGTTCTATAAAGTACAATTTTTTTCAAAAATGTATAAATATAAAATAAAATATAAGTATACATAATGCATTATATTTCGTTGTATATACTTTACCACATAATATTGAGTTATTCTAAGAAATTCGCGTTTTAATAAATCCACCTAGATAAATATAGTTCATTTATATTTTTCATCAATTATGTAGAGCAATCGATTTTAAATACACGCAAAAAATGTTAGTTTTTTTTACTTTTGCTCTAAATATTTTTTTTTAATTTTAATAATTAATTTTATCCTTTTCTCTTATATTTATTATTATTATTATTATTAAAAAAAAAACCATTTTTAGTTTTTGTCCGTAATATCTTAAAATGTTTTAATTGGTAACTATTATTCTATGACACTTAATGAATATTTATTCACTATTTGCTCATATAATGCGTGTTTTGATATATTTACTATATACGTTTTACTAAAAATAACTGTCATTTTTCATGATGTTAAACAGTTTTTTTTTATTCAAAATTTAAAGTTAATTCTATCTTTAATTTTTTTTAGAATATTTGTGAATATTTTTTAACATATGAATACACTTCGATTGACGATTAGTATAGTATACAATATTTGAGTGTCAATTTTAATTATTCAAAGTCTCTTATTCCACGCACCATTTATGGTTGGCTGTTTTTTTTTTTTTTATCGCTCGTATAATAAAATTGAATCATTAAATTATATAGCAACCTCCTTAGTTTTTTTTATAATTATATAAAAGCTCATAAATTGTAACTACCATCATCTTTATTATCATGGTGATAATGATTCATGACACACTCTTTTAAAATACCTTCAAGATTTCATCAATTTTAATGGTACACACTCATATAAGTAGTTGTTTATGCCCATTCTTATCCCTTAATTAATATATAAAATTTTCTCTTCATTCCACGGGTACGGTTTTCATATTTGCGCGTAGGTCATCACTATTTCTGCTGTAGTAGTTTTTTTAGTCTTTACAAAGAATCATTAAAATATCGTTTATTAATTTCTATTTAATTAAGTAAACTTTTTAATAGCGATGTATTTATTATTTTAATAGTTGGTTTGTTGTTCAATTTTTCGGTAAATAATCATTTCATTCATACGTTGCAATTTTTTTTTAGCAAATAAACATCTCTGAGACTGTCTATAGCTGTTATAACTTACGAGTGGTATAGTCCATTACTATTGAATTTATTTATTATATATTACTTAGTAATGATTACAATATTGAAACTTTTTTTACTTCTCAATATGTTTACTATAATTAATTATACAAGTAATTTTTAATACAATATCACAATTATCAAAATAATTTCATAAATGATTGTGTCTTTAACCATATAGGTAAACTACGTATTTGTTTTTTGAAATTATGTTGAATTTTAATCCAATTATTCCCATTTGTGTATTATTAATTACCGCTGATAAACGTAAATTAAATGTAGGTACAAAAAGACTAAGTTTTGAACGCAACTAGTACGCACTCAGTCGAGTCCACGCTATATGATTCTCCCAGATTATTTATATTTATATATAATATATGTGTATACGCAATATACATGTTCAAAATAGCACGGCAGACGAAATGAAATGAAAACTCCATTAACTTCAGTATAACAGGTGAACTCGAGGGAATCGGAAAGTAGAAAACGAGTGAAAACGATGTAGATGCTTGTCTATGTATATACACCAACACATATAAAAAGAGAGTGATTCATCTCCCACTTTTTCAACGTTGCAGTTATTTGAAATCCGATTTTTGGGATTTTCAAGACTATTTTTTTTAAGTTTTTAAGATTTTTTTATGCAGATGCTACTTTAAAATATTTTTATGTAAAAAAATTAATATTAATATTATAAATTGATTATATATATATATATATATTTAAATCATTTTTAAGGACTAATATCTTAAGTATAAACATTTTAATGACTGAGAAATTACATGTTTAAACTTTGAATTAGGTACATCGCAACACTTAAATAAAAATATATTCACTAAATAATTTACAATAGAATACGAGGAGTTCTTATTTGAAAAACAAAAGTTTGTATTGTCACGGAACACTGCTTAAGTATAGTATAATAAATCTTACGACAAATTGAAAAGAATAGTCATGAAGTATTTTTAAAATTTCCAAAAATATTAATTTAAATAAATTCATTATTAAAGGTAAACATTGAGAGAGAGGGGTGAGCATCTATCTATTAAACCACTCTGTATATTAACATTATTAACTATATATATATTTAATGGTGTGAGCGTATAGGTATTCATTGTATACAGCATCAGTCATTGAGTTTTATTGAGATTCCTGTGGCATCCGGACTATTGAACGTGTACCTCGCGTAAACTTTAATATACACTTGCTTCAAGTGTATATATCTCCTACTAGTATGTGTAAATATTTAGAGTGTTTGTATTCGATCGACCCAAATGACTGTTGCAATTTTTCATCTGGGGCGTTACATATACTTATATACATATATACTTAATACTTAAATACGTCGTTTGGAACAGTTCGTTTTCCCGTCCGATTCGACGTTCCGAATAAACGTATATTATATAATAGGGCTAGATATATCAATACTATGCAATATTAGTGTAGCACGTTCTGATGTCGGTTTGTTTTGTATCAGAAATGATGTTATTTCAGTACAATATAAATTGTACTCTGAAATTATTGAACGTCCGATACGTCAAGAACACGCTCAACTTGACATAAAATCATGCTGAATTTTATATAGGTAGATTAGCATATTATTTCAACAGACCTACATTAGTATTTTACATTTTTCAACAATGCAGTGACGTAGTATTGTAGATTGTAGACAATTTATTAATACACTGCTGATGTATACGTGTTTTAGTTTTTTTTTTTTTTTGTAGGTAACAATCCCAATGAACATAAAATATATAATATAATGTATATCTACTTACAGAAATTCATATTCTGTTCTGTTTATTTCTTATTTTTTTGAGAAATAGAAGTATTGTTTAATGTTTAATTTAATAATTGTCTACTTTATATTTTTCCTCTCTAAATTATGTATTTTTAAACTAAATATTACTATTTTTTAAAAGTAAAATAATATATTATGTTTATCAGTCAAAAACTAAATTTATATATGTTAAACATAAACATTTGATTGTATCGTTATTCATTCTAAATCTTTTTAACTGTTCTTATTCAAAAATTAATATTTAACATACTTAATAAAGTCATTACGTTTTTTGTTTACACATTTTGATTATTAGATATATTTATGTTCTTTTTATACTTATTACTGTTATTATTTGATAAACCACTATTTTTCGAACTTTTATTGGCTGTTTTACCTACGTGCACGACCATTTGTCGTAAGGTTTGATGAATATCTACCAGCTACTGTCGCCACAAAAATTTATCGCTTTATACGTAGTTATTATTTTTGGAGTACAAAATATTAAATTATACCACTATTTAATTATAATTTAAAATAAAGACACTGAACAATAATAGTTATAGTAGAATATAGAAATGCTCCAAAAATTACACGTAAACTTACCTGAACCTCCTTTAAAAAAGAATCATTTAGTACAAATGTAAAAGGAATTTGATTGTTTTTAAATTTTTTCTTTAGTGTTCTAAAACATGAAGATACATTCAAATGTTTTTCTTAGGTATTTTTAATATAATATTTAGGTGTAAATATTTGAAATTAAAATTTATAAGCTAAGTGCAACATAAGATATAATGTTATACAAAATAGAATTTTTAAAAGTGATTTCATCAACTCAAATATATACAAATAAATGTAAGTACGTATATTTATGAACACTTTGAAATAAGCAAAAATAAGTACCTAATAATGTCTGATTTTTTTACTATAAATATTATATTTACGAAATCGCATTATTTTATAAGTAAATCATAATATTTTATAATGATTTAAAAATATTTATTGGTATATATATTATGAATATTATGTGTAAAGAACCCTTATTAAATTGTTAAAAATATATATTTGGTTATTTATTATTGGTTAAAAAAGTATTTGAGTTGTAAATTTGTACTATATTCATCTCTATTACTTATGGTACAATATAAGTTGCATTTCAATATTAAATGTTCATTAAATTCAGTTCTATAAAATAGCTACCTTATAATGCTATGTTCTGTGGTTGTTCATTGTTAATCACTTCTAATAAGTTTCACTAGTGGTAAATTGTTTTGCGTGAATACAATGAAATATATGCTCAAATAAGTGCAGTTGGTTCACGTGATTCTTATTAACTAATATTACTTGATTGTATTGCCAATTTAATTTAACATCGATATTTTAAAAATGAAGAGTTCATTCATCGAATAATGTACCTATCTAGTTATAATTAGTTTCAGAAATATCGTTATTTTACTGTATTCAGTTCTTATGATTTATTTTTAAATAGATGTAGCTCAACAAACGAAATAACGTTTAATATAAATAATGATTATTATTTATTACTTAGCACTATTATAATTTGCGTTTATAAGCCTTACTAATCTGTCATCAATTACGTTTCTATTATAATAAAAATTATTTCTTTTATCAATTCGCAATATGGTAGGTATACATTATATAATGTAATTATCCATATTACTCGTAATAAATTATTTTTATTTAAATTACATGAATATTTAGTACACTACTGAGTACACATACTTATTTTATGTCTATTATCTATGTTAATTTTGGTTATTACAATTCTACGTATATTTATCGAAAGTATTTACGGCGTTCAATGAACGTTTCAGTTCATATTTTTTTAAATTTTTTTTATAAAACTATAACCTAATATAGTATTATAATTTATACTAATTTTTAAGTTCTTTTAAAATTTTAAATAATTAGTTTATAGACCATTAAATATCATTCAGAAAAAGTACGTGTTAAGTATATGAATTATATTTCGTGGATCTATTGTGCTTCATGCCTTCATGTTATAAATCAAATATGTCTCAGCGATTGTTTTAAAGGACTTTACAGCACAATTTATTGTTTCTGTATATCCCTTTTTGCTAGCGTAATATATACGTTTTGTATTTTCAAAACTATAAGTTTTTGGTTATAAACGATAGGACATATAACGTATAAAACATTAAGAAAAAAATTGATTTATGCAAATACCTAATTTTTTGTCTTATACACAATATAGTATGTTTGTATAATATATATTATATAAGTACATGCCTACGTTTTATTAAAAATTGTATTCGTAAGTTTAATAGGTTTGATGAAAAAATAGCTTTTGAGAGTTTAGTGATTTAAATTTCATCAATGTATTGATGGGTTATACTCCATATTTCAATTAAAGAAAATGTTAATGTGTAATTATAAATTTGAAGTTTGCATTTTTTGGTGTTTATTAATTTTACTTTTAATTTTTTGTTAGTTACTAATTACAATTAAAATTGAATTAATTGTAAATCCTCAATAATTATGATTGTCTGCTTATAAACTGGAAACTTATTAACGGTATTACACATTTGAATATATATTTGTTTATGATATTCGTTTTTGTATATCATTTTTACTGGTAAACTTTTTAAATATTCAAATCAATAATAATTAAGTTTGTTACTCTGAAAAGCTTTTCAAAACTTAACTTTTAGTATATTTATTATTTATACATTTATGCATTTATAATGTGTATATTAAAACAATAGTGTATGTTGTATATATTATATAGTCGTATAGATAATTATAAAAAAAATTTCTTGTTTGTTTCCACCTTATTTTAGTTTTTTTAAGTAAATTAATTATTTATTATTATTTGTTTGTTTTTTTTTTTATAGTGGTACCTATTTATTTTATATTACTATTAAAATTCTAAATGGGTATCGTATTCCGTTATTTTATAGATTTGTAAAGTATAATGTACCTGCTACCCCGTAAACTAATAAAAATAATATTATTTTATTATTGTTATTGTTAATCGACCATTCTATAATCTCATAATATCTATTATCGCAGAGTAACATTGTTCATCTGTGTTTGTGAAGTCAATAATAAAATATAAACTAAGTCTCGTGGAAATAAATTCGAATCTATCGTGACCCGCATATTATCTTAGAACCGCTTAAATTTTACAAATGTTTAAGGTGGATGTACGATATATCTACGAAAAAAAACGTCGAAATTGATGATTTCCCTTGTGTGTTTACAGCCAAAACACTCCACCAAGCTTTTGAACGTTTTGCGACAGATGCCGCAAAGGAATGGTCCAGATGTCTTCTTCAGTTTTCCCGGAAAAAAGGGATCGGTAAGCGACAACTAACCACAGTATGAATATGTGGCTGACGTTGTCTCGATTATTTTTTTTTTTTAACTTATTTGTTTTATTTTTTAGGCCATTGTTCTACCACCGTTAGCAAAATGGCCATATGAAAACGGTTTTACGTTTTGTACGTGGTTCCGATTGGATCCCATCAATTCGGTGAACATTGAACGTGAAAAGCCGTATTTATACTGGTAATGATTGAACTAGCTATGTGGTTTAGTATTTATTTTGTAAACGAATTGTCGTTTTTTTATTTTTTTTTCTAATACGAAAGTTTATACTTATCTACTACATTTTCAGTTTCAAAACGAGTAAAGGTGTCGGTTATTCAGCCCATTTTGTGGGGAATTGTTTAGTGTTGACCTCCATGAAGATTAAAGGCAAAGGTTTTCAACATTGCGTAAAATATGAATTTCAACCCCGGAAGGTATAATAATTTAATTCTCTCTTGCACCCGGACAACTCATCTGACGGGAAAATATATAATTAATATACATCCGTCTATCTGTGTTTTATTACAGTGGTATATGATAGCTATTGTATACATTTACAACCGATGGACAAAAAGCGAAATCAAATGTGTGGTGAACGGTCAACTGGCGTCGAGTACAGAAATGGCCTGGTTCGTGTCTGCCAACGAGGTACGTTTATTATCATCTCGCCGAGACATGTTGGTAGAATGACGTGCGAATCGCATCGCCGTTTGTATATTATATTTTATATACCTATGAACTAATGACTGTATTATAATTATCGCTAAACAGCCGTTCGATAAATGTTACATTGGAGCAACGCCGGAACTGGACGAAGACCGTGTGTTTTGCGGTCAAATGTCAGCCATATATTTGTTTAGCGAAGCATTAACAACCCAACAAATATGTGCCATACATAGATTAGGTCCAGGATATAAAGTTAGTATCTACAGTTTTACAAATAGTTTATATTTTAAATGTCGATTAATTAAAAACTTTATTTTTCTGGAAATACTTTATTAATAATAAAAAACTTCGGATTTACTTTTTGTTTTAAATTATTTAATTATTTAGAAATAGTTTTTGTCAAAGTTAATGAGACTACTAACTATTGAAAAAACTTTTTTTCAAATTTTTGAACAATGATTGGGTTTTGGATACAAATAACTATAAAAGGTTATCTTTTGATTTCGAGTTGTAACGAGGATTTATTTATTAATACCTAACAATAAATTATATTTGAAATATAGTCTTATTATTTTTAATTGAACAATTTTTATTTATTTTCTCTTAAAACTATTTATCCTATACTTTATGCTCTTCTATAAAATATAAATACTGCACCAATATCTATTTCATTTTTATTATATAATTATTATGGTATATCTACAACTAATATTTAATAAAGTTAATTTGTTTTATTATAAATTAATGTTACTCTTTTATTTAACTGAAAAAATAGCGATCAGCTTACTAGTTATTTTAATTTAACTCTAATCTTTCAGTTGTATTATTTTTATTTAAATATTTATTTTAGGTTATTGATATTAACTTAATTATTTGCAGTGCCAATTTCGTTTTGATAATGAATGCCATTTAAGTCTACCAGAGAACCACAAAAGGGTGAGTGAATTTAAGAATTTGAGCCAAACCCAGAATTCAGATATTTCTCGCATGCCCCAACACGCTGTCGATAGTTCTGTAAGAATTTTGTTTTGTTTGTTTTTTTTTTTATTATGCACTTTGTATTAATTAATGTTTGTTTTTAGCTTCAGGTGACGTATGGTTATAAAATTGGGATTGGTATTCCAGTAACTTTTTTTTGATGGGAATTTTTATTTAGTATTTTGTGAAACATTATTAATTTTTTCAAACATGATTTGATATTTCTATAATCTATAATCACGTTTTCTTCCAATTTGATGGCTTATTTCACTGTACTTTTCCAATTTATTTTATTTCATAATTTATGCAATAAAATGTTCATTAACTATTTTATTTAAATAATTATAATTTATAATTCTAAAACTTAATTATTAAGTTATTTGAAAATATATGTATGATATTGTTATTATGCTTGATCATACTTTTGGGATGATATTTCACTGCTATTTTTCTTTGATATCAGGTATTCCATAATAATACTGTTTGTGTCATTTTTTCTTTCAAAGTTTGGACCCAACTTAACTTATTTATTGGAAAAAAGACCTACATAGATTGGTGAACTCTGAAAATTCTGCAAAAATTGATTTTAAAAACTCTTGAGACTTCAAAGAAGAATTTCTAATATATACTTTTATATTCATGTATTTTCAGTAAATTTGATAATTTAATACAGTGACTCCCAACATCGGCAAGTTCTGCTTCCTTGTGGGTTTTTTATTCTAAAGGTTAAGTTTTATTTAAGAGGGGGGATTTTAGTGTGATTTTAATTGTTATTATTCATTAATTATTGCAATGAAATATATAGGTAACTATGTATAATCAAAATTAATTAATAATAATTATTTAAAACAAGTAATATACAGAACTATGTAAATATGCATAAAATTTATTATTATTTACTTAAATTAAATTACCGATTATAAAAATTACACTATTCTTTTTTTATCGAAGAAAGGAATTGTGAGATTTTGAAAACCTATAAGAATTAAATAAAAATTGGGGAACACTGGTTAAATATTTTTTTAACCATGAGAATTTCTAATTTCTAATACTTATTCAATATTACTAAGATTTTCCAAGGTATACGAAAGTAAATAAACATGTATGTTATAGCTGTTTATTAATTTTAAACATAAAATAGTTATAACTTATAATATTGTGTTATAAAAATACATTAAAAAACTAAACTGCAAGCCAAATAAAATTATTTTTAATTAATGTCATGGCAATTTTTTATAAACCAGTGCATCATTATATTATTGTTCATTCCATTTAAATTTATATAAATTACATTCTTCCTGACTCCCAGTTTGAATTTCGATCTACCTATTCATTCAACAATCCACCAAGTTCATCGAGTATGCACTAGAGAAAAAATTATATAGCACATGCGCTTCTCTCGGTATATCTCAGGTTTTTGATAAGGTCTGGCACGACGGTTTCCTATTCAAATTGAAAAAAATCCTACATCCTGTATACTTCCTGATTATTAAATCTTATTTTTCTGACAGATTTTCAGTACTCGTTTTGGTGAAACTCTTTCCAGTATAGCCAAAATCTCGGCGGGTTTTTCTCAAGTCGGTATTCTTTCTCCTGTTCTTCATAACATCTACGCCTCTGACCAACCCACCTCTCCGAACACACTAGTCGCTAACTATACTGACGATAAGGCCATAATATTTGTAAATCATGACCTAATTATTGCTTCTCACCATCTCCGAAATTACCTCTCCCTCGTGGAAGTATTGTACACCATTTGGTGGTTAAAAATAAATCAATAAAAATCCGTGCATTATACATTTACACTTAGACTTAGACCCTGCCCAGCTGTCTCCATCCATGGTATCCCTATTCCAAACTCTCAAACTGTAAAATATCTTGGGCTTATGCTATATCGCAGATTAACCTTGGCTCAGCATATTAAATCGAAACGACTAAATTTAAAGTTTACGCCTATCATACACTTATATCAACACAAAACTGCTCATTTATAAATTTTTAATCAAACCAGTCTGGACTTTATGGTATACAGTTATGGTGCAATGCAAAAATACCAACTTAAATAAAATTCAAGCATTTAAAAATATAGATCAACGCTTCCATAATCGAATTGTCTCCCACTGCAACCCGTTAATATGGAATTTCGCAGTCTCTTATATTTCTGGAAACCCACCCGACGTCTAAAAAGAAAATGGTATTGTGACCTATTTGTTCACCGCCTTCCCATCAGAAATCCGTATACAGAGCGTTATCAGTTTTGTTAAATAACTAAAAAAATCAAGTCAATTAGTAAGTGTCATTACTGGATGACTTCTCATATCATGTCTAGCCTGTTATTATTATTTAATTGCAATTGTAACTGCGTAAGTGATTAGGAATTAAAATTAATTTATATACATACTTTAGTCACATAAGCCTATTGCGCCCCAAAGGTACAGATTGTTTATTTCAAATAAAAAGAAAAAAGAAATAAATTTAGAATTAATTCAGCCTATATTATTTTACAATATAGGCTAAATATACACATATATGTATAAGATGCTTATATTATAATATGTAAGCTTTTAGAATTTTATCAAAAACGTGTTTGCATAATGCGTATTTATTTTAGTATTGTTGTCATTGTTTTTTTTTTTTTTTTGGGGACTAGTATGTGCTTGTTTGTGTATTTTTTTATTTATAGTTTCACTACCCAACTATAATAAAAATATATATCATAGTTCGCTGCATTATAATAAGGAATTTATACAATTAGATTTTATTTTAATTTATGTATTTCTTTAGCATTATATGTATCTACCCTCATTATTTTTTTTGTACTCTGAAGTAACCTTATCTTAAAGTAGATAGAAAAATATATACTGCTGCTTTGGAGATGAAATAACGTACAATAAATATTTTTATTGGTAACTTTGAGCTGTTTTATTCTATAAACTTTAATAGTAGATATCTTTGAGATTATTAGGATTGATAAAATTAATTAGTTTTTATTTTTTTATTGATACATTATAATTAAGTAAGCGAGATAAATCAAAAGTGAGTATGTGAATTAGCCTTTAGGACTTCAGTCTAAGACGATCAATTTAAAATATACACACACACACAAACAAATATAATTAATTAAATTATAATTATGTCATGTCAATTTAAATTGTATTATTTATAGGTCTTGTATGATGGTAAATTGTCAAATGCAATAGTGTTTATGTATAATCCTGTAGCGACTGATGGCCAATTATGTTTGCAATCAACCCCAAAAGGAAATGCATCATATTTTGTGCATACACCACATGCACTCATGTTACAGGTATTAACTATGTAATAAGTACTGTTATGCATAATAAAACAGATAGTAAATTATTAATTTTCAAATCATCTTAAGTTACAAAAAAAATACTTTTTTTAACAAAATTATTAACAAATATTTTTTATTAGGATGTGAAAGCTGTTATTACCCATTCCATACACAGTACCCTAAATTCTGTTGGTGGCATACAGGTTCTGTTTCCATTATTTGCTCAACTTGATTTGTCTGCAGAACCTACGGATAAAAAAGATGCTTCTATATGGTATGCTTACATATTTAAAAATTTGTTCTAAATGGTATATACTTCATTTTATTGTTAAGCAAATACAATAATTTTAATATTAAATTAGCTTTATGAAGAAAATGATAAAGTAATCATCATTATTTTTTTTTTTCATTCTAATTAAAAATTGGTTTTAACTTCATAATATTCAATTTAAATTTAATTTCAATAATTTTTATCTATGTTTTGAAATTACATATGGTTTTAATTAGTTTTTAAATAAGTTTTAACCAAAAATATATTTTATTCAGATCCTAAAAACTGGCATAAGTAAATTAGGTGGCACATAATATAATTCAATTCTGTCAGAGATTTAGCTTAAAAATGTTATTTTTTAACTTAAATTTTTGATATTTTTTTTTCCCCCAGTTGGAAGTTATTAGGTTTCATTTGTGATATGGTCGAAACTTCACAAACGGTGCAACAGCATATGATTCAAAACCGTGGATTTCTAGTCATTAGTTATATGTTACAAAGATCATCAAGGGACCATCTAACGTTGGAAGTGTTGGGTTCATTTCTTCGGCTTACAAAACACCTAGTTACTTGTCTTACACCCAACAACGAGTTACTTCTAAAACAGGTAACTTCTAATGTTATAAAAAATAAAAATGTTGTGTAATTGTGTTTATATGTAAATTTATACTTATTTTTGATTAGCTTCTCGATCATATTCTTTTCAACCCCGGTCTGTGGATATACACACCAACTCATGTACAAACCAGGCTTTATACATATTTGGCAACAGAATTTCTCTCAGACACCCAAATTTATTCAAATGTACGGCGCGTATCTACTGTACTCCAAACCGTCCATACACTTAAATATTACTACTGGGTAGTAAATCCAAGGAATAAGAGCGGTATCATACCAAAAGGACTTGGTAAATAAACCAATATCTCTAATGGTTCAATATTTTAAAGTGTTTAATAATATTTAATTTTTTTTTTTTTTTTAGACGGTCCTCGGCCTGCTCAAAAAGACATATTGATTATTAGAGGTTACATTTTATTGTTTCTTAAGCAACTAATGATGTTAGGGGTAGGTTTAAAAGAAGATGAGCTTCAGAGTATTATTAATTACTTAACAACTGGTAAGAATAAATTTGGAACAAATAAATTATTCATATTATAATTAATTTCATTTTTTTATATGTATTTAGTTTGCGAAGATGAAAATCTACACGATGTTCTTCAAACTCTCATGTCCCTTATGTCTGAACAACCAGCATCAATGATACCAGCTTTTGATGTAAAGCACGGTGTACGTTGTGTATTTAAATTAGTGGCATCTGAAAGCCAATTAATTCGACTTCAAGCACTAAAACTATTAGGATTTTTCTTGAGTCGCAGTACACATAAGTAAGCTAAAGAAAGTAAATCTTTTATACTAAGTTAAACATATTATAATAACAACATTTTAGTTTTTTTAATCAAGCAAGTTATAGTTTTTAACTACATAAAAATTAAATTTATGTTTTATAAATAATATGATCATTATTTAATATTATTTATTATCATTTTAAAGTACACATATTTCGTGAAAATAAATATTAGCTATAAGTTGATAAATGTCTAACCTAACCTAAACATTGGAAAATAGAAAATCTTATTTATATATAGATATACCTTTTTTGTAAGTAATTCAAAACATTTTGGTAAAAAGCCAAGTAAAATGAAAATCCATAGTGAATTACAATAACAATGTGATGTAGCCAATTTTTAAAAATAATATTTTATTTGATATATTATAAAGATTTTAAATACTTTGTACTCAAATTCAATTATATTTATTTATTTTACAATGATTTTACATCATAATTTTGCTTAAAAATGTTTAACAAATTTAGTAAAGACTTATGTATTTAAAAGTAAAAATATTTTATAAAGAATAATAATAATATTGTTTTATTATTTTAGAAGAAAATATGATGTGATGAGTCCTTATAATTTATATACTCTGCTGTCTGAACGTTTAATGTTAAACGAAGAAACTATTACATTACCCACCTATAATGTTCTTTATGAGGTTAGTATGAGACAATAAAAATCATAATTATTTTGAAAAAAAAACTGTATTACTTGTTTAACTTAAAATGGAATTACATGGTTGTACTAATTATTTATAAAATTATTATATAATTAATCTAGTTTATGAGTTATAGATATGTTTACTTATGTGATTAATTTGATCTCAAACTAATAAGGTTTAAAATAAATGTTGATAATTTATGATAATGAAGTTGATATATAGTGCCATATTAAATTGGTTTTTTTTACCTACTCAATCGCCATATATATAGTTTTTATTGCTCAGAATAAATTTCTATATGATATTCTCTAGTGAATCATATTTGTCGTCCCACTTTATAAGTTTTATATGGTTTTGAAAATTATATAATAAAAATACTGCTCTGCTCAACTATTCAAGTATCAGGCCCTAGGGAATATTTCCATAGATTTAATAATTGATCAATATTTTTGACCATTTTTTTTTTCTTACTGATTATATAATATATACAATTGATGTAATTATTGCTATACACCATCTAATGGTCATCATCTTTCCGAAATCGATGGATATATCAAGCATATTTTATAAGATACTTTATTCATCAATTCTCAACTTCTATATTTCATGCTTAGATCACTTCTCTATTCTATTGTTCTTAAACTGTCAGCGTATTAAACTTGTCCAATCAATTTATAAACTATTACATTCACTCATCAACTGGGAAAACTGTCAAAAATTAATTGACAAGAAACTAGTTTAAAAGTCCAACTTAAAACCACCACCGATATCGATGAAGCAGTATATTTTTTTTACACCTATCATACAATTGTCAGTATAGGAATCAATTGTGCCGTTGTAATTACATACACCCTCCACCATTCTTTCCTTATAAAAATGGCACAAAAATGTTGTACTTGCTGTTATTTGCAAAGATAAAATTCCCTACTGACAAATTCCATTAAAATCCACTTGCCCAGAAGCTTAAATATATCCTAGAAATCTATAAAAACCAAAAGCTTAGGATTCCTTACTTCAAAAAATGACTCTTTAAAAAACTACAAAACCCTTAGCCCTCTAATACATAAATGGGAAATTGGGCACACTCCGGTGAGGACAAGGCCACATTTGTAAACCATGTTTCTGATATATTCCATTCTAACCACACAACACAATACTCCTTTGGGAAATAATTAACGAATATTTAACTCATTACTTAGATTAACCTATGAGAGTATTCAACTGTCTTATTAATTCTCAACCCGAAAAAACCACTCAACTGTCAATCTTCATATAGACCTATAACTCTACAAGACAAACCCACACTGTTCACTTGTCAACTTGATGACTTTACAACATATTTCGGCATTTAACCTAGTTCTTATTTTAAATGAATAAATAAAAATATGTTTAATAACAAACAGTTCAATCACTCAAACAATTATTATATAATTATTTATTATAAATTAACTTTAAATATTGTTATGTAATTATTTTATTCATTTAGATATTAACCGAACGAATTAGTCAACAAATACTTTATACTAGGCATCCAGAACCTGATAGTAATTGCAGATTAGAAAATCCTAGTAAGTCTTTTTTTTCTCAAACATTATATGGATTTAATGATTAATTATTCTCTTTTTATATTCTTAATTAATAAAATAGTCTAATTTGTATAATACTTTAATTTATTTTAGTGATTCTCAAAGTAGTAGCTACTCTAATTCGTCAAGCAAAACCATCTGAGCAATTATTAGAAGTAAAAAAACTCTTTTTATCTGATATGACAATACTTTGTAGTAACAATCGTGAGAATAGACGAACAGTATTACAAATGTCTGTTTGGCAAGTAAGTTACTGAAATCAGAATATTTTAACTGAATTTTATTAAATCAATGTATGTTTATATAAGGAATGGCTGATAGCAATGGCATATATTCATCCAAGAACGTGTGAAGAACAAAAAGTGTCTGATATGGTCTATAATTTATTCACTATGTTACTTCATCATGCTATCAAACATGAATATGGTGGTTGGCGAGTATGGGTTGACACTTTGGCAATAGTGCATTCAAAGGTAATTTTGATATATTATTTTTTATAATTGTATAAAAACCATTAACTAAAGTATAATATTATAATTATAGGTATCTTTTGAAGAATTTAAACTTCAATTTGCTTTAATGTATGAACACTATGAGCGCCAACGTAGTGACAACATTACAGACCCACGTTTACGTCAGCAGCGTCCAATTAGTACCATATCTGGTTGGGAAAACCAACCTCCTGCACCTCCTATAAATCATTCTCCTTCTGAAACTCCAGTATGCTTAATTATTAATTTTAATTATTTTAATTATAACTTTTCATTTTTTATTTCAGGAATCTACTATTAGTACACCTGTGAAAGACAATCCTGCACTTAAAGAATGTAAAGAGAAAGACGAACATGAGTTGCCAATTAAGTCTGAAGATACATTAAGAGAAAGTGAAATTGAAGATCAAGAATCTTTGATTTTAAATGACGCCTCAAAACAGGAAACTTTTATGGATAGCAAAAAGGAGAGTAACACATCAAATGCCCAAACTCAAAGTAATGAATTAAGCCCCTCAATAGAAATTGTAAAAAAAAGTGAAGAAACATTAAAAGAAATTGAAAATCAACTTGAAGATGTATCCAAAGAAAATGAAAATGAAGATTTAGAATCACCTAAAGAAACAGTACCAACTATTGAAAACAAACAGGATGTTTTAGATTTTAGTGAGAATAATGAAATCAATGTTACTGAACAAGTGAATAATGTGATTGCTTCAAAAATGGTTGAAAATGAAAACATAAAATCAAATATTTCTAATTATATTAAATTATTTGATGCTACTACTGAAAATGGTATTCAGCTAAATAACTCAATAACTGAAAAATATTTACAAGTGAATGGTGAAATATTACCATTAGATCATGATATTCCTGAATGTAATGTTGAGGAAACAATTGAAAACCATATAGCATCTAATGGTGATGACATAATATCAAAAGATATTAAATTACAAACTAATTTAAATAATACTCTTCTAAGTGAAGATATTAAAAATAATATTAATGAAAAAGAAAATATTGATATTCCAATAATGATTGATTCAGAATCTAATGAAAATGTGATAGAAAAAATGAATGGTAATGTTTTAAATCAAGACAGTTTTAGTAATAGTAGTGATAGTGAAACAATTGTAAATTCAGAATGTTTACAGCATGAAGTTAATGTAAATGGTATAGAAAATAATATTGAACAAAGTGCTGTTGCTCAACCAATATCTGTGATAACAGTTCAGACATGCGACACTGTTGATAGTGATTGCTCAGAGGCATACTTAACACCAAATGAACTTAATGATACGCCTAAAAAAAAATTGGAAAAAATTAATTTGAATGTAAGTGATCATATTAGCATTGTTAATGATGATGCTATACCTCAA
Organism: Melanaphis sacchari; assembly: GCF_002803265.2. Taxonomy (NCBI): domain Eukaryota; kingdom Metazoa; phylum Arthropoda; class Insecta; order Hemiptera; family Aphididae; genus Melanaphis; species Melanaphis sacchari. The sequence goes on along the minus strand of NW_020271560.1, from coordinate 4,012,583 downwards.
TTAAATCCGTCCATAGAGTCCAATAGTGAAGAAAACATAAAACAACAAATAGAAGAGGGAAATGTTGAAAAATTAGTAGAACATGACACTAAAGTAGAAGAAAGTGTTGATGAAGTAGAAAAAAATATTAGTATAGAAGCAGATGATGTTAACAAAATAGAAGAAAATGTTAATAAAATAGAAGAAAAATTAAATAGTAAAGAAGAAATTATTGATAAAATAGAAGAAAATGTTGATACAAATGAAACTATCCATACCATAGATGAAAACATAAATAAGGTAATGGAACATGTCGATATTGTGAAAGGAGATGAAGTAAACTTAGAAAATTATAAAACTATTGAAAACTGTAATAAAACTGAAAATGAGCATACAGAAGATGTGAGCAACAAAACAGGTACAATTTATGATTATAGTTCATAAATAGTATTTATAAGGTATTGATAACTATGTTTCTTATTCAATTGTTCGTCTGCTATACAAGACTACTTAGCATTCACTTGAAAGTTCCTCATTTTTTTTTTCATATGAGAACCCAACTCAAAGTGCAAAAATTCCTTGTTTTTAATTTTCTAACAGAGCTCTTATTATTTTGCTTATGATTATTTTTTTATTAGATTTACTATACTATAATAATATATATATATATATTTATTGAGTTTAGAAAATGATTATTAAATCAGCTCAATCAATATTTATTAGTTTAAGATTGAATGTTTGAAATATAATTATCGTTATGTACAGAAATATTACCTATTTTACACAATTGTATACATTTTAATTTACATTTTTTTTCCTTTTTGATAAGGATATATTTAGTTTTTTGAATCAGTATTTTTTTATTTTTTTACTCAATTGTTAACTAAATATTCAAGAAAAAAAGTATCTAAAATACCTCATATGTCATTTATCCCAGTCTTTCAATTATTTATATAATTATTAATTAATTATGTTCATAAGTGTAGCTTAGGTAATTTTTATATTTATTTTTCTTTAAAAGTCATTTCAACATTTTTTTTTTCTCTAATATTTTTAAGTTATCAATTTCAAAGTTTTAGTTGTATCTAGAAAACTAAGTTAATTTTTACAATTAAATAATACATTTATAGTTTATTTAGAAAAAAAAGTTTTTTACTGGGTTCATTGAAAAATATACTCAAATTAGTATCCAGAATGACAAAAAACTGGAAATTTTAAATAAACTATAGAATTTTTAAATATAATAATATTATATTTTAGTATATTAAAATTCTAATAGTTAAATATTTTTATGTTTTAGAAAATGTAGAAACTGAATCTTTACCAGTGACTGAAAATGTTACAGAAATTATTATGGAAAACAAATGTCTAGAAACATCAGGTAATAATATAATTTAATTATAATATCATTGATAATAACTTTTAACATTTGGGACCTATTATAAGTACATTTTATACATTATTTTAATTTTAGAATCTACTTCGGTAAATGAAGTTGAAAACAAAGGAAGTACTAAAACTGATAAAAAACCAATTGCTCCAAACATAGATACAAGACCAATGTTTAATCCAGGTCCATCGAGACCTCCTTTTAGAATTCCAGAATTTAAATGGTCTTACATTCATCAAAGATTATTGTCTGATGTACTCTATTCACTTGAATCTAATATTCAAGTCTGGAGAGGGTAAAAAATTATTTTATTGAAACAGTTTGAACTAATAGTTAATTTAATGTATTTATTACTTGTAGTCATTCAACCAAATCTGTTTTGGACTTTGTTAATGGAGCCGAGAATGCAATTTTTGTGGTCAATACTGTACATTTGATCTCACAGTTGTCAGATAACTTGATCATAGCTTGTGGTGGACTGTTGCCATTGCTTGCATCTGCCACATCGCCTAATGTAAGAAAAATATTTAATATTATATCTAAGATGACGTTTAATTAATTTTATTACGATTTCAGAGTGAGTTAGATATTATGGAACCAACACAAGGAATGACAGTCGAAGTGGCTGCTTCTCTATTACAACGATTAGTCAATATGGCTGATGTTTTAGTATTTGCTAGTTCTCTCAATTTTTCTGAACTAGAAACAGAAAAAAACATGTCAAGTGGTGGAATATTACGACAATGCTTGCGATTAGTTTGCACAAATGCTGTGCGTAACTGTTTAGAATGCAAAGAGCGTAGTCGTTTGTTGATCTTACCTTCGCAACCAAATAACCCTAAACAATTACATTTGCAATCACTTATTCGAGCTGGTCAATCATCACCTAAGGTAATTATTATTATAATAGTTAAATAACTTAGATTTGAATATGTCAATGTTTTAGAGTTTAATTGATGGCTCCACAAATCCTATACGGGATCCAGAAAAGTTATTACAAGAAATGGATATTAATCGTTTGCGTGCAGTTATCTACAGAGATGTGGTAAAAGTTTCTATCATTTTAGATAACATAGTTTATGGAACATTTTTTTTTTTTTTGTTTTATTCTTGACAATAGGAGGAAACTAAGCAAGCTCAATTTCTATCATTGGCTATTGTTTATTTTGTATCTGTGCTGATGGTATCCAAGTATAGAGATATATTGGAACCACCAACAGCATTATTACAAGTACATGGGAACGCTCAACCAAACAATAACCAAACCCGATCAGAAAGTCCGCCAAGTAATATATTTATCCAATAATTATTCATAATATTAATTTTACTTCATAACTTTTCACACACCATTAAGAATAGTTTAGTGGCACTTAAATGTTGTGTTCCATTGATTTGAACTGAGATTTTAATTGAATTCTTATTATGCCCAGATTGTCATGGTACAAGACCGTTGTTTCCTCAATGGTCCCATCATGTATATCCTCAATTCCTACCTCCGTCTCACTCGATAGATCCACAAATGCCCCATAACTTCGGCCACCGCAACATTATGTCACATTACGCTGCGCCCTCGTTAGGACAACAAGGTCAGAATATGTTCTACCAAATGTTTTTTTTTTTTTTATATATATCCGTGTCCAATTTTTGATTTGGCCTTAGATAGCACTGTTTTATGCTTGTAAATGAAAAAAAAAAAATAAATAGAAAGCTCCACGTTCAATTTTTTTTATTTATTTTTAGTGTAGCTAGTATTTATCTTCATTCATTAATATTTGGCCACTGCCCTGCAGTTAAATTTTTATTGGTGCCTAAAATATTGTTATTTTTATAAAATGTTCCCAATGTGTATAGAATTGTAAATATTTATTAATATCAAGTATAGAATTTGATAAAACTGATTCAACCTTTATAATATATAAATTTAGTATGTGTCTATTGTATACCTAATCTGTTTATGCATTATTCTGTTTGAAAATATTTAAAAAAAATAATGTGTTTACATTTTATTTTATACTAAACATTGTTAAAAAATACTCAAACATGTTACTAAAAGTTTACAATAATTAGTATTTAATAATAAAAAACTAAATATTAATTACTCTTTTATTATTTGTAAGCATACCAAATACATTCACATTAATGTTAAATTGTATAGCATTTCTCTGAATTCAATTTCATATTAATTTTTATGCTCAGTTCATTAAATTTGTTTTTAATATTATAATAAGTTTAAATAAACTAATGTTTTAAATTTTATTTATTATTCAATGCAATTTATAATACAATATTTATGTTACATATTTATTTAACTACTAGTTGTGTTTGACATGCATGGAATACAATACAGTAGGGTAGTATGCGTGTTTAATTTCCAAAATATCCAATTAATTCAAAAATTCAGTTTGTTTGGTTTGTTTATCTGGCATTAGAAATAGATGGCATGCCAATAACAATATATATGTCAATTTACATTATTATTATGAATTATAATTTGTTTCAGCAGATGAGGAAGACTATAATATGATGATGACATCAATGGAAAATTTAAATCATACTTCACAAGTGCCAACTATTCCATGCAACAAGGTAAATTAGTTATTATTATAATTTTTCACTGGCATTCATTAACAATGGCATTTATATAGAATTAATTTTAAGAGTATACTCTTTTACATTTATAGTTTCAATTTTATTTGAAAAGTATAATACAATATTCGAATTATTGAATTTGAAACATTACATATTATGTTAAGAACATTATTAATTTTTTTTTTTAAATTTATAATATTATTATTGATTTTGTTTACTTAAATTTATTAATTCTCAATGCTAATACACTTGTGGCTGATAAGATGTTTTTTTCCATGAAATTAAATGCTATAATTATTTACAATATTTAAAAAAAGCACATATTTTCTTTGAGACTGTGTTTTGTGTTTGTACTTATCGGTTATACATTTTAAAGTTTATCAATTGTGTCTTAATTTTCATCAAGAATGTGGAATATTGTTCTATTGTGTTGTTTTATGTTCATTTGTGTAGCAACTGCTCAGAGTACCACCAGTATCATCATTCAACAATTATAATTTACGTTATCGCCGTAAAGTCTTAAATAACAAAACTATATTGGCTCCAAAAAAGGTACTGGCTAAGAGTGCCAACCCATAACACACTGTTTTTTTGTAACACAAAAATTAGGTTTTAATTTGCACAAAGCAATGATTGATAAATTATGTATTATACATATTATTATAGGTACTTAACACTGTTGATAAACGTGTTGTTTATATTTTAGTTTGTTTAGTGCACAAATGCTTATGTTTATTTTTTTAACTGGTCATCCAGTTTTTCAGAATAATTCAATTTTATTGTTTTAAATTAAAAAAAATATATATATATGAATTAATAAAACCTAATAATCATACTTTTTTTTAATACTCGTTTAGAGTACATGCTCTGAAGAATTAGCATCTACAAGTTCAGCAGCATGCAGTGATGCTGAAAGTAATGACACTGATGTCAAAGCTAGCACCATAGCATCTGCTCACAATGAAGAAGCTTGGACCGATGTCAATCTTAATGAGGACTCTCAGTCTAACAATGAAGATGATGCAAGAATACATAGAGGTTAGATAGAATAATATTGAATGTTGATTTATGAACTATATAAACTATATTATCTATATTATATTATATCCTTTTAATGAATCAGGATTACATGTATTAAAACAAATTAAAAAAACATAATAATAATAGTATAAGCAACTTAACTATTTTTAATGTAATTTAATTAAAATTTTCAAAAAAAAAAAAAATCATGCATAACATTGTACATTTGCGTTCAGTGTTATGTATAATTTATTTGTATTTTTATTTATATACAATACTAATATAAATGAGCAAGAAAAAATTGCGTCTGTAAAGTTTCAAATAACTACCAGGGCAAATTACATGCATAAATGGTTTTTGTGATATAAGTAGTACAATTTTTAAATTTGTGATTTATTCAGTTTTGTTCAATTTTTCAAATTTTCAATATTTTTAAATGTACTTTTGTACATGTATGATCAAATAGAAAAGTAGTATTTTTTAAAAATATTTATGTGATAGGATAGCCTGCTTTCAAAGATATTACAGACAGACCTACAGCACTTAAGCTTTTTAGTAACTACTTATTATTTATAATGATACAATTATAAGTTTTTTTTTTTTTAATTGCTAATACAATAAAGATAGGTACTTTACTAAATTAATTTAATACAGTTTACCTGTAGTTATTTGTTTTTAATTGTTTCAACAAAAATAAATAAAAATATTACTTACTGAATGATAATAATTGTATTGTATATAAGTTATGAAGTACAAAAAAATACTATATAATAATTAGAAAAAAAAAAAATATTTGTAACATTTAGTATTTTCTAAAAAAATTAACTGCTACTTATATGTACGTTTTAAGTTAACTACTTAGTAGAAGTGTTGTTATCATAGATAGTACCTATTAACTAACAACATAGGTATATCTCTATATCATTTAACGGAATAAATCTAGTCTAGCGCTTGTGCGAATTTTTTTTTTTAGGGAATCTATGTACTTCATCGAGTATAAAACGACGGGAAAAAATAAATTGACTAACATCATTATTTTTTTGAGTTAAAACTTGCGAAAATCACGATTTTTGGTGTTTTGCGCATGCGTGAAACGCTCTATTTCACCGTGCTGTTAAAACTTTTCTGTTTTACTTAACACCTTTTTTTTTTTTTATGCATTTTACATTTTGTATTTGTTTTAACGTAGGTACCTATGATGTTAAGTATGCTGAAAATGACGAGGAAATTAAAATTTGGCTAAACCATTATAGTAAATTGAAATTAATGGCATTTTCATACATATTTTGAAGTAGTCGCTCGCTGTACTTGCTTGACAATTAAAATCGAAAACATCTCTCGACTTATTATGTAAAACCACTATGAGTTAGAGATATTGCTTTATGAAAAATTACAAGTTGTAAATAATTAACATTAATTTACCTAGGTTTTAAAAAAATAAAATAAAAATATATATGAAAAATTAATTACCTATAAGCTGTAAGCACAGTAAATGGTAAATACAGTGTTGTGCGCATGCGTAAAACACCAAAATTCGTGATTTTCGCCAATTTATTTTTGCACCATCGTTCTTAACTCGTTGAAATACATAGGTTTCCAAAAAAAAAACTTTGAAAAATGTGCGTGGTCACTAAACTAGATTCATGCTCATTTAACACTTGCACGTTAAACAATTTTGTTTCTGTACTCATTTGCAGATATACGTGGCGATAAACCTCTTAGTGAAATATCAGTTGTAAATGTCCCGACATCGATTACACAAAACGTGAGCATACAAAATCCTGGACATAGCGTTGAAGACTTCGGCTTAAAAAATGTCAACCTACCTCATCAGACACATTTACCCAATAGAGAAGCATCTCTTACACATAAGTTGGAAGCAGCACTGGGTTCCGTTTGTCCACTTTTACGAGAAATAATGGTTGACTTTGCTCCGTTTTTATCGAAGACTCTTGTTGGTTCCCATGGTCAAGAGTTGCTCATGGAAGGCAAAGGTAATTACATCGAATTCGGTTTACTTATATTTACAATAAATACACAACAATAAATTGGTTTGTATGGTTATAAACAGAACTAGAGTCTATCTCTTTTAGACATTAAATACAATATTTAGATATATTAAATTAAGTATATGTATTATTTATAAATTTATAATTTATATAGGTATAATTATTTATTAAGAGCCTAAGAATATTTCATTAATTCCATTATAATTTTCACAACAAAATATACTGTAGGCGCATATATGCTTACATTATTTTAAAAATTTTATTAAATTTTTAATATATCAATATAAACCGAGTTTATAAGTTTATTTAAATCTATATACTGATTGTTATAAATTATAACTATACGTCATAATGATTCAATTTTAAAATATAAATCATTAATAGAACGAAATCAATGAAAATTTGTATTTAAAAAAGAAAAAATAATGCAATTAATACGATTTAATATGTTTTGATATATTACTTTATTATAGGATTGACGACGTTTAAAAACAGCCAATCTGTTGTTGAACTAGTAATGTTGCTGTGTTCTCAAGAATGGCAAAATTCGTTACAAAAACATGCTGGTCTTGCTTTTATTGAACTCATTAACGAAGGACGGTATGTTAATTATTATAAAGGTTAATTTATTTTGCGAGTCTCGATAACTTCACGTAGCTGTTATTATTAGATTATTGTCACATGCCATGAAAGATCATATCGTCCGCGTGGCCAATGAAGCCGAATTCATATTGAATAGGATGAGAGCTGATGACGTGTTGAAACATGCTGATTTTGAAGTTCGTATCTATAATATTTATTTATACGCAGTTCGTGGAGTAAATAACATATTTTATAAAATGTTTCTGTTTTTTTTTTCAGGCCCACTGTGCTCAAACAACTTTGGAACGCCGCGAAGAAGAAAAAATGTGTGATCACCTGATAACAGCAGCGAGACGTCGCGACAGCGTAGTGGCAAGTCGTATTTTGGACAAAATATGTAACATATTATCCAACAAACATGGTGCTTGGGGTTATCTTCATGAAAACATTCCCATAAGGTATCTTTATTATAGTAGTTATCCGTTGAAGTTAAATTATTATTATTTACACTGGTTTGCATTCTGCATTGGTTGCATTTAGAATGTCTCAGTTTTGGAAATTGGACGTATGGGAGGACGACGCAAGGCGACGCAAACGATTTGTGCCCAATCCACGAGGAACAACTCATCCAGAAGCAACATTGAAGGCTGCATTAGAACACGGTGCACCGCAAGACGCTATACTTCAGGTTTGCAAACACATTATCTAGAATTTTTTTTCAGTTCAATCAACGCTCATATATTCGTTATTATTTCAGGCTAGAGAAGAAGTTTTTCACGCTCAACTGGTGGCTATGAACACTCAAAGTGGTCCTGGTAGTCAGTCCTCAGATTTGCTCGATGATTCAGAATTAATGACTGACGACAGAGAACTAGACGCCGACCTCGTTGGTAAGTGGTTATCATTGCTTAGCATATTTACGATGAAATTTGAATATTCTGTACTGAGCACTAACCTATAAATATCTAACCGATAAGATTTATAACTCGTGCTATGTATTACTGTCATTTATATTTCTCATATGTACCTATATTTATTTTTTTACTAGAAATATATATTTGTATACACGTATTGGAATATTTGTTTTCTTTTTTGGTACTGCTGTTGAGAAAACGTAATTTTTTGTTTCGTGTAGGCCCAGTAAACATCAGCACAAGAGCATCGTTAATATCGGCTGGAGTTGTTGCACCTGGTATTGTGTCCATAACATCTGCAGAATTGTACTTTGAAGTTGACGAAGATGACCCTGAATTTAAAAAACTTGATCCGGAGGTAAGTGTTTGATTTTAAACGTATTAACTTATTTACTCATGATAGGTAAGTTTATTTTCATTCAAACAATATTCGTGTTTGGAGCTCATAGGTATAAATTGTATAATGAAATAAATGAGATATACGATGTATTGATATATTTTAACATACCTATGGGATTTAGTACTTGGTTGCAATGTCCCTTAAAAATCATGCATTGCAACCAATATATTATAAATCACTTGACGAAACTGTCTATATCCCGTACTATCGCGCGTCCACAAGTTTAATATTAGGATTTAGAACTATGTACTATATTTATTATTATTGTTATAGAATAACATTGAAAATTGTATTTTTCATGTATTCACACGAGTTAAAATTAATAGAATTAATATATGTAATTAAGGTGATTGAAATAATATGAAATCGTTTAGGAAAATTTACATGATATCCATTATTTCGTCCGCATTACGATTACGAATGTATATATATATATATAAACAGTGTATTAATTTCATAAGTATTGTTACATATCTATGAGATACTCTATAAACAATAAATCAAGTCTTATTGGCCTTGGTTTTGATACAAATAAATGCCTTGCCTATACCAATTTTTGATGTAAATTGATCTTTACGAAACTACTCGTATAATAAATCAATGGCATGATGCGCGTTGAAGAATTTTTCTCAGTGATCATTGTTGTACGGATCGTATTGAATTTTCAACCATTCATTATATTAACTAATATATTATGTTATATGGGACTTAATAATAAATTAATTCTTATATTTAAAACATTTTATAATACACTTATTCAACGATCGATATTTTAAAATTACTTATCTTCCTTTATTTCACAGTTAAACTTTTACTGATATTTTGTTGAATTGTTATCAATATATTGATAATACTTAATGTCACAACGTATTGAACTGGTCGTTTATAACCTGAACCTTAATAGTTGGATTCAAATTTTTATGGTAGGCTTTCTGTTTGTCTCGTATATGTTGGTAACCTATCTTAAATGTATATATTATATTAGCTGCCTCGTACACCCGTTCCCCATACAAAATACATCCATGTTAAATTTGGTTGCTTAATGTGTAACGCGTGTGGATAAATAATATTTTTAGCTTTCTAATTTGTTATGTAAATAATATTCCGGACTTGACATAGCTAGCCCATTCAGCATTGCCCATGAAATTTTTTTTTGACTATTTAAAAGCAGCGGTTTTTAAAAATTATTTTTTATTCAAGTGTCAAGCTAAATATATTTTTTAAAGTATTTTTCAAAGTTTCTATTAATTTTCTAATATTTCTTTGTAAATAATTGTAATATTATTTTTTTTATTAAAGGAGTAATAGATGTATAAAGTATAAATTACTTTTTGAGTTTACTCTGGAGCAAGCAACATAGTAGTTATCTCCATGTACTTCTTTACTCATTAAAATTACGCCTCTTATGTGGATCAAACTTTGTTCAATTCGTTGTTTGAACTTATCGTTCAGAGATAACACGACGTTATTGTTATGCTTTTATGTGTGTATTTTTCGGTTATTTTACTTAATTGTTTATTAACTTGTAGAATTAGAACCTTAAAACCTCCTCCACCCGAACGAACTCCAATGTTACATGTCGCTTTTTTATTTTTAGTATACCTAATAGTTAATTATAGTAAATCATTTATTTTTTTAACTATTATTTAAAAATTAACTGAAAAAATTTAAATCTATACATTTCAAAAAATTCTAGTTGTATTAATCTCAATTTTGCCAAGGAAAAAGTTATAACATTTTTTATATAAAATTTAAATTTTATTTTCTTAAATAGATGGCGCCACTAATATATTCTTATTTTATTACTTAATATTCTGTAAATGGGAATTGGATCAACAAAACTAAGATTTAAACCTTTGTAATATATTCCTTCATTTAAAATAAACTATGACAATCGGATAAGACAAGTGATTTTTCGATATCACCGAGATCTAAGATTCACACATAATTTATTTAAGACAAATTCATGTCAATATTTCTTAAAAATATCAATATCTTTTAAATAAATATTTCTTAAAATTATAGTAGAGCTACTTACCTATTCTAATTGTGAATTTAAACCATCCAACAATCCGCTAAAGTTCATCCAAAAAAAAAAAATCATTTAAATTGGTCTAGCCGTTTAGGAGAAATTCAGTGACTCATAAACACAGACAAATTATATATAAAAAGATTAGTGTGATGATTACCTATACTTCGTTTAATTAATTCATGGCTATAGATTAGAATAGTAGATGAAGTATTACTACTTGCGTTAAACTATAAAAAAAGTAATTAATATTATTTAAATGTGATTTTTATTCATATCCTACTAAAAAACTAAAACATTAAAGCCATTTTGAAAAAAAATACGATATAACACAAATATTCATGTTCCTATTTATGTGTAGAAATCAGAAGTTATCCATAAATTATACTTATGATACGCGTGGAAATTTAAAAATCCTAATTCAGTTACTGTTTAACATTTGCCACGATGAAAAAGATTGCTTCTGTGTGTAGTTAATAGTTAGATAAATGAACCATACAGTGGTGTCCATAAAAACAGCGCGTGTGTCAGCTATATTTAAATGTAATGATAAACATAAATAATTGATTGACGTAAAATATTGATAGGTTATTGCATATCCGATAACCATAACTCATCGTCATATATAATGTATGTATATATTATATAAATACCGGTGGTTGATCGTACGATCATACCGTTTAGTTCATACACAGGAAACATGTATATGCGAGTTCGATGATAAATAGAGAAATTATTGTAATTCGATAGTTTATATATACATATATATATAATATAAATACTATATAAACGTCTATAGTCTATACCTATAATAATATAATAGCTGGGCACCGATGATAAAGGAAAGGGGCCTATACGTCGTCTCATGACTTGAGGCCGCCGTCATGTGTCTGTCAAACACTACTGTTTGGACACACACACAGATTACAGTTGAAAAAAAATGTATTATATTTCGGTAGAATCAATTACTAGACAACCAACAGACTGAATTATGATAATATGCGTGTCGCTCCTGTGAGGGCTGTCAAGCTCGCAGCCGCGATTTTCGTGTAAAAGAAAAGCATTTATATTGAAGGATGCATTGAAGTTTGTGTACAATACAGTTGACCTATGAAACTGAGTAGCAAACAGCGAATAAGAAACGAAAATTATTAAGCAGATCACCTAATTAGTTTTACGCCTAACTTCATTATAATTTAATGATAGGACGACAATCGTGAACTAAAACATACCTATTTATGTACGAAAATTAACCGTCGCCGTCGGCTATCTTTTTAATGATATCGGTTTTTTTTTCTTTTTATATGTTTGATATATGATATTTTAATTTTATTAATTTTTGAAAGAGTTTTTTTACGAAAACTATAGGGTAAATTGCTTATTTATTCAAAATAAAAATAAGTAAAATGTTTTATAGTTATTTGCGTTATTTACTCGCTCGTCGTACTATACTTCTACACGGATTAATAAAGTTTCGAAGATTTTATAAAAGTATTTTTTTATTATTATTATTATAATAAAAATTTTTGAAGAGTATCTGTATCTCATATACCATCAATTACACGTGTGTTTACAATAGTGTAATCTGAGTTAAGTGACGCTATGATGAATAACAAGTCTGTTCTGTTTAGGATTTATTAATTAACTTAATATTAACTTTTAAAACGTTATTATATAACAATTAATAATTATAGATTATATATTTTACTTAACTTGTAAATTACATTATATACTATGTCTTTATAAATTGCATCATAAAAAATTAACAGTTTAACAAGATTATATTTAATAAAAAAAATATCCTCTTGATTAAAGCTCAACGACTCGAAATTCCCACCGCCAAGTTGAAAAATCATAGATTCCTAGTGTGGTAATTATCGCATGATTAAAATTATGATATATAACTACGGTAAGTAGGTACGATAAAAATACATATTATTTTTAATTGAATGTTCAAAAAGTATAGATAGCTGCCGTGAAAACAATCCATGTAGTACCAATTATAATTAAATCAATTGCTTATTATTTTAAGAGAGCGCGGTTTGATGAATTGTCGCCATTTGCATGTAGAACTAAAATAAATGTAAAAAACAAAATAGACAATGTATATATATATATATATGTATGTATTCATAATGGTTGTAACGACGTGCGTTTCATTTCTCCCTGGGGCCGTCCAATGTATAATATTATTCTTAAGATAATATAATAATAATTATAATAGTGCTGGAAATCCGTTTTTTTGTAATCGAATTTGTTCGCTGTTAATTAACTATGTATATATATACGCTGATCATACACACACTAGTACCAAACAATTCTTACTAATTTTTATAATATACAGGTCGTTCTGAAATGGATTTACACTCGTAGGATAAAATTGTTTAATCGCGCACTATAAGTAATACTTTTTTTTTAAGAATTTGTGATGTACAAACAAGTCATAATAGTATTATAAGTAGGCACATGTATGCATTTTCATTTACGAGTTTATTTACTTGTAACGTGCTTATATAACAATATATGTGACGCCATGTTATTAATTAACATGGTAATATTTACGATGAGATGTTTTATGTAGGTAATATCAACATAGTGTATATTTTTTTTTTTAATACAAAAGTAAAATAAGCGATACTGTTATAGAATCTGAGAAGGAGTAATAGGATAGAGGATAATCAAATATTCGTAACTAAACGCTGCTGGAGTGTATGACTAAATGGCGCCTCTCGACGGGATACATGGCGTTTAGTGCTTTGGGGGGCATAGAATTTCCAACAACCTGTTCTCGATTCGACGACGCTTCTTGATCATCGCTTGTAGAAGTTACTAGTACCTATATAATATCATTAGTTAATTTTTATTTTGTTTTGACAATCAATAATTTTTTCATTCAGATTTTCGACGATGAGATAAATTTTGATTGGTCGGTTAGTTGGTTAAGTATATTATTTGTTTGTATACGACTAGTCTACTATACTATTAAAAACAATATTTTTTTCAGTATAACATTTTAACTAAAAATATTAATATTTATTTTATTTTTAAAATTTAAAACGATATTTTTTTAAGTAAAATATCTAGAGTTATTGCTTATTATAAACTAAAGTAGGTACCTATAGCATAGCTATTATACATGTCTAAATTCTATAGAATGCAAGAATATATTTTATTAATTACCTATACCTAATAAATAGATATTTTAAAAATTTAAAACAAAATTAAATGATTAATTTTTACATTGGTATAGCTACTCACATAAATTATAAGTATGTGATATATTTAATATTTTAATTATATTAAGGTGTCTTTAAATATTCCTGACTACAGTAAATATAGGTGAACCGAATTCAGTGTAACTTTTGTCCATGAGAATATTTTATTTATTTAAATATGAAAAATAATGTTAATATTATATTTCTGAATTATATATCATTGTAAATAGCTACCTAGGTTATTTTTTTTACTTTTTTATTTAGATTGATTTTTAATTTAAATAATCTATAATGCAGTTTAAATGTTTTATTATAAACGCAACTACAATTTCTATTGTTATAAATGATAGATGATTTCATAAAATTTTTGTATAAATTGGAACACGATAATAATAAACGATAATCTGAAAAAAAAATCGTAAGATTTCATGTTTAGTGTTTACACAACAGATGTATAAGTAGTGGCAACAATGTTTGATTTATGAGTTACTAGACTGCATGCTGTGCTGGGGCTTTTTTAACTAAAATTTCGGCCATTATTTATTATATTCCAATAAGATATGGTGGACACGTGAGATGCGTCTGACAGTTGCACGTGGTTGCTCTATTGTGGGTAACTCATTAAAATAATATATACGTACATTATTTCAATTTTATTATATAATATATAATATGTATATTCTAAATAAATAACAAAACTAGGTAATCACGATATTTTACTATAATCTATTGATTAATTGTAAGTTTAAAACTGTTTTGGTAATACATTATTTTGTAGTAAAATTTAAAGCATAATTAATTAAATGGCAATTAAGCTTTTACAAAAAAAAAGTAGAGTCATATTGATTTTATTTTTGTTTGTTACATTTTTCTTACTTGCTGATGCCATCTTTAGACACATTTCCATGGGGTTTGAAATCCAACTCAACGTACATTATACGTATTATATAAGACATAAATTATTCATTTATTCATATGCCTAAATATTGTGTGGCTTATGAAAATCTATACTATCTATAAATTTATATTATAATTCTGAAGAGTTTATGTGTTTAAACGCGTTAATTTCAAAATATATCAGACTGATTTCAATAAAAGTAGGTAGATATTAATAGATATTCTCTATTGCTTCCCATACAAAATAAATATAAAAAAATATTGTAGACTAGTTTATAACCATCATTTGTTGTTATAGGATATTTTTTAGATACAATCAAAATAATATTTAGTTTATTGTTTGTCATTTAAATGTACAATTTAAAAAGCAATACAATTATATTTATATAGCTTATAGACTCAAAAACTCTCAACCTTTTTCGAAAATATACTATAGGTGCTATATTTAATCCACCTTAGTAACCTATTTCAATCGAATATGATTTTCAAAGTTAGATATGTTGATACTGATTTCCCCATGAACTGAGATATACCAATAATCGGGATACAACGTATAGTGCTGTATTTTATGTTAGTCAATTTTTTCACAGGTGAAGTTGTGGTTACAGCTGTATAATATTAGTATATAATCTGATATTGATGTATCATTACTATACTTAAGAATCAATAAACTGCTTGGGGTGTGGTTGTTTAAATAATATTCATATAAAATAATGATGGAAAATATTTATGGGAATAATGTGATTTGTTAATTATAATACATGAATATTATATATGCATGTATAATACCGGCTATATAATATATAAATTAAATGATCATTATTTTAAATATATCTATCGGTTGACGGTTATACATTTAATAATTCTTTAATTATACAATATAATAAAATAGAATAACGTATTCACAACAGTCTTCAGGCTAAATTATGTGTTCGGGCAATTAAAAACAAATACTAATAATAAGATTGAAATAAAATCTTATTGAAATCTTTAAATAGTCCGAATCCTAATAATATATAATGGTGTTTTGAGCATCGTACCTAAATCAATGTGGTAAACGAATAAATTTAAATGATAATATGCCGAGAGAATATACACATAGTAGAGAGAACCTTTATAAAATATATATAAAAAAAAAAACACACACACACATACATACTAGTGCACGTATATATAGGAACTCGGTCTGCTTGCGACCGAATCGAATGATGAATGGTTTTATGTGGCGTCATTAGGAGCCCCATGTCCAGCGCTCAGGGGCCAGACATTCAGAAACCATTTATTATTATATTACTGTTATTTTTATTATAATAATAATCAACATTGCGCGCACAGTCTTGTGCCATTAAATTATTAACCGGTCAAATAAAAACAAACAAGGCGAGGGCGTAAAACTATCCATTCAGCGGCCCACCATATCGTCGTCTGTGCGATCGTAAAAATATACATATATTATTATATTATAGGTACACACACGTGTGAGTCCGATAGTTCGTTTGTAATTTTATGTTGTCTTGTACATATTCATGACCATGTTATTCGCGAGCTGACGTCTAATCAGTATTTCAGAAATAATTAACAACCCGCGATCGATGCATCTATGTGTAAATAGATCCATTTATAAATCAATTTAAGGGTATCGTGGTGGGTAAATTTGTCAAATTAATATTGAAAAACTATCAAAAAAAAAAAAAAACTTAAAATTAATTGACGTATGTTTACATTTTATGAAAAATCTTATATTTTATTTGAGTTGCAATATTTACATCCCTTATGTTATGTTTTATTTTAATAGATGTTGATACGAATAAACGTCTTCAAGTAATTTTTTTATGTATTTATATTTCAATTTTAAACTAGTTTATATAATTTTTATCTGTAAACGGTAGTTTTTTTCTTTTCAAATCAACAAACAATTATCTTTTATACGAATATTACATTGATTAATTTTGGTTGCTAATAATTAAAATGCTCATTAGAACTAAGAAATTCTTATACCTCTCTTGTTCATTGCATGCGTATGACGATGATAATGATGTCGATATTTTAAAATAATTATTATTGTTATATTCCGTGTAATCATTTAAAATAGCGGTCTGTAAAGTGTCATGGAGGTACCTATAAAATTTAATGTTGTTTAATAAAAAACGAAATACTGCACCTGTGTGTTGTTTTCGTAGTATAATAGACTTATGGTTTAGTTAACTTTTAAACATAGTTTTGAATTACCTCAGTAATTTAATCAAATAACTTGAATGCGTGAATATATTTTACGAACGTTTTTATCGACCGAATTTATTCTATGAATGATTTTTTGGCCAACACATTGTATTGGACCACCTGCAGAATAAAGCCATACTTAATCTATAAATTACTTAATAATGTTTAAATTGTTAACCGGAGACACAGTGAAAATCTTAAGTTCTATTTAACGGAGAAGATTGGTAGGTAGTAAAAAACCAAATCAAATGTATAAATTTAAAATTGAAAAAAAAAACACGTCTGTGTCGTATCTTATTTAATACCGTACGCATAACAGCCAAATGTTTTGAGAGGATCTTGTATCTTAGAATGTCCCTTGGCTCTACAGGAGTTCGTCGATGACCCGACGCGATAATAGTTCATAAATCTCTGACCTTGTGCCGTATGACTGCCGCCGTGGCTCATTCTAGCCATTCACCTGTGAAATTAAACAAATAATCGGACAAGCCCGAAGACTGTTTTTCTATATCCAAAACCGTACAACGATGGGCGTATATGTTAATATTTCAAATTAATTACGGCATATGTGGTCAAAAACTTAGCGCTGCGGGTAGTTTTATTAAAATATAAAAACAAACACATACATACATATCAAAACGTATTTATATAATAAATGTATAGGTATAAATGTTCCGTCAACACAAGCGCCCAGCTATTCATTATTATTTATTACATATGTGCATATTATGAGACTTCGCCCACCTATCGAGATTCGAAATGATACCTGCGGCCCATACGATTGTTGTCGTTACGTTTTAAAGAAACGATATCGTCTTGTTTCAACAGCTGATATGAATGATACGATTTAATTTATTCAAACTATGATATATTATGTTTAGTATACCATGTGGTCATGTAATTAAACAACGAGTATTATACACCATTGCATATATACCTATTATAACTTGCATAATAACTTATAATAATATGTTACTAGTTCTTATAAGTTTTGCCATTAAAAAATATTAATAATATTTAAAATGTTTTAACTGTATGTAAGCAAACAATTTAACTAATAACAATGATATTAATAAAAAAATTATGAAATATTGTTTAATAAATTATTATTATAATTCATAAATATATCAATAGTATCATTAAAAAAAAAAAAAAAAAAAAAACGAAATTTGATTAATTAAATACTATTTAAGTGATTATAATCTCGATATTTATATAGATTATTATTTATTAATGATAAATAAACTGAAAATAATAATTTTTATTAAAAACTATAATTATATATTATAAGATACTAATAGATGTATATTATTTATTTAAATATTCATATTTTGTCGGTAGAAAAAAAATTCAATTAACTACTACTTTATGGTCATTGTTTATTAAAAATAAAATAGCATTTATCTTAAACAGTTATGATAATATTAATAAAAAAATATATTTAATAGCTTTATAACAACTTTTAGTTGGTATGAGTTATATTTTTTTATTTTATTGAACACTGTTAGATTAAAAATTATTGTAGATTAGCTTTTAATTTTAATTTAATTTTATATATTTAAATTCTAATTTTTCTTAATATTTTCGGACGAAAAAAAATACTATTTAAAGAAATAGTTTAATTCTTATAATTATATTATAATTTGTAGTGTATAATGAAGAGAGACCCAATGAAAATACAATGTTTTTTGATCGAATTCAACCCCACGTATTCGCTTAACCCGTCACATAATAATTTACAATATTAACTTTTTTCTCCAATTGATGTATGTAAAAATAAAATCTATTTGAATTAAGATTTACCATTACACGCTTCGTATTATGTACCGTAAAATTAAAAAAAACACACACACATATATTATAATATTATGTATGGGCGTATTTTAACCGGTAGAGTAAAATATATTAGGATTTATGATTTTTAACGTTTTCCAGTTATCAGGTACGTCTGAGAACCGGTGCCGATGATGATAATTGAAAAGTTATTACCTATATAAGAAAAGTAGCGTGGTCACTTTATACGTAACTGATGATTTGTTAAATATACAGTTCTTATGAATTTTTCTCCGAATATACTTGACAAATACCTATAAATTATGATTGAAATTGTGTTGGTACATACATTTTTTTTATTAACATTGTCGTTGATACGATTGGATATTTATATCGTTTGTGATTTAAATCATCACTGAACTGCGCCACGATGGTCTGTTTAAGAATAATTGTTTGTTTAAGTAGATGTGAACGTGATTATAGTGGTCGGGCGCTATAAATCAACATTAGGTCGTGTGTGTGTGCGCCATATGCCTTCAGGCGGTACCTTGGGTTGCACCAGAACACTATAATTAACGAATTATTTCAATAACGATTCGATGACCACCCATAGATGATTTGATAATTAAAATATGCTCGGAGAACAATACGTTGTGTTCATTATTTTTAAATAAATATTTAAACAAACACAATTATGGTTAAAATTATTTTCGATAATCTATTCGAAATCGTAAAAGCTTGCTATACTTACATTAAATATTATAGTGTGTTATGGCTAATTTATTATCAAAACACATTATTTATAGATATTTAAACACATGCAATTTTTTGTAATAATATTTTCTTTGTTTTTTTTTCTAATGCGTTGAAATTAATATTTCACATTTCAATGACATTCATTTTATTCTCTATTAAAACGTAAGACATAGCATTATGTTTTAAAAAAAATATATTATTATTTAATAATGATTTATATTATATTTATATATAATATATTTAAAGTTATTTTTGGCAGTCCAAACGCCTTAGTGGTTACATTCTTATAACATAACTTTTTTTTTAATGTGATAATAAATTTGTGTCGTATAGAAAATGTGTGTGATATTTTTATAGTTTTAAAACAATATTTTGATATTTATTTGACTGTTGGTGATTCAATGTTTTGTAGAAATCCAAGAATAATTTATATCTACTTTTATCTTGATTATAGTTGATGAGCATAGCTTGTTCGCCGGTACTATATGTTATGTTATGTTTCACTAAAATAATTACCATTAGTCGTCGTGGGAATATTTTGTATAATGTATTGAATTAATATATCTACCCACCTTATTTTATAAAAAAAACATAATCTTTATAATTCTATAAATACCTTAAACATAATTATGCAGCTTTTTTAATGGAACCTTATTTCAAATTTTTCAATAAAATTATAAAGACTGCAAAAATGTAAATATCAACTAAAATATTATTTTGGAAATAGACAAAGTTTTATTATTATTTATATCGGCTATCAAAATTGAATGAAAAGTGAAATATATATTTCTAAAATGTCTTGTTTGTTTTATTTATAAAATAAATGAAAAAATATATGTAACAAAAAAAATATTTATATATATAAAATAATAAATATAAAAAAATTAATTTCTTTTATTGTCCGGTTGGGAATTCCACCATACCTGGAACATATTTCGTTTATATACTTAAGACGTCAATGGACCGAGGAAAGTGTCTCTGTGTAATATACATCAATATATCAAACGTGGGCCAGCGGCGGGGGGTCCAGACCACTGCGGGGAGTCGACATTAAGACAAAAAAAAAATCAAACAAACACTAACAGTGGGGGAAAGAAGCACACTCTTCATGACTGTCGTCTCTCGGAATTACACGTACAGACGATATTTCCCTTCTTGGTCGCCTTGTGCACGCTCAACCGGTCTACAAGTTTCCTGATGCCATCACGAGAGGAGTGAATGAGAATAATTGGCTCGATGGTGGATAAACATAAAACACATACACACACACATAGTTAGCAAACACGTCGTTGAAGGATTAATAAAAAAAATGTATTAAAAAAAAAATAATCTCCGAGTCATTCATGTGTGCTATTTTAAACCACTTATTTTACCACTTCATCCCTATACCTAATGGATTCTAAATTTATATGCATATTTATCTATAACATAATATTTAATCGTAAATTAATCACATTTTATAAGTTCTCCATTACCTATATTTATATTTTAAACCCATATGACAGTAATTTTAGGTTACATTGAAAAAATTGTGAATGTTTTGTCGGTTATGCATTCAATAATTAATTAATTTAAATAAAAATAATATCACATATATACAGAATTAACCTAATTGTATATTAGATATTGCATGATTTTATTAAACAAATAGCAATTATTTTTATTATTTAATATACCTTTTTCAAGTATTTTTCATTAATAACAAAACACCGAATTCACGTGAAAAATGTGTAGGTAAGAGATGTTATTATTATTTTTTTATTTCATAAGATATACATAAGTAGTTATTGGCCTATTGGTATATTAAAACAATAAAATAATAATTATCTCGTAAAAATGTTATCATGCATTTTATTTAGAGAGAGGGGTATATATCTGGAATTGGTAAAATGCTTTGTTTTACACTTGTTATCAGTTACTATAAATGGTGATTATACCATTTGTTTTATAACGAACTCGAAAATAAAATATATTTTGTAACGCTAAAAAATTAATTTTTAAATTTTTTTCACATCAGGTCATTTAAAAAAATTAAATTTAACGTTTTTACATCTGTTTAAAAATGTCTACTTTAATATATACGTATTATAAAAATAGGTGTATTTAAAAGATGGTATATTTGTTAGATATGTTCTTCATCATTATTATTGTTATAAATTATAATCTATAGTTGATGATTTTATAGTTTGTATTTGTTTAATATGTATTCATATGCATAATAATATAACAAGCACACGTATTGTGTTATTTTTTCTAATGGCTATAAGCAAAAGCAAGACATTGTAGGATTTTAATCCGTTTATATTTGTGTGTGTATGTGTAAGTATGTATATTTCAGCTCACACATCATATACTTTCCTCGATCTTCTGTCTTATGATGTTTATGTATATATATATAATATATATAGTATACACACACACATTTGTGTGTGTGTGTGTGTGTGTGTGTGTGTGTGTGTGTGTGTGTGTGTGTGTGTCTGTGTGTGTGTCTGTGTGTGTGTGTGTCTGTGTGTCTGTGTGTCTGTGTGTGTGTGTCTGTGTCTGTTATTCACAGTAATTAAAAAAAAATTGCTATAGCACGATAAAACGAACGGGTAATTACACGATCTGACAGCTGAGCCTGCAAGTTTCATACATATATGACCTGTCAACATGTTATTTTTTCCACCCATAAAAAAAGACAAAGAAGAAGTGAGGGAGAAGCCACAATACGATGGTATTCCAAATAAGATAAACATCGTTTACATATACACCACATATACATATTTAGACCCGGTTTTTAGAAACTTGTTTGTTTTGACCATCTGTTTTAAAATATATATAACTACAATTATTATAATTCTCAAAGGAACATTTTGCATAAACCCATTGGATTTTCGTATAATATTTTTACATAAAATTATAGATTCTTATCTGATATATCAAGGGTCTACAGAAAAATGGATTATCCGTTATTATTTATTATATTACAAATATAATATTATTATAATCTAAAATTTCATTTTTATGGGTACAATTTTATTATACTGGTGTTTTAGTTATTTTATTTTTTCCTTAAAAGTTAATTTATAATTACTTATTATATTTTCTAATGTTATTCTGCAATTATTATGCGTTTATTAATATATTTTTACCTTTATTTACCTCTATAATGCACAATATTTTTACTGGCCTCTTGCGTGTTTAAAATGATAAATTGACTAGGTGATTAAATTTAAAAACTGATTTAATAACTAGATTAATTTCAGACCTTTCACCAACCCTTTTTTCCAAATAGAACTAAGATAATATTCACGAGGGTGGGTATTAACTATTTATTAAGTCTTATATGTATAATGCATACTTAAATAAATACAAATTTCAATAATTACTGTAATTTAAATGTTCCGTCATTAAAACAAACGTATATATTAATATTTAGTTAACTTTCAGCACCTAGTTATAAAAATAATCAATTTGTATTTATGTCATCGACGAATGAAGATTAGCTTTTTTTTTGCTGTTTTGTTAAATAAAAAAAATAAATTACTGAGACAAAAAATTAATACTGAGCAAATACTGAAATTATTTTTAACACATAATAAATAAATTATAAAAAAAATTAAGAATTTATTAGCCAAATATTTTAAGTTGGATGTTTCTATTATAACCTTCTTATATATTTTTATAAAAATAACAACAGAAACCATTTTAAATCAACTAAACTTGCAATATTATTTATCATACATACAGTTTTAATTAAGATTTTATTAAATTTTTTGTTAAGTTGTCTAAGTTGGTACCTTAATGTATTTTTATTTTTTATTTTTGTAATAAAACTTCTCAAACGTGGAACTTGCAGTGGATATATGTTATTTGTTAGTTATAATACTTATTATGTATAAGTTATGTGTGTGTGTAGAAATTAAAGGCATTTAATCGAAACCGGGTCATTAATTTTGGCATGTATAGCGTGTGGCCGTCAAGACCTGTCGGCTGATGACGGGTCCGTCCCACTTTGATAAACAAACTGCATTTTAATAACTATTATTAAGTTAACCTATAAAACCCAAACATTTGCATACATCATTAGCGCGTCGACTGTTTTTTTTTCTGATAAAGTTTACATTTTGTTCTACTCGTTCTTTACATCAATCAGTAAGATAATACATAATTATAGTAATCACATTGTCGAAAATTAAATAGATAATTAACACTGGCGTTCACATGGTAATATAGGTATATATTATAATTTAATATATTACAGAGGGTTTTCAATTTCGCTGTCATATTCTTTTATAGTAATATATTTATTAAATCATTGTGTCAACTTTATAATGTTACTTTTTTGATTTATAAAGTTTTATTATATTTTTTGTAATAAATACTTAATACTATTCAATATTATTGTACTTACTATGAACTTTTTTATAGTATTAGTTTTTTCTTATTTAATTTGCTATAGCCATTATGATAAGAGTGATAACACGTATAGATATTTTATAATTATACTAATATATATATATATATAATTTTTTTCTATAATTATATTATTATGACAGGTACTTATTTAACTGCCATTTTGATTTTGAATTTTGTATACTCTGTGAATTATGGTATATAGAGTCTATATTATTAATTTTCTTGTAGGTACATATAAATTATAATAATTGTTTTATTATTTTCCGAATTAATATAGTCTCTATAACATTTATATATTATTTAAAATTTTAATTAATATTTAATTGAAATATTTACTTGACTATTTTTTGTCAGGAAATACTGAAATACGTTGTAAGAAACCTATAGATTAAGAACAATAGTTAAAGAGTTGAGTATAACAAAGCACATCATCATTTAACAGTTTTCATAGCAAGGGTGAGATATGTTTTCAACTTTGAATTAATGATTCTATGTGTAAATATATTATTTGTATTGTGTGTACTTCTATTTTGTAGAACACCTAATAAGTATTTTATTTGTGCAGAAATTTTAACGATTTTAAAAATTATACATATTTTATCGGGCCCATTTAAATGTTAAACGAGAAGTGAAGATAGCCAATCATTCAATTTTATTAACCACATAACCACATGTAAAACATGTTATGCTTAAACATTCATTGCCTCATTGCCATGATATTTAGAAACATATATTATAGTATATATACATACCGATATATTATGCGCACCTATATATATTTAATAAAACATGATATAATTTATATTTTTTTGAAATATTTGTATATCATAGTAAAAGTTGGTTGAGTTCTTGGGCCAGTCTGCAGCAGCGTTTACGACAGTTACAAGCATATAGGTTCGCCTATATTCTGATATTCTGTATGTATGTATATATCACATTTTATACCTACCTATGTAATAATAATAATAATAATAAAATGATAAAAGCAAAAAGATCCTGCACGCTGTGTAGACGTGTAACTTGTATAAATCAAAAACGACATTGCGAATCGCGTCTATCGTTTTATGTATCTTTTTTCTTGCTCGTTTCACGTTTGTTGTATAGGTTAGGTAAGGTTTATTATTATGAATACATATAATCCAATATGTATGTACCTATATATGTATATATATATATATATATATGCACTCTGCACTGCAGACGTATTCCGTCGGGTTTTATCGACCTGCGTTGTTTTTTTATAACAACCGAATTTCATTAGATAAAACATTATAATTGTCATAGCACGGTTAGATATATTATGTATGTCTATATGTATGGCCAGAGAGATTATATCTCTATCGGTAACACTGCAACACGAGATTATATATATGTATATATATATATATATATATACGCTTTACACGTAAACAAAGATCTGCATCTTTCATCTCAGACCAACGAATAGAATAGATAATATAAAATCTTGATGTTTATACAGGCGTATAATTATTATTATTATTATTATCTTAATCATAATATATTATAATGCTGCAGATTTATCCTCGCATATAGCGCCTTTGATGCAGGTATTATTGTTGTATAATTTTTTTTTTTTTACTCATTGATGATTATACCAAACAACACCAAACTATTGATATTGTCATATATTTCTTATTATTATCTATATTATAATTTTGTACCATGGTTTTGGATGATTAAAATTTTGCCACAGTGATGATTATAATTTATAATACATTTTTATTTACTTAAACTTTTAATAAAACGTACTGATATGTTTATGTTTTTCTTAAAAAATCAACATTTATTTATTTAATATTTCATAGAGATAATTTATATAAAAGAAACTATAAGGTCCGTGTGATCATTAAAGTTTGAAGTTTTCGACTGCAGGAGGGTATAAAAGAATTATATTATTAATGTTATACAAGCTGACGGATGGATAAATATGGTGAGTCGGTTAAAGGATTCCTGTATGTATATGTAAAATATATAATATTATATTATTCATTTATGGTGTTAATTAAATTTTATTTCAGTTTATTTTCTCTATTCATACTTAAAAAAGAACGATTCAAATCCAGTTGTTGTTATATGAAAACCAAAAAAAAAAAAAAAAATGTATAGGTATTGTTTAATGATTTGCAATTTTAAAGTATATTGAAACGTATTACTCGATTATTTAATTGTTTTTATCATAGACTATAAATATAACGTATTAATGTTTACTTTATGTTTATATAAAACAAGTAATAACGAACTTATTAATTATTATTCTCAAATAATTGTATACTTGTATATTATATTTGTAATTTTAGAGACGCTAGAAATAAAAAAAAAAAACGATAAATTTAAATAAAAAATAAAACCTTAAATATCATTGGAATCGTAATAAAAAAAAAATATACACATATCAGGTGTAAAATTTACGTCTCTCGATGGTTATGCGTAGACGTCTACAACTGGTATATGATGTTGGTTTTATACTACCTTTTTTATCTGGGCCCGACATCTTTTAAAAATATTTCTGTATTTCGGTTGACATTTCGCCTTTGTCCGGGGCCCCAACTTTATACGCGTAGGTATGTATCTTTCTCTATATCAGTTTACCTTTATTTTTTAACCGGTTTATTAATTATTATTGCTTACGAATATCTTCAAGTCGTATCATATAATTGTATTTATTTATATGCTTGTATATGTATAATTTATACTACAGTCGTCTCGGTTAAGACAAAATAAACGTAATTATATTTTTTCACTTTATTATATTATCTTGACATATTTATTAGATATAATGGTATTGTAAATAAAATGGTAGATTAATATTTTATTCATATCCTCCATAATATACTATTTATATATATATATATAAGCAAATTATAAAGACTTTGATTTTATATAATAATAAAATATGCTATTACATTTATAAAGTATACAAATTTAAGCTCTTGTATATATTTAATATACACTAAATACATATTATATCTCAATTACTTTCTTTCGAAGTATAACAAACAATAAATATTATGTTTATATTGTATATATCGTATATACCTATTATATAAAACGCGTATATAAAATTAATCATTATGACTACAACTACTATAAAGATGAGTGGATAACTAATTGCTTATTATTTTATAGTGGTGTAAATTACATTTAGAAAAACTCGTTTTATATATTATATATTTATGTCTATAAAAAAATTGTCTTTTTGTGTATGACTATATCCGTACGTATTCTGTTCACACTCTGTAATGTGTTTTGAAAGTCTTCTTATGTGATGCCCTCTAATATAATACTTATAAAATAGAGAAGCTACTATTGTTTTTCATTGTTTTTTTTTTATTTTTTTTTTTTTAAATCGTGCATAACAAATACAATTTAAAAAATAATTGGTGGTAAATTTATTGGTCATCTACCTAATCAGTCCGCGATTTCGTTAAATTTGGAGTTCCTCTGTAAAATTCCTGATTATTAATGCATCTAAATTAATATTGTTTGTCAAGAAATTTTTAATGACAGTTAATGTCATTTAATGTTATTTTGGCATCCGTTTGACTTGTTTTTACGTGATAATTTTATTTGTCGTGTTTACTTCTTCTCGCTATAACATGGTCGAGAGAACGACCAATTAAATATAAGATACCCAAGGAGAGTCATAGGATTCTATGGATTTATTTAACCGTTGCTGGAGGTAGAAATGGATTAAAAGGATTGTAAAATATATTTTAATAACCACGGATTCAGTGATAGTAACCATAAATTTATAATTTATAAAATAATTATAACATAATACTTTCATACATGTAATCTTAATATCTTATGATAATATATGGCTGCAGTGTTGTAGTCCTATGGAGTTCATGTGTTGATAGTATATTTTGGTCAAAGGTAGTTCACTTGCCTTCCTAATACATAGTGTGTATTGGCAATAGGTCTTACAATTTTATGCGTGTGTGCGTGTTAATCTTAATGTTTCGGTCAGCAGTTAATTGTACATAAAGTAAGGTTCATATGAATAGGTGTCATGTAACATATTTATATTTATAATTGTTACACCGATTTTTGTTTACAAATAAAATGTATAAAAACCTAGTAAATTATTCGTATGTAATACTGTCAATGAACTCTAGTGAATGTTTTTATAAAAATATTTTTTATAGATTAAATCACCTGAAAAATATAAAACACAACGTTTAATAGGTGGGTATTTAAACATGTCATGCGGTGTGTTGTGTTCACCTGTAGCTAGTTATTTATACTATCCACAGACATTTTATGATTTTTAATTATCCGAAAATTATATTTAACAAATTATTTATGGTTTTACATATTTGATTTGTGTTAAACAAAATATTATAAAATGTAACTGAGGCAAATCACTTGTGAATTTATCAAGGCTTTAATTAATTCAACTATATTATATTATAACAAAAATAATAAGATAGTATATTATAGTATGAACCCGTATATATATATACTACTTTTGTTTTTTTTTAATGCCATTAAATTTATAATATGTGTTATTATATGCGCGTTATAACCGATTACCGTGATAATATCGTACTTTGGCTATTTGTAAGAATCGTATCTGCGTACTTATACTCACATAAATAAATGACCCTCCTAAACTCATCATTGTGCCCTTTCTCCAACCGGCCGGCCGGCCAACTAGACACGCACCGTATCACATATATATATATAATAAAATACACATATATACATAATAATAATATGTACCAGATAACGCGAACCAACTCCGTACGCAGTGGCGGCTGTCAATCAACGAGTGGGGAAAAAAAAAATAAAAATAAAGAGCTCAACTGTATATGGCGGCGGCACTCTTATACACTGTATACGACACAAAGACACGAGACCCGATTTAACATCATATATGTATACACATACGTATTTATCGAGTGTCGTCTTACACAAAACGGGACCGACCGAGGCACAATGCCACCATGTAACCAAGCCCTTTTCATGTCTGACGCCGCTGTGTGCGGACCCTGCAGGCGGAAAAATAGCACCCTACACTTCTACTCTGAAAATATACTACCAAGTATAATATAATATTATTAAACAAAATGATTAGAAACCTGTGTTACAAAAACTGTGGTAAAAGATTGCGAATGTGTGAAATTATATGATCGTTTAGCGTATGATGAGGTTATTAATTTACATTTTCAATCACTATTTTTTTTCAAATTCTATTAGGTAAGCTTCAAAAATGTATTTTTCATGTTATCTTAAATCGTAAATTTCTAATGGTAGTTTGTTGAAAATTGTTGGATCAATATAAAAGAATATGAATTATGTTAATTTGTTATGCTTAGTTGGTACTTTGATGTTAAATATTTGTTTAGTATTATATTCTTATTCAGTTTTAAAAGTAAGGTTATTTTTTATTTTATAATGAACCAAAGCTTTATAAAATAATTGTCTTACTTGTAGTACATTTATATTATTGTATAACTCAGGGATGGTCAAACTTTTTTTGGCCACGATCTACTAAAAATATACTTCATCTTTGGGGATCGACTTCGATAAAAAATAACTTTTTATTATTAAGGTATAGACCTCCGTAATTAATTTTCGTGTGCGTAGCCTAAAAATAAATTCTAACTCGATGGACTTTGAAATCGTTTGCGATCGACTGTTTGGGCGCCTCTGGTATAAGTCATTTATATGATATGTATTTACGTCATTCCATTTAAGATTATGATACACTTTTATGCCTACCTAAGTATTTTCAGTTAAATATTTTAATGAAAATTTAACAGTTACATGTATTTCAATTTTCAATCTAAACAATTATTTTTATGTACCTACAATATACTTAGATTTATTTTATTTGGTTTATTAGAATTAACTATATAATGTGGTAAAATGTAAGTTTTTTCTTAGTTAAGAAACAAATTATTTTTGCATTGTCATTTTTGAATTTTTCTTAAATCACTATACGTATAGTAGCAAATTTTTCATTCTTTTAACAAATAGTACTATATTTTCTGCATAGCAATCTAATTTTTCACGTATATTAAATTCATTTATTTGGTTTATATATATATATTAATTAGTGTAGACGATAAAGTAATCCTTTGAAGTACACTACATATTAATGACGTTTCTTCATTTAAGTCTTAGGTTATTATTTTTTCGGACATATTGTTTTCTATTTTTTAAGTATGAACTTAATGAATTAAAAGTCATATACCTTTAACATTGAATTTATTAAACATTTTTAACAATATTATATGATCTGTAGTGTCAAATGATTTTGCTAAATCCAAATAAACAGTAGCAAATTTTTTTTTTCAAAAGAATTATAAATGCAGCTTGATACTTTAACGATTGCTTTTTCAGTGCTACTACCTGGTTTGAAATCGGATCGAGTGTGTACTGTTTGAAGATTGTTATTTTCTAGGTAATTAACTAGTTATTTTTTAATAATTTTTTCAAAAGCTTAAGAAACATTTGATATTTGTAAGATGAGGCAATAGTTTTCAATGTTAGATTTATTACCTTTTTTGAGTACTAGTGTTATTACTGACGTTTTAAAGCTAACCATAATAATAGATGTTGTTATACTTGTATTAAAAATGTGTGATAAAGGTTTAATCAATGAAAGTATATTAATTTGAGAATTTTTACTGTAATTCCATCTATATAACTCGAGAGAAGAATCATATTTTAAAGATTTTATTGATTTTATTATTCCTTCTTCATTAATAAAATTAAAGTTATTAAATTAAATATCTTTGGTGCTGGTAGTTAGTTGTTTAGTATCTGTATTATTAATGACGTTTATCGATTAATTTGTATGTTTGACTATATTAATATATTCACAGTATGTACATATCATATGTATACGATTTTTAATACTATAACGAATGTCACTTGTAATAATAATAATAATAATACTATTTACGCGGAAGTATGTAATTTATATACGATAAAATATACATATATATGTATATAATAATATATAAACATCATAAAATATATTGTATTATATTATGTAATAATATTATTCATTCAGTGTGCATTGTTCGCCCTTGCAACCAGTGCGATTTGCTCTGGCGAACTGGAAAATGACATTTCAGCAGCCGACCCGCGAGGATGCTATGGGTGGTTGGGAGGGTTGATCTAAGTATAAAAATAAAAGGCGGTGGATGGAAGCACAGACCCGAACGGACGTCAAACGCCGTTCGCTGGCCGATATTATTATTGTCTCTCGCGAAACACATTAATTTGGATTTTACGCGAAGTTGTTGCATCAGGGGTTCGATACAATTCGCGTGGTGTCTAAATATATTATATATAATAATGTGTATATACTATATAGGGTTCATGCCCGCAATAGTGGACTTTAATTAAGTTATTATTTCGTTCGATTCGTTGTTGCGAAGGTTTTTATGATTTTTTTTTTTTAGTTTTTTTTTTTGCCCCATTTAATAATAATCATAATCGAATTTATTCACTATAATACACCAACAGGAACGAATAAAATGTTTTACAGATGAAACATCATTCAGACACAGTATATCTACTGATAGTAATATTGTAAGTATAATAAAATTTTAGTTCGTACCCGGATTTAGGTTTTCTCGTGTCGTTGGATTGTGAAACAATTTGATACGTTTTCACCTAACCTTAACGTTTTCAATTATTTTGTTTTGGATTGCTTTTCATTGGTTTTTATATGTTTCAGCTGTATATATTATTTATAGTCATTTATGAAAATATACTTACGAAATATTAATATAATATATATAATCAGACATCGCTAAGAAAAAAAATTTCTCACTAAATATTCGTTAATAACTTGTTAAATCACGCATGATTACCGTTAAAATATTTATATTTTTTTTTATAACGACAGACTACAACGACATAATGGTATGGAACCGTTATATTATATGATTCTTATTATAGTATCAATTCCGCATCATTACGTTATCGTGATAATCGGTCATCATAAATTCATGATAATATCTTATTATAGGAATTATTTTTCTATTCACAAACAATACACTTACACTCAATAAGAGTATTAAATGAAATAATTGTTGTCTCATATATAAATTAAAATTTATGTGGAATTTTGCACGTTGTTTATTTTGTATAGTACCTATAGCTGCAGTTTCGTGATATTTATAGTATAGATATAATCATTATAAAACTTCGATTGTATTTTAAGTCTGTCTGTCATACAAAACCCGTTTGTATCCGTGTTTTTATACTAATTTTTATGAGACTTTTGTTCATTTTTTTTCTCTGAAAAAATAACATAAACTATTTTATGCACGAAGGAAAGCCATCCATCTAAACTGTAAATGATTGTGTAAAATGTTTGCGCTACGTACCTACATATAGTTTTGAAAACTGACATTCCTTTTCTTTTTGTATTGTCATATTTTATTGAAACACGAATTATTTAATTTCAAGACAACACCACCAATTATGGTATTAAATATCTCTATTTCAGTTTAAGAGGAGGGGGTATTATCATATAGTTATATTATATTTCTTTTAGGTATTAAATCATCGCAACCATTTCGTATATATATATTTATTGATACATTATATTGTTTGAATGTCTACTTTTATATTCTCGTCGTTGCGTGTGTGTATGAAGTGTATCGGAGTGAGATACAAATGTATACACACACACGCACACATTCACATAAGATTGTTGATGGGTGTATTGTATGTACATTATATATAAAATCAGATCCCCTTGTAATAACAAAAATAAAACAAAATAAATTTAATAAATATGTCTTATAAGTACAACTATTGTTGCTTTCTTAATCTATCTATATCTATATATATTATATTCATTATTAATATTTATTCTGTTTTTCGGAGTACTTTAGTACTTATATATATATTATACGAGTTGTGATAGTCGTGGAAACGGCGGTAGAGTGTTTTTATAATCATCGTAGTTATTATTGGTTTTCGTGAGTTTTTCCGATATTAGTCAACGTTATAATATATACTGTAATAACCAGCATAAATCAAATTGGATGTACATATATTATATGTATATGACATGTATATGTACAGGAAGATATATAAGTTCATTAATTTATTGTACCAATTATGGTGATGGTATTACTTTTATTGAATCGGTTGTGTGTATGTGTGAGTGTGTGTGCGTGTGCGGTGTGTACATAAGACTTGAGTTTTTATTTATTTATTTTTTATTGTTTGTTATGCGTTGCGTGATGTGCGTTTTGCGCGCCACGCGGCGGTACCCTTTGACCGGCGCCATTCTTTATTGATATAAAAATCGTGTTAAACTGGTTACTGCTGTTGCGGCGGTACTATAATGGTGACGGCAGTGGTAAAAAATATCGATTTAGTATTATGATAATTACATTGAGTTTTTTTTAATTATTTATTTAAGTTGTGATTCTTGCCATAAACAGACCCTTGCTGAGCGATCAATACGGCAACGTGCTTTCTGCAAGCAGCTTGCTGATCTCATTTATATTTTAAGCCCAGTTATTTGTTTTTCACACCCTGTATAGAGTTCACAATAAAACCTTGCCTCTCAGTGAAACACAATATAATTATAGTATAGCGTATAAAATACTATTAAAACTCTCATAATCTGTATAATCCAGCTTTAATAGATGTATCTACCTATAATTTATATATTATAATTTATAATATAGATTAGAAATTTTTGTTATACGAGTTTATATGTTTTTAAAATGTCGTTAAGCGTTGCTCGTAATTGAGCTTTCAATTATGCACGATGTGCTGGATATTAATTTCAACCGATAAAATCGCCAATAAAGTATATTAAACGTCAAAAGATATAATTACGACTTGAAACAATTGAAACAAATTAATATTATCTATTTGTCTTACGCATTGTTTGATGAAACCATCGGAATTTCAAAAATCTATATAGATTATTTTAAACTAAAAATATTTTCAATAGTTATACATAATACTGTATTTTGTTGTTGTTAATACATTAAATAACTTTGAAATAATATTCAATTTATATAGTTTCAATAAAATTTTTAATTAATTTGCGCTCATCCTTAAAGATGAAATAATAGTTTTAGAGATTATATTATATTTATTATATTGCTTATGCATTTTAAAAATAACGGTTGTTTTTTAATATTTTTACCTTAAGAACATATATTTTAATAAGCTGTAGAATTGCTTATTCATTTCTATTTGACGTATCCTTTTGTTGTTTGGTACCCATTGTTTTATCTCGCGATATTATCTCGATTGTACGTCAACGCACAAAACACCGAAGAATGCAATCCTTTTCATCATTTTTGTTTCCCCAGTTTTATTTTATTTTGTATACTGAATGAAAAACAACCAACAGGAAGGCCATTCAGCCGGTTTCTAATATGTAAAACGACTTATTGTGTGTGTTGCGTCTGTTGTCAACGTACCAGAGTTTACCTTATGTTGTTTATTGTGAAATTTTAGTTTGTCCAGACGAATAAATCTTTAACCTGATGGAAAATTAAAAAAGCTATAAACATATACCTATGTCAGAATATTTGTTTATAGATTTCGAAGAGATAAATTCTTTCATATAACGTGGATTCTCTCTTAAATAATTTAATAACCTTATAATAATTAATAGGATAAATAAAATAACTACGTATAATAATATAACATATTTATAGGTATTATAGGTTTTGTAATACAAATGTTGGTACATTTATTCAACATGGTACGATAGTGCTTTGTAGGTTTTGCTGAAGATCCTTTATCAATCTATTTAATACAATTCGAGACTTTAAAAGCGAGCATATATTGTTCAAATTTAATGATATGAAAATTAGTATATTTTTGTGCTTTTGTAAACTTAAATTCCACATAACAGATAATTAATTTAGAAATAAATATAAAAATATAGAAATCGTATTTTGTAAAAAAATAAATTGATAAAAACACATTGTCACAATTGTATTTTTATTGAATCATATTACTTTGGGAACGTAATACATTAGAAATATATTATGTCTAAAACGTGTTTCCTCGACTTATTTTAATGAAAATATTTCGTTGGAATTGTAATATATCGAGTGATGAAATACGAACCGAAATAAAAAAAAAAAAATATTTAATAAAACATTTCTTAGATAATACGTTTTATTTAAATATAATTCCAAGTTTATATTTTTCATCGGCTTAATTTTCAGAGTATATACCCTTTCTAGTTAATACTTTTCAAACAAAATACGTTTCGATCTAGAAAAAATATTTTCTACTAAAATATAGCAATAGCTTCATAGAATACATGTTGACAATATAATGTTATACATACTTGAGCAAACATACCATGAATTTCATAATATGTATATTATTGAATCAATCAAATTATTGAAACATAATCAAGTACTATAAACCGCAACATATCGAATTCGTTCAACTTTTGACCGCAGTCCTCGAATATATTATGAATGTATTTATTTGTTTAATTTTTACGCGTTCGTGTTTCAACGTAAACATGTTACGTTTGTCTTATTTAAACTACTTAGGTAACCACACAAACGCGTTTATAGACTGTACAACTAGGTACTTATAACTACTCGCTGTAGGTACAAAGATTTTCGTTCAATCACATTAGATTAAGTAGATTATTATTATATATTGATATTGTAACCCTTGTAATTTTTGTACAATTTCGAATACGCGAGGATCTCTAATAGAATATAGCAATGGTGATAGTATTCTGCCGTAGAAATATGTCAGATGATAGGTACACAATATATACATATATACTTATAATAGTATTGTTATCATACCGGCATCACGACATATAATATTTTAAAGCACTCGTTGTATATACCTACCTTGTAAATAAACCATTCAAACAAATAATAATAATATAGATTAACGATACGATAACATAGCAGGACACATTTTCCCTCCACATCTCGTATCGCCTTGATCTTTTATTGTGTCGCCTCCTCTAAAACACACGTTGTGGCAGTAGGTTTATAGGTATACCATTGCTATTTATACGTGTTGCAGTAGTCTAACGTGTTTCTGTCTTTAATAATGGGTTGTGCACAAGGGGCAAAAATAAAAAATATAAATTGGTTAACGCAATATTTTACTGAAATTAATTTAGTACACGTTGATCGGCGGCGGTGGCGTTGATGGTGGCATCCGTACGATTAGTTTTTCGCCTGAATAGGCCGAGAGAAAAAAAAATACGATAGAATCGTTCGCCTGATCGATCTCGAATAACATCGCATGGTGAACACGTTTGTATTATTTCTTTCGACAAGAAAATTATTATTTTTTTTTTCCTTTTATCTACTTTAATTTAATATGTTGTTGTATATTTCGGTATCTTTTACAAAGGAAAAATATATACATGCGTATAATATATGTACTCTTACGCATGGCCAGTTCAACTTATCAAAAAAGTCAAAAAAAAAAAAAAAAATCATTTACACTTAAAATTTCATTACGTGTCTCTGCAGCAACTCGTTTTAAATATTGATAATAATAAAATTAACACTAAATATATAGTATTCTGCACTATAGTGTTGTTGGTGGCTTCGACAATTGTATATCGAACCACCTCCCTCACCACTGTTCATCCGCCCTACGTTAATCTGTCTGTATATTAAAAGCCGACCAAACCTGATTAAAAACATCCATTAGACGATGTATATATATATATACAATATACATATATTATTTTATCTTTCACATCCGACAACGACGCGACTGCCTCATCGCCACGGTGCTCGGTGCTTGACATAATAGCAACAACAACCCCCTTCGTCTGGTGCGCGCCTTTCGCATAAAACTCGGATCCAAATTAGATTACCGGCTCGTGAGCGGTAGGGGCTATATTTTCGCGGCCTAACTAGAATTTATGGGTTATTGTAGCACGCAGGGTTTTTCGCCATGTTTCGGTGCCCGCGTTCGTGACGCCACCAACCCCCTACTTCTACCCGTTCGAATGTTCAATTTTGGTTCTTCTGACGTATTTGATTATAATATTTTGCACGCACGGGGTGCACGAAAGTTCCACTGTAGTTTTTCTAGACTGCAGTTTCAACTAAGTAGGTATAACATATTATACGTATTCAAGACGATGCTAAAATGTTTACCGCTTATTATATAATCCACGGCCATTCAGGTTTACATATTAGTCTCAAAGAGTGAAAACATCTAATTACGTGAAACTATATGCTACATAAAATTACAGATCTATGAATTTTCGATAAAATTAAATATACTAGAAACTAGCTGGGCTTTTCTTACGATTGTATAAAACAAATATTCAACTGCTTATAGCATCTGTTATCGTCGTTATCGTAATAATACATGTGCAATTATTTATAGTGTTTGAAAATAGTTAAATCGTTTTCTATCATGCTGTCATTGATCGCATAATGGCGTGTTTGTCGGTGGTAAAATTATAATGCTTTGTATGATATATACATTTATAATTACACATATAATTCCAAATGATGGAATTTTGATTTTAATAAAACTGCAGCAGTTTCAATAACACAAGCGATCGTTGGCCTTGATCGAACATTGTGTTTGGACGATACACGTTTTTGCGCAGATAAAATAACAAAATGTCATCGTTTTTCGGTCGAATTTTATGTATACAAATATATTATGTAGTTTGTCGAATAATATAAAATGTATACAATTATATAATACGCGTATATATATATATATATATGCCTACACGCGGATTGGGCGCCCCAAAATAGTATTGGATAAGATATAAGATGGCTATTGTAGCACTCTGTGCATTGTCAATATACTTCAGTATTAAGGGGGACTATAACTGTATGTACCTCAACATATTATATAATGTGTATATATAACAAAGCTATTCTCTGCGTTGTCTTCGTCGTAGTCGACAGCCGTTATACCTTTTCGCGAACAATATGTTGTCTGATGTGTATATATAAGTATATTTGTGTGTGTTTGATACGGACCACCCGGTATATATGTTTTATGTATAT
This sequence comes from Melanaphis sacchari, assembly GCF_002803265.2. NCBI lineage: Eukaryota > Metazoa > Arthropoda > Insecta > Hemiptera > Aphididae > Melanaphis > Melanaphis sacchari. Next base: position 3,974,397 of record NW_020271560.1, on the reverse strand, counting down.
ATAAAATGTTTATGTACGTATATAGGTACTTGCGTACATGCGTAATTCGTGTTCCGGCGGGGTGCGCGCGCGGCATCGGCGGCGACGGCAATGGAGTTGCTCGGCGGTGCGTGAACGAAATGTTTTCGAGGGGATGATTAAGACACGGTGTGGTGATTTATAAAAATGTAATCACTTTGTCCAGGCGAAGACGGTGTAGCGTTTCCCCCGGGACGACGTGCTGCACAGTAAATGGATGTTTGCTATACAACAATGTATAAAATATAATATAATATGTACATTATACACATATATATATGAGTGTGTGTGTATGCGTAATTCGCATACTAGCTACCTATTATATATACATATTATTTGACTACCCAATGACGCCGCCTCCGTTCGAGTCTTTTGGGTAAATATTTCTGCACCGCATTTTCAGTTCGCGAATTTTTCAAAATGTTAACCCACCACAATCAAACTGGGGCTTTGCTATTCAGCAAAAAATAAGACAAATGAAAATAATAATAAACGAAACAACCCTCATATTGTGCAGAAGGTTATACATATTATGTTTATATGATACGACGACGTGTGTAACATATATATTGAATACGGGGTAGGATTCGCGACAATGGAAATGGCCTGCGGACATAATCCTGTACATAAATGTAGTGTTTTGTGTGGTGTAAAACATCTGTGTTATAACACACATAATATTATATTATTATGTACTCTTCGTCTATAGTGCACTCTCCGAGCTGCACCGAGGTCGATCGTCGTCCGCTTATAGGGTACTTAATAATATAATATATAATAATATGATATAATACATGACGTTATTTATTTCACAATAATATCACATGTGTTACGGTGATGGTTGTCTCCCCGCTCCATTCTGTAATCATACACTCCTCCAATCAAATTGACAATGGTATGATTATAATATTACATATACACGAGCAAATTTTTAACGCATTGTGCTTAGACAAGTATATACGAATCAAGTTTTACGAGTACATCTGTATAGTCATGGAATGATTAGATAATAATACTACTAGAATTTAGTAACGATATAAGTATAAAATAATATTGTATAGTATATTGATTTTATATAATTCACGATGGTGATTATTTTGCAGTATAATTATTAATGTTTTGAAAATTATTTTTACCTACATACGTTTAAGTGATTCGCTATATGACATTTTTGAAAATCAGTTATATTTTGGCTATTTTTTATTCTCATAATTTTTATTTAATTCCATATTTCGAAGCAGAATATTATTTTGAATATTTCGGTGGAAAAATCAAATTTTTGGCACTCATTTAATTTGTTTTAAGTAACATTTAAAATTTCAATGATCTAAGTAACCGAGCAAAGTTTGTCTCAATTCTACTTTGGCATAATAAATTAAAAATATTTATTATCATTCATTGATAAAAAATGGTATTAGTATTATATATTTACGATATTTAGTCCATATGTATTATCAATACATTTGAGATGCTATAAGTCTTACTTCTATATATTTTCATAAATTACTCATTTATTTATGTTGATCAATTAACGCATAAGTGCAACTTTTGTCTATGATTTATATAATGTATTTTTCTTTAACAAAATTTCGATATAGATAAGCTGTATTATTATTATTACTATTTTTTATTATTAAAAAATAATTAATTTGATTAATTTCTTACTGAAGTAATTTAATAATTGGACCACGCAAAAACGTGAATTATTATTACATATTATATTAAAACTGGTTTGAGTTATTTTCCTTACCTACCTGCTAATAATATTTGTTAGGTACGCCGCGCTATATGTGCGTATAATATTTTATCATCTTATATATACTTTATTCAAACGTTTATGTGTGCACAACGCTGGTTAAAAATAGCATATACGCGCCTTTTTAAGTCATGTTAACAAACGACGCTCGAATGGTATTATTATTCGTATTATCTATGCATTACATGCTGACAAAACTGCGGCAGGGTTAACCGGGGCAGTATACAATTTGAGGACAAGACGAGTTCTCATTAATGAATTTTATTATTAAAAGCAATTACGGGAAGGGGTGAGAAATACCATTAGCTCGTCATAATTCGTTGTCCCTTGCTATGTATTTACTCCACGTGAACGTTTATAAGTGATACCAGACCACTTCCGCGAGAGAGCACTTAACTCAATTACCACCCTAAGCGCTTATGGTGACCGCGTGTGTCTTCTTCCGTTTTTACAACACTCCTGGGGACCACTGATGCTTTCATCTTTAATGCATTTCTCTTCATTTATCATACCGGAAACTGTTCAACTGCACGTATATGTATATATAGGTACATTTACACGATGTACGCGGAATGGGACCGTACACCACTTATCGTAATCTACGTTATTTTTTCCTTCCCGCACGAACTCATCATTTTTCAAAGATTGCACGCAAAAAAAAAAAAAACGATTTAGAAAATTATTTTCCTCCAAATTTATTATTTGTTTTTTTCCCCCGTGACAAGGAGTAATTTATAAATAATTTACAAACTTTGTTTTTGAAATGTTTATATTTTCAACACAAAATTTTATCAATAGTACTATTTTTAATATATTCATTATTATTATCACAGAATATTTAACATTAGCTGTATTTTTCGACGGTACCTATACGTATTATTATTTATATAAAAAAAAAAATATAAGTAATTTGTTATATTCCTATTTGACTAGAGAACAATATTATTTTCGTTTAGTTTTAATTAACTTATATCTTATTTTCGTAATTATAATTATATAAATCGCGTGTACTTAAAATTAAAACATAATAAGTGTTCATGTTATGTTAGAATATTTTTAGGAATGCATTTGATGGTTAATTTGTAATATTATACAACGGAAGTAGGACTTGTAAAACAATATAATAAAAAAATAGAATTCTTTATTTTATGTTGACGTTGAATATTACACAATTTGTCTGTGGTACAATATGTATATTCTATTACATTTAGTCATAAAAATAAAACTAGTATTTAACTGTTTGAATTACCGTTTTCAGTATATTTAAAATGCTAACTCTCCCGTGGGTTTTACAAATCAAATATAGTTGCTGATAATTATATATTATATCGAATTGTGTAGTCTGTTTATTGCTGTTATGCAAATATATTTAGATTTTCAGTCGTTTATCTTAAATAGTTTTAGAGAAAAATGATTTATAGTATAAGATTAGTAATCTTACGTACCTATAATAAGATAATGGGTACATATTTTATTGGTAAAAAACTAAGTTTTTTATAATTCATATTTAAAAAAAAAAGTAATATTCATTTGAATTAAATATACAATATACAGATATTCAATAAGTTTGGAAAGATCATTGAACTGATAAGGACTGACTAACGATAATTTATTATATAATAAATTAGGTTGTTAAATATTTTATATTATAAATGTACAGCAATGTTATTTATTATTACTTCATGAAAACATTAGAATATGCAACCAGTAATTAAGAATTTCCAAATTTATTATTCATCTAATATAATATTCACAAACATAAGCACATTATTTTCACCGATTACTTATATGTTAATTATGTCATAAAAAATATACAAAATTATGAATACACGATTATAGGTATTCGTGAAATGTTATTAAGTTATAAAAACTTAACTCAAATAATAGTACAGATATATATTGTTGAGACCACTAGCTACTCATATACATACATTATAATATAATTATTATGGGATATATTTAATACATAATTAATTTCAAATAATAATATAATTGAACACATATTGTACCTATAGATTATAATATAAGTATATTATTGAGAATAACTAAACGAATGTTCATACCTGCAGTGTACCACCTATCGATTTAAACTTGCATACAAACTACTGAAAACTTGATGAATCGCCTCTTATGATCAGCAATAATCAAAACGCGCCGAGTAATAACAAATTTACACATGTATCTATTGAACGTAGTAGGCTTAGCTTAGAACAATATAATAGTATATATAGTATGTGAATCTCACAGAAAAAAATAATATAAATTATTCCGTTTTCCGAGGCGGACAACAAGTGCTGTTTAAATATTTAAAAAACAATTTAAAAATAAACAAAAAACAAAATAAAAAAACAAAATCATATCGTATATCTTTAAAGACAAATTATATGGCGTACGCTCCTAAATTAAGTTTATGGGGATCATATAGTGGTATATATTATCCGAGCGTATGCGATACGTACAGTATAATAATAAAAAAAAAAAACAGTAATATAATAATACATACCAAACACAGTTCGGTTGAATTTTTCTCCGCGGTAGAGAAACGCGAGGTGCAAGGGCAGAAAAAAATGTAATAAATAATATAAAAATATAATATGAAAAGACGTATATAACAAAACGTAATAAAAACCTCGCCTGCGTTGGCGGTGACAGCGGAGTTATATTATGATGACGACGCGATCACGATGCATTCTTTATAGCAGAGTAGTGTCCTTTGTATTTATTTTAATAATATATCGTATATGTGTGTTGCGGCACTGGTCACAGCTTGTCAAAAGCCCTGGAATTGGTAAGCAATTCCCTGGTCAGCCTCCACGTCTGCTTGGCCGCGTTCTCCAGACTACCGGGTGCTTTGCCTTTAAACAGGTCGACGTGCGGCAAAAAGTAGTGCGGGCACCGCCGGCACTGAAGACACGAGATGAGCTGCAATAGTATGCCGTTGATGCGGTCGCCCAAGCACGATTCGTCCCATTCTATTTCAAGCGGATGTTTCTCGCACTCGTACAGCAGCAAAGTCTTAACGTGGTAATTGGTGACCGGGTTCCCGGGAAGATCCAGGTGCCGGTCCCTGAGCGTTTTTAGCACGCTTAAACACCGTTTCCGACAACCACCGTACATGAGTCGGTTCTCGACGTCCACGAACGACATGACCCACGCGTCGCCCTCCAGCGCCGACTGCTTGCCGTGGAGCGTCACGCACTCCTTGGACAGCAGGTCAAATCCTTCAGTCTTGACTTCAGCTACCAGGTTGGGATGCGGCCACGGGATCTGCGGCAGTGGCCAGTGTGCAGACGATCTAGGCCATATGCCCGCGCACTTGAACGACGGCGTGATCTGCACCACATATCGCTCGCGGATCCGGAGTTTCACTTCGCTGGTGTCAGCGATCATCTTGACCGAATCCCGATACGCGCACTTGTCGCACGCTTGCGCTACCAGCGTCTGAAATCGGGACCGGATTTTGCGGGCTGACAGGTATCCGGACGCCGTGATGAACTCGACCCACAGGCTCATGCTCCGCTTGCGGCCGTCGCTAAGCTTGAGAACCGCGCATCCGGGCAGCGATCCGTCGTCGACGAAGTTGAGCACTCCCATCTGGTTCAAATAGAGCACGATCTCGAACTCAGTGGGTGAAACCACGTCCAGGCCTTCGTACCGACCGTTGCATTCGACCAGCGACGATATGAATCGCGGTTCCTGGGCCTCCACCTCCCGAAGCACGTCCTGGACCACCTTGCACACCTCCCGGATCGTCTTCGCCGCGGCTGTCTTCCGGATCATCACCCGTTCCGCCCAAAACTTGCCCAGCTGATACGACATCTTAGTGTGGGTGGACAGCATGTCTTGCGGCACCAGCATCGCGGCTTCTGTGACTGTTGCACCGGCACCGTGTCGCATGTCACCTGATGCAAGTCGCCAACAGTGGATCGAGTTTCCGTCACGACATGACCGTGCGATTATATCAATGTATTATAATACACCGACGACGCGTGTACGCGTGAACAGACGAGGAAATGAAAATATTTGTATATTGGTTATAATAAAGATTTCGGCGGATTCGCGTCGAGAACTATCGTTGTATATTATGTGGGTGCAAAACCGACGGGTTAGGTACGATGTACGATGATTGATATGAATTACTTATTAAAAAACGTGAGCGACAGTAACGTTGTGTTGTGTGCAGTGCGAGCGACGTTAGACGTGATACTGCGGTTGTGCGACGGCGGTGTCGGTAGTCGCTCGGTGGGACTACGACGACGACGGTATACCGACGGTGGTGTCGGATGGTGGCTCAAGCCGGGCGTTCCCGCTCGTCGCCTCGGCGGGGCGCGGTCCCGTGAGGCGTCAACTCCGGGGAAACGCCCATTTCGCGCGCCCGCGCTCTCTCTCCCGCGAGACTATCGATCCGGGGCGGGTTCCGGGCCGCGGACTACGATATCTACGACACATTGATAATAATATAATATTCTTCGCCGCGGCGTGTATGACGGATTTTGCGTCTCGACCGTACAGGCTGCCTTTTTTTTTCTAACTTCTTTTCCCCCTATTTTGTTTTTTATTCCGTTTTGTTTTCTTTCCCGTGATACGTTTTTTTTCCCGCATTTCATGGTTTGCCCGTTCACGGGTGTGTGTGTGTAGAGATTTTTTTTACCATCTCTATAAGTATTTTTTTCTTCGTTGTATATTTATACACTACTCTTTGGCTACACTCGGTATATTCACATATAAGTATAATATACATGTCGAAGCTCACTTGTAAAGTATACTACATACAGGGTGATTCATCGAGTATGATGCTCACCTTCGTGTTTTCCTTTAATACTTATATTAAAATAAATTTATAATAAGACATAAAATTTTTAGGAATTCAAATACTTTTATTTTCAAATTATTCATATTTTTTTGTAATGTTTAAGGAGTGTTCTGTGTTGATGTAAACTTCTGTATTTTAAAAGAAAACATTTTTTCATTACTGTAAGTTCTGAATAATTTTACCAAAAATTTTTATGTTACCAATTTTTGAATTTTTGTATTCAAAATTTGAATAAGTTTATAATTTTTTAATAAATAGTTATTTTTAGTAGATATAATAAATCTTAAAATAAAAGGTTCTTGTATTAATAATATAGATAGGTATTAAAATCAATTTAATAATAGATTTACTATTTATTATACTAACTTGGAAAGCTTTTACAAATCGGATATATTGATAGATTATATACAATTTTCAAATCATTAAAGCCGCCGTATATATTCATGCACACCTATTATTATATTATAATCCCATATCCTTAGCACTTAAAAGTTAATTCACTTGATTGAATTTTAATTTTGATACGTTAAAATAAAACGTTCAGAAAAATTATCTTTTACCATGGAAGTAGTCAGACTAACTAAAGTATATAAGAATTCGAATAAACTTATAATTATAATAAAAATATGGTTATAACCGTGCTCGTGAATCATTCTGTATGTACATCGGTGACTCTGTAACCGTTTTTCTTTTGCTATCTCTCTCTCTCTCTCTCTCTCTCTATATATATATATATATATATATATATTATTTATCTGTCTCTTTGTCTCTTTCTACGTGTATATGTCTTATACGCATAAACGCACGCATGCTCGGGCAGGAAATTCGATACGTTTTTTACCCTCGAAACGACGCGTTTTCATAATTTATTATACGAGCCAAATAGATATATACTACTGATGTGTGTGTATGGTGTGTACGATGTTTGGTGTTTTTTTTTTTTTTCATTCCAACTGTCCACGTAGTGTTTATTGCTACAGGAAAATGTATTTTTTACGTATTTATAAATAATATATATATACCTATATCAGTGTATCCCTAAATTTTAAAAGTTTATATAGGTATATATTGTGTATTTTAATATTATATGTTTGTATTATGTCAATGACGTCTATTTTTACTCATATAATTCATTCGTCGATAAATGTTACAAGCAATTATTTGTGTTTTACATTTCTCATAAATTATACTTTATTATTTTTTTATTGATTGTATTGTCTATATAGTATAGATAACTATGTATAATATATTAGGTATAGTATCATTTTATCGGTATGTATATACTTCTGGAACATTATTTGGGTATTGAATACGTCAAATACAAGTTGATCAATAAATATATATATTTGTAGTTTATAAGATATTACCTATCGTATTTCTATTTAAAAAATAAGAGTTCGTTTGAAAAATTTGATTTTATAACCTTTATGCTTAAATAATGGTTATCTATTGGTTGTAGGTACTTTAACACATCTTTACATTTGATTATTATACCATAAAATAAAATGTTATATCTAGATTTTAGGTAGATATATATACCTACTTTTCAATTAACCGGTTGTAGAATGTTTTTTTTATTATTATGTGGATAGGTTTAAAGTTATTGTTTTAATGTTATAGGTGTTTATGTATTAATTTGTAACACTTGGTTTTTTATTAAAGTCATAATTAACCTGTTTAATGAAAATGTGTTTGGTAGTGCATAATATATTAGATATATTGTAAAGCGCGTTATGCACAGTATATTAATACATAGATAATTTACACAAAATGAAATATTTCAAATTTGATTTGTATATTATATAGTTAAATATAGAACAATATTCGAAATTATCTAGGTAGAAATTCGATTATTTACTCTTTAATGTTGCTGTTTTGTATAAATTTCTAATTTTTCTAACTAAATAATATGAATTCTGTTACAGTTTTAAACATAACATTTCACTAAACTAATTTTATATTGAATAATCATTCAAATCCAATAGAAAGTTTATATTATGTTTAGTTGTTATGCATAATTGTTTGAGTTTTATTTATTTAATAAAATGTTTAAGTAGGTAACTTTTAAGAATATAATGTAATATATTTATATAAATATATGATTTTTATTATATATGCAGGATTAGATCTTATTAAGTATCTCAAGCTTAACAATGAATTATAAAAAAAATATTAGGGTGGGATTGAAGTAAGTTTGATAAGAAATATAATATATACATACATAATTGTATATATCTATGTATATCCTAATAAAAATACTTGAATAAAACAAAAATTAATTTCTTGAAAAGTATTTAACCACAAATTCAATGTTTCAAATTTATATTTTGTTTTCGTTCTTATAAAAAAAGAATCAATTTGAATTATCAATATTATCAAATAACTATAAATAAGAGATGTAACTAAGTGGATCCATTTGTTTTGTATTTTTTTATCCAGCATAAATAATGTGTTGTTCAATCTAAATAAATTATATAATATGCAGCAAAATATCTATATTGCTCATTAAACAATATTTTAATGAATAATATTATTTTCTAATCTAATATATATATATATATAAATGTAGATATATATACAATATAAGGGTAGGTACATATACAACATATATAGAGTATAGGTTTTAGTTTGGAGTGTAAATAATATTCATAAATTCAAAAAAAATATACAATTAAAATCGCCACTCAATGACTTATTGATATTACGATATTTTGTAAGTCGAACATATCAGTTATATCCAAATATTCCATAGGTATATTTATTTCCATATATATACTCCTACATATATGTATATTTCTAAGAATACCTTTTTAATATAGTTTATATATTACACAATATATTAAGTAGTAAAATAAGTATATGACTGTTATAAATAATATATACCTATTAAAGTATATTATGATATTACGATAATACATATATATAGGTATACAGTAATACACTCACTCACTATTTTTTTAATTTATTTTTGGAACCATGTTTTGTTTTTAATTTTTCAATTTAATAATAAAATAAATAATTGTATTCTTTAAATCATTATATACATATTAATAGAATTAAAATGTTACTAAGATAATACTATTCTTACCTATTTTATAATAAATAACGTGCAATCGTATCTTATAATTTTTTATAGGTAATATAATTCATTAATAAAAGACTTTAATAAATTTGTAATAATTTTATTTTTCAGTTTAATTTAGAATGTAGGTAATAGGTATTCATAATATATTAGTATATTGTATTGTTTATGAATCATGTATTTTATGCATTTATAAAATATTTACATTCAAAATTACTAAGAGCTTAATACATTTAAAAAAAAAAAAGCTATCAATGAAGATACATAACAAATTTCATCTATAAATTTCATAGTAAATAGTTCGTTTTATCAATTTTTAATAATACATAATAAGTAATATGTAAGTAATAAATCACTAATAGTATACCTACCTACAAACAAAACAGAATAGCATAATACTGCTAATATTGCACACATACAACAAAAACGAAAAAAATTAAACAATATTATTGTAACTTAGAGAATAAAAATGTTTTATCAAAAAATAAAAAAGTATAGGTAGACATATTAATAACGATATAGTATAATATAATACAGTAAACGTATCCTTTTAAATCATTCAAGTGATGATTACGTGTGATTATAAGTTTATAACATATATGATGTATATAGGATACTTAAACATACTATATTTATAGCATATAAACTACTAAAACTACAGAGGATAATTGTTATCGATTCGAGAGATCTTTCTGGGCGGTAGCAATACATTTATATCTAATAATCAAATAACACATAGAACATTATATTAATTATCGATTTCAGCAATTGACGAAAACACGTTGACTAGCTTAGTAATAAAGTATATAAAAAAATTTATAATACTTGTATAAATATATAAATATTATGCGACGCGATGCGATGATAAAATGTACAGCGAAACCTCTTCTGACTACATCTCCGAATATAGCGGACACACTTTTAGCGGAACTGAGAGTTTGCGATATTTAAGAAGGTTTCACTGTACTGCACAGATGTTATAGGTATGTAATATAATATAATACGTCGCGCCGCGAAACCCCTCAGAGCTTATCGAAGGCCCTAGAATTGGTGAGTATCTCTCGGCTGAGCCGCCACACGTGCTTGGACGCGCTCTCCAGAGACGCTGGGGTCTTACCCTTGAACAGGTCCAGATGTGGTATGAAGTAATGCGGGCACCGGCGGCACTGCAGGCACGAGATGAGCTGCAACAGTATGCCGTTGATGCGGTCCGCAATACCAGTCTCTTCCCACTCGGCGTCCCGCGGATGTTTCTCACACTCGTACAGCAACAGCGTCTTAATGTGATAATTGGTGATCGGGTTACCGGGCAAATCGAGGTGCCTATCCCTGAGCGTCTTAAGTATGCTCAGGCATCGCTTCCGGCAGCCGCCGTATAGGAGCTGGTTCTCGACGTCTGTGAACGACATGACCCACGCGTCGCCCTCCATCGAGTTCTGCTTTCCGTGCATGATGACGCTGTCCTTGGACAGCAGGTCAAATCCTTCGGTCTTTACCTGGACGATGAGGTTGGGGTGCGGCCACGTGAGCTGTGGCACCGGCCAGTGGGCGGCTGACCGTGGCCACACGCCCGCGCACTTGAACGACGGCGTAATCTGCACCACGTACCGGTCCCGGATCCGGAGCTTCACCTCGCCCGTGTCCGACATCATCTTGACCGAGTCCCGGTAAGCGCACTTGTCGCACGCCTGCGCCACTAGCGTCTGGAACCGGGATCGAATTTTGCGGGCTGACAGGTATCCGGACGCCGTGATGAACTCGACCCATAGGCTCATGCTCCGCTTGCGGCCGTCGCTAAGCTTGAGAACCGCGCACCCGGGCAGCGATCCGTCGTCGACGAAGTTGAACACGCCCATCTGGTTCAAGTAGAGCACGATCTCGAACTCGGTAGCCGACACCACCTCCAGGCCCTCGTATCGGCCGTTGCACTCGGCCAGCGACGATATGAATCGCGGCTCCTGGGCCTCCACTTCGTGCAGTACCGTCTGCACCACCTTGCACACCTCCCGCACCGCTTTGGCCGTGGCCGTCTTCCTGGTCTCAACCCGTTCCACGCAGTACTTGTTCAGCTGATACAACATCTTAGATTGCGTGGCCAACATGTCCGACGGCAAAAGCATGCCCGCGATCAGACGTACGCGCGATCGTCGTCGCAAACAATAACAATAATGTCGTTTATTATCAATAATATTTCGCGTGCAACCTCCTTGCGCGGTCGTCGTCGGTCGGTGATCACTGTTGCAGTGTACTGATGCGGTGACGGTCCTGCTGCAGCTGCGGCGGTCGTCGCGTGCAGCCCGCGAGATCCGTTCGGTCCGTGAGCGCGCGTGCGGCGGCTGCGTCGTGCGATCGAACTGCCGCGCCGCCGTCGGGATCTCAGCCCACCGATTATAGCGACCACCTCGGTCACGCCCACTCGACCAACGGCGTGCAATCCGCCCGTCGCGCGCCGCCGCGGATCGATATCGGCGGCGGTGGAGTCGCAACTCAAGTATAGTGTAATCGTACCTTTATTTTTTCTGCTTGGGTTTAAAAGGTCGTATCTTATGCCCGCCGTCTTTGCGTTTCTTCACTGGTCTATTCGGTCTACTCTACCATACCGTAATATATTATTATAATACGCAATAAAACTATATATCTGTTAAACTCGACTTTGCCCGGGAAAAAATACAATCGACTTATAAGATACGGTGCTGTTTTGGCATGTATTGGTGCTATACATCATTTCATGGTTTCTTTCTTATATTTTCTAACGTAGTTCAAACTATACTCTCTTAAATGTCCTGGTAGATTTTCTATTAGAAAAATATGATATAAAACTTTCAGCATAATCGGGCGAGAGTAAGTTTTGGTCTATATATATATATATATATATTTATGTGCTACAAATTTTATTTTGACATTGTATTTTACTGGTATATTTGAATAACGAATACGGTTAATATTAATAGCTGAGTACTAAAATAAAATCTCTTAGCAATTGTCATGGTATATATAATAGGTCGGATATTATAGACTAATCGTTAGCTAAAATTTTTCATTTGTACGTATACTTTTGAATTCTCAAAGTACTGGTCATTACTAAACTGTATGGTCAACCAACCAATACTGCATTGACAATTATTAACACTTTTACCGGCAAGACAACAATTTCCCATAGTCGTAATAATAAAATGATACAAAAGTTACTAAAAATATATCAATAGGTATCCATTGTAATATCCATGTCTCACATTTTATAATATAAAATAAATACATGAAAATAATTTTAATCATAAATTAGTAAATGCTTAAATTATGTTTTTTTACGTTTCTCTAAATTTAAGCATTTATCAATTTATGGTTAAAATTATTTGCGTGTATTTATTTTAATTTGTTTTATAGGTACATATATTTAATCAAAATAATTGCTTATTATAGTTTACAAATATTGTGGGTCTAGATCTATAAGTTGGGAAACTCTGGTCTATACCATTATGTTTCAATGTTATTTCTATTACTAATGAAAACCTACTTATATACTCGTATATATATATATCTATAAGTAAAAAAATATTTAATTTTTTCGAACCAAAATCAAATGAAAGTGTGATCCACTATACTGCAACCTAGTGGGGTTGAAAAGTGAATAATTCCATATATATGTATACGTATATTCATTAGTTTTCTCCCTGTCTCTCTCTGTATAAATACAAAAAATATAGATATAAATAGGTATATATAGATGCAACTACTGGTTCGCTTGTGTTTTTCATTTTTTTTTTCACTCTGTGCACAGGTGCGAAGACTTCGCAGTCGCATAGTTTTCGAACGACACTTTCGTAAATGGTATTTGTACATATAGGTAATAATATATTCGTGTATATATATATATATATATATATATATATATATATAATGTACATGGACTCACGCGAGTGCTATGTGTGTAGATCGTTATACGAGTTTCGTATCATGTATACAATGGCTTGTTTTTAACCTAAATACTTATATTATTTATATATAACTTATTAGTATATATATATTTATATTGTTTATTCGACATAAAAATATATTTATTATAATAATAGTGATTTAAATACATATTATAATATACGTATTAGGTATAGTAGGTATATATATCTGCATATAATATATGTATAGTTCTGCGGGTAGTGTATATAACCTTTGCATATTATGTACAATACAAAATAAGTATATATATATATAAATGTGTTTCTGCTTGAGTGCGGTAGGTTTCTGTTTATAAATATATAAATCGTTTGATATATTGTCTGGATATATGTATAATAAGGCATGCAGGTATATATACAATGTGACTGTATGTAAATCTTTACTCCCTGCACTATAGCCTTATTCCGTCGTATTTGTCTTGTGAAACTCTTCTAATTGACCGGAATTTCTATACCCACTCCGCATTTTATCGCGGCCAAACGGAAATCCATAAATGTCTCGTTTAATGCCAGCTTTATACTTGTATTGTGTTCGTTTATAAATATATACCGGTATATACATTTATAATACGAGTACTATTCACTTACGTATACCACATTTTATTCCAATTATTATTTGTATCGTAGTTGCTAAAGATTGTAAAAATCGTTTTGTACTAATATGGTTTTTTAAACTCTATGCTTAATAAATTACTTACTAGCTGTATGAAGTTAAATTGTATCTATATTCTATATTATATAAGTATATACAAATATTTACTAGGAATAACTTTACATAATGACCTTCTACGTCGTTTTACTTAATTCGTCGTGTGTGCATGTTTTATGTACCTACATTTATAAAAGACCTTTAATAAGCAACTCTATTTATTAAAGTGTGATTTTTTTAATTCAAGTGTTATTTAAACTTGCAGTATTTTCAATCAATTTTATATAGTTATGAAAAAAGAATAATTAAAAAAGATTTTCATGTATATTTTGTTTTTAATAATCAAATAGAGTTTCAACTATTATTTATCTTATTATTTTGTTTGTTTAATTTAAACTAATATATTTAATTATTTATTCTAAAGAAGAATATATGTTCCTGAACTACAATCTCTTATTTATAAATTAAAACTAATTTTTTATCGTTGACATGAGCTAAATGTCGGTACACCAACTATATAGTCAGCAGGTAAAATTATATAGTAATTATTATCAGATTATTAAGATTACATTTAATGTTTTCTAATGTGGAATAAATATAATGTTATATAATTGACAGCAAATAATTATGTGATAAAAAAAAAAATAAATAAATAAATAAATTAAAAAAAACTGTTTCCAATTTTATTATATAATCAGATTAATATTTATTACAAGGGACGTGTAACAAAATGTGACAATGCACAACAAATTCCACCGTCGACCAACTGACATTCTATATAGGTACCTACTTGGACAATAGTCAATCATAATTATCATAATAAATTGCTCTTAATCAAACTTCTAACAATATAACCTTCGAGCTCTTAATATTTTTTCACAAATCACACTATGTCTATAATTTAGGATCTACAAATGGCGAGCGGTGAACAAACCTTTTCTGGCCTGCGGGCAAGATATTAATTTTTTTTCTTTTTTGAATTATCCATGTTTTCACTAACTTTTGTTTTAATTTTTTATTTTAATTTTATTTTTTTATGAATAAATGCGTTTATAATATTATTACGGCCTCCGAAAACTTCCTGAATTTCTTAAGTGACTTTCCAAAAATATTATTTGATGATTCCTGATATACGCATACCTACATCATACTATCAAATTGAACAGACCGAAAATAGAGAATATTGGCGACCTTTGACCGCGCATCTTCAATGGCGTCGATTTGTTATCACTTAGACGTATACACATATATGTATGTATGTTGTATATGTATACATGTGTTATTTCTTATTACGTCTAATTCTGTCTTTTCTATGAAATGGCCGCCGTTATACATATATATATATATATATATATATAGAAAGAGTATCTCTAGTAATCCTTATTGGCACCGGAGTTACAGTCGCACTCTTATACATGTATAGATATTATTATTTGTGCGCGCATCCTCGTGGGGGATGAACGTCACTTCGGATTATTGTAGCAATTTGTCGTCGTCTCTGGTGGCGTAGACTGTAGTGCATGTCTCTGGGGGGGCGCTCGCAAAACTCAATACAATGGAAAATATTACTTTTCGTATGCTAGCAGTTTGATTTGTGGGTTTACCGTATATTATGTATATATATACAATAGTTCCGGTGTGTGGGATCGTAAAAGAAACGACTACAGAAATAAAACAAACGCGTTCTGTGGAAAAAGCAGCACGTACCTTCAACCTTGTCGTAAAAAATGTGTCTAATAAAAATAATAATAGATATTAAAATAATATATTATCATTTTTCAGATAAAAACGTAGTTATTAATCTGCAAAAAAAAAACAGTTTGTAAAAAGATTTATTTGTTAAATCCATATTAAATTTACTGTGTTCGTATTTAATAGATATAATAATATTTAACTATTCTTCATATCAAATGATTAACTGTTAAGGTATATACGTTTTTATAGTCGTGTTTTGTATAATATAGATGTACATATATTTTTACTTAATTACTATTTTCACAATATTATATTGATATCAATTTATAATCATTTTAGTATTTTATTTTAAATAATAATTTTGGATTTAGTGTTTGTTAGCAATTTAAAAAAAAAACAAATTTTTATTCAACTGGGCAAATAAATACGCAAGTGTTTAAAATTCTCTGCCTTAATTATGACTGTACATAAACTTCTTGTTCAAAATTTGATTTTTATAGATCAAAATACTCTGAAAAATATTTTGTTTCAGAGTATGGAATTAAAATATATTCCTGTCGTTCGAAAAATTAAAAATCTTAGATGCTAGTAATTAAAATGGTAACAATATATATATAAATATTTTTTGAAAAATATGGTTTTAAAAATTTAAAATTATGTAATAAAAATATTTCAAAAATTAGGGATTTCTGAAATAATGAGTGTTTTAAATTTTAAATCTGTTAAATAGATCACATCCTGTATTCATCTTGAATATTAATGAGAAAAGCAATTTTTATTTGTGTCTGTGTATCTGTGTCTGTATGTCTGTGTATATGTGTGTTTGTATATATATATATATAAAGCTGTATAGTCTATAATAATATGTGTGGTGCGCGTAGGTTGCTGGGCCACCTCATCGAAACAACAACGCCGTGGAGGCGCATAAATCACCCAAGGATGCGGTGTCGGGGCACCCATTAGACCCGTCCGTGGCGCGATTATTTTTGGAACCAGCGTGTGTGCTACTATCCGTGTGATTTTTGCGATCGTGTGTGTGTGGCGCCTGTATGGCGTGCTCGGTTCACGCCACAATATTAATAATAAATAATAATATATAAACCGTTGAGCTTATATTTTGTCGGGTTTCGTGTGTGTGATGTGTACACGCGGAATTGCGGTTAATATTCACACGGCTGCCGCTACGACCCTCCTTCGGCAGCAAATATTAATTGTACATCATTGACGCTACACGCGCGTAAAAGTGTAATTGCGTAGTATATACTATAATAAATGCGTGTCATCTGAAAAGAAAAAATGAGAATATCAATTAAAGGTAACACCGACCCCCACCGCTCCCAGCAGGGTTACTATACATCGTAATCGTAATAAAATCCCCATTTATAATGTCCTATTGTAAACCGATAATCACACTATATAGGCATGACGAGTACTGAGTATTTTAGGTAGGTACTGCATAATAATATAGGTAACTACAGATAATTAATTATCATGATATTCGTCATCTTTGTCTGTGTACAGTATAATCGGTATATAATAATTTTATTTTCGCATATTCTCATTCTACAGCAATGCTAATAACCGTCGATGTATTTATTTATACGTTTATTTGCTCGACAAATACATTATTATTCATTGGACTAAAATATAATTATTCCGACAATATAATCGTATTATACGGTAACACGCCATCCGAGTCTATAGCGTACATAAAATATATTCCATCAAAAAAAATTTCATTTCACAACTGAACGGTTTTCGGCACGTGCATACGCCTATTTATATGTGATGTACATTTATAACGACTGAAATTCGACTCGGAGATTTAACGCGTATCTGTTTGTATATAATATAATGGTGATACACATAATAAGCGTACCGTCACTCGATTTTCGAAAAATTGTAATACGTTGGTCACGTGCAATTTATTACTATACACATTATTCATACAATGCTCGTACAGTCTTCGAATACGTATAAGGTCGTCGCTGGTGTGTCGTAAGAACTCTCTCTCTCTCTCTCTCACTCTCTCTATCTTTTTTTCTTTCGTACACACAAACACACACTGACGTGTGGACTTAATTGAATAAAATGTGTGTGTACAGGATAATAATAATTATCACAGTACGAAGGTGGTCTTGGAGCCTGTGTTTTGTGTGCGGCCGGCGACCATCAAGGTCCGCGACGGGTAGGCCACCGGGGAATTGTCATCGCCTAGACACAACATCCCTAATAAATTACTGGGGAGGTTCGTCCTATTAAAAACACGTGCTGTGCAGCAGATATAATATTTCACATGAAAACGACTGAGGACTTGTTTATTTTACTCACATAGTCTGCACTCTAATTATGTACGATTTGTATACAGATGATATTATATACATATATGTATATTATATATGTTTTCGTCAATTTAATTTTAAACATAGGTACCTATTAAGTTCAAAAGTCGCCAAATAAAAAATATGCTCATATGCTTTTATAAGTTACTTAAACATAACAACAACAAAATATACACATAAAGACTTTATTATTATAAGTGAACTTCTGCAACTTTGAACCATGTGTATAATATTATAATCTCAGATCTACAGGCGTGAACAAGTAGTCCCGCCTGGAAACTCGATAGTTATAATATTTGGTTTTGGTTTTTCACTATTTTATGTTATGTATAGGTACACTTGAAATAATGATTTTTACATAATTATACGTACCTATCATTTAATTAAAAAAAAACAAACCACTAAAATGTAATAATCTATATAATATTTAATTAACTGTATCCACTATATATCATAAAGGTCCCGTTATATTAGTTATTTAATTTCATAATAAAATTATACTCAATGAATGATTTATTTTTGGAAATCGTACGACCAATTTAATTTTTGTTTATTAATCGAGATAAAACGTGCGCGTATATTCCTTAATTTATTCGTAAGTACCTTTTATAATTTATTTGATCTTTAAATAAAGTTAATGAGTCCAAAAGTAAGGAATGAGTTTATTTTAGTATTTTTTTTTTTTTTTTTATATAAATACGCGTCTTCCCAAAAAATAATTAACCATTGAAATTCAATTTCGCGTTTCATTTACCTCATCATTATTTAAACACACTTCATAGTAACTAACACACACACACACACACACATATTATATGATTTTATTTAAACGTACCTACATAATATATAACGCACTGCGTATATCATATACATGGGCATATGGGCATGTCGTAGACCAACAACTGTTTAATAAGACGCGCACATAATATCGTAGCCATAAATTCCGATTTTAACGACTGTGTTTCTGGATCGCTTGAAATCTGAATACTCGCGACCTGCAAACGATAGTATGTTTTGTTTATTATTCTCTTTTAATTTTATAATATCAACTGTTAGTATATGTATATATCATGTACACATATATGATATAATGATGCGTATTAATATATCTTGTGGGTTCATTATTATTCTGAATTTCAATCTATGCACATACAGAGAATGTTATCTAGTTGGCAGCACGTTGTAATTTTTTTTATTTTATCGTTATAACGACAATTAAAACTTGATATTATTCAAATAATTACTTATGGTGAACATAAGAATCATATAATACATGGCACATCTAGCTATAACATATTATAATATGACATATTCGTATAGATTATTACTGGCAAATACCCAGTATCATAATCATATTCGTTACAATCATTTGACAGTTATACGTTTAATAACCTATATTAAACTCCTCAAGTATTGTATAACAAATAAATATTATTAAAAATATATGTAACCTGTGTTTTGGTACAGTTACATTTAAAAGTGATGATGATATGTGGTCTTTCTTTGTTATTGCCTTTGTGTTACACTATTTTTTAAAATTAATTTATTCATCATTAACTCATTATCTGAATAAACGATAATATTTGGCTCTAGATGATATATAATACGTAGATTTTCGTAGCCTTTTTCTCTCCGTGTACAATTATATTTTATAATATTTTATTACCCATATTATACGTACCTATATTAGTTCTTATACACACGCAAATAAACGGTCAAGACGTCAAATTGACCTGTAGTTATGTTAAATAATAATATAAATGCAACCGGTAGCGTCAAAGCTAATAGTAGAATTTGAAATGCTCTGTAACCAGTAATAAACTCTATAGATGCCACTTACAAAGCCACTTTTACTAAATAGTACAGGAAAATGCAGAGCTACTTAAAAAGTTCTTCTTAAACTAAACAAGCTTACAAGACATATGTCAAAATATTTTTTTTGTCCGTGTATAAAATATTATTATGTATATAATATGGTAAGTATAATGTATAAAAAGGATAAGTAATACCCCTCTTATTTCGTGATTATTTCAAAAATTACTGAGAATTTACAATTTTAACGCTAAAAATTACCAACGTGAATCCTATTTATTACTATAAATGTTCATCAAAGTTTATGATTAGAGCATTTTTTTCTTTTGGAAAAAGTATCTATTTAGACTCAAAATTCCACTCAAAATTTAAAGTATACATTTAATCTAAATATAAACGCCTTTATATAGCTACCGAATAATTCTCGTATATTTTAATTATTATAATTCTCACATCGTAGTCTGCGGCATGGTCCTCGTCACTTATCTCGTCACTTCACACTCGAAAACTATAATATGACCGATGGATGCAGATCACGCGCTACAGTTTGTATATACATATATAACAATAGGGGGACGTTGACGACAAATTGCAGTAAAATAAACGCGCATGCATGGGGTACGACCCCAATATATAATACACAAGACTTAATTTAATAACATTCACTGGTTGTTTATGTAGGTGAACTACGCTTTCGTATATATTACGCGTATGTGTGTGTTATATTATAATATTTTATTATACTATGTACAAACAATGAACGCAAACACTGCTGTGTCGCGCCCCTATCAGAGACTAAACCATAATCGTATAAGAGTGCTGAGAGACCTACGAAACGTCCCTGTTTTATGGATTTTCGACCGTATGATAATAGTATATGTACCATGATTATAATATAGCACGTTTAAATAAATCGAAATGCGGGCGTAAAATTCACGAAAAAACTTTCGGTACAGTGAAAATCGAAAAAATATATCATAGTTTGCGTAGTTTACATATTTTAATGTATCTACTTGCAACGTTTATTCAATTTATGACGCTCTGTACTTCCGTGGTAACTCGATTTTATGTTCTCTCTTTTAAAATAATTTAAAATAACACACTTTCTTTCCTCTTAAAAAAAATATTACTTAAGCCACTAACTTCGGATGAGTTTCGATCTGTAACTAATGCAATATTATATATTTTCTAGGGAGTCTTTTTTTTTATACCTACAGTAAAACATGATTAGTACAATTTTATTTTGTTGTTGTTCTATGATTAGGTATTAGTTGAATGTGTAATTTCGGGCTACGGCCATCAATAGTATTTTTGAAAAGTATTATTTATAATCATTACCTACTTACACAACCATCATCAATTTCGGTGTGTACCTACATCCTACATTACTATAATACGAATAGAAGAACATTATATCCTATCGATGGGTTTTTGTATAAATAACCGCACACTTAAATATAATATAATAGTAACATAATAATTTATTTACATAGATAAAAATCTTAATGACACGTAATGCGCCAACATTAATAAAAAACGATCGTTTATTCGATTATTATATAGTTAATTTGCATTAATCACGAAATTTATTCGGTTGCGTGAGCTTAAATAGACGCCAAAAACTGTAACATTCATCACTCGTCGTCACCGAGTCTAAATTATAATATAATATTTTATGTAGATACTATCAAAAAATATCTAAATAAAATTCGTAGGTATTATAAAGATAAATCATTGTTGTGAATACTAAAAACTTATAATACTCTAAAAATTAGTATTCTATTGATTTATCATTGTTATATTTTAGTATTTATCTTTATACAATGATTATTCGGTGTCTAATAATGCTTCAGTTATAACATAAATAGTTTGAAAATTATTTTAGTTTTCGATAATAATCCTAAAAAATATAAATTCTTGTTTTCAGCAGTAATAATATATAATATCATCTTTGTTCGCAGGTGTTGAAATACTGTGATCATTTGCACGGAAAATGGTACTTTTCGGAAATCAGGGCGATATTCTCGCGCCGGTACTTATTGCAGAACATCGCCATTGAAATATTTATGGCCAGTCGAAGTGAGTATTTATAAAATATATTATACATGTACACCAGATCAATACATAATATGTAGTACCTATGTATAGTTATCGTATTATAATTTTTGAAAGTTACAAAATATAGTTACTTGATCACCATATTTTCTAATTCTTGAATTATCTTGTACTACTTAAGAGCTTCGTGGTAACACAGTCGATACTTATATTTTTTAATTAAGAATTCTTCTTTTTAACTTTATGTTATTTATCGATAAGTTAATTTGAAAATTATATGTTAGGGATAATAGTTCATAATCTTTAAAAATGGTTAAATGGTCTTACAAAAATATAAAATAGATGTAAAATCGGCTCTATGTTTTATTATACATGAATCACAATATTGTTAAGTCACTAGAGCCCTCAAATCTTTCAAACCCATTATAATTATTATAAAATTATTATTCGCTAAATAATACACAATAGAAAAAAAAGAGTTCTTATTTGAAAAATAGAAGGTGGTATCTCCATAAAACATTCCTCAAGTAGTACAAGAAATCTCAGGAATCTTAAAATATTATGGTCTTTAAATATATTTAAAAATTCCAAAAGAAATTTTAAATAACTAGGTTACTCAAGAAGAAGAATGAGGGATGATAATATATTTTCGTGTACTCGTGTATAAGAATAAATTATGTGATATCTATTTAATAATTGCACTCCGTGGCGGGCATTATATAATTTCATAGACATTTTAACGTGTTCTATTGATGCATGTAGTATTTGGTTGTTGTGTGATAAAAATGCAAGTACCTATACTGCTGTTTTGTTCCGATGCACCAGTCCCGCGTATTAGATCTTCAAGCATAAGTATATTCATGTTTTACCATTATAAACATATTTTTTTTATCATAATATGGACTCGTTAACATCAGGTGGTAGGGATGACACGCAAGGTGTTCTATTAAACCTAAAAGTAGCCCAAGTGTAAGTATATATAATGAAATATAATAGTCATACATCTATAGTGTTATCAAACGCACATGACGTATTATATACTTATATTAACACGCGTGTTCCATATGCCGTCAGGATTACATATTTTTATTAAGTCGCACCGGATGGAATTTTATTCCCATATTATTTGTATATTACATAATTATATTCCGCTATGACAGTCGCGACGCAAGTTCCATACAATTTTCATTTTTTGATAGTATTATTATTTATTTATGTTTTAATTATTCTAAGAAAAATAGATTAGATTATATGTTGTTTGCATTCATACATAATATGCTAAGTTCTACACTTAATTTTTTTATATTATAGTGGATATTTAGAAAACGATGATCAATATAATATACTGAATTATAAAAGGTAGATAAGTATGCAATTAATATTAGCTATGATAATTCAAATAAGTAATAATAATATAAGGGAATGAACTAATAAGATTTCAAGTACAGTGGACAACCATTTAGTTTTCCATCTATGTTTTTAGAATTTCTCATTGTTTATATGTGGTAGATATTTGTGTGTAAAATGAAGTGAAGTGAACCAATTTATTTTATAGTAAAATGAACTATGAACATTTTCAGCCAGAGTATTTAGCCATAAGTATTACCTACTTGTGTTTTTAATTTGAAGATTTGTACGTACGTTTTAATTTCGTATTTCGTATGATCAATTTGATCTGATTATTAACAATTTTTTTTAATTGTGTCGGTAATTGTTAATATATAATATATATAAACCTATGAGTATAATCACGTAATAATTTATATACATTAGACATCTTTCATCCTAGTATTTAGAAATATATTTGACAGTTTATGAAATCAAGTATACAAATTTAACATAATGTGTTATCATACCTCAGAAATTAAAAAAAAGGTTTAACGATTTTGCAAAGTGGTTGTGATTAAAAGAAGTGTATGTTAATTATGAGAATAGGATAACCAAAGATTATTAAGAATTCACAATTTCCAATCAAATGTTTAGAATTTATTTTTTTAAAGCTGTTAATTTAATGAATACTCATTCTTTTAAATGCATTTTTTTGTATATTATTCTAAATAATATTAATTATGAAAATAAAATGTATTTACAGTGCAAATTGTTCGCATGGTGAATTGTACGTAGTTACTTCGTGCAGGCTAGGTATCTTATGTATCTCGTCTTGCGTTGAAAAATAACATTTGATTTACAGTCGTGTGTAATACACAGAAATAAAAAGCGTTAAAACGACATTCGTAGCTATATACCTTTCTGGTTAACTACTTTTAAATAATAAACTCGTAAATATGTATAATATCGTCTCTGGAAAAAACTACTGAGACTGTCATCACTCATAGCACGCGCCGACTAACGTGCTATAATCATATTGCCGCTATACAGTGTGTAAGCCTAAATAAAACTCGTTTCGATACGAATCTCCTGGTAGGTAAAAGAATACCTATATATTTTTTTATCTGTGTGATGTGTGATGTGTGTGTGTGTGTTGTGTATATATATTTATATTATATATTACCATTTTCGGACCTCATGTCTCGTCATAAGAAATATCATATTAGTATATCCATAATATTTTAATCAGAACACATAAGAAAATATAAATTCTATATCCGAGTAATATAATTATTATTGAAATTTTTAGTGGTCTACACATTGTGTTTCAGTTGAATAAGAAGCAAAGTTCTTAGTTTTTTTTTTTTTTTTTGCAAATTCCACTTCCATTTGTGAACACAAAACTTAATTGATTACATCGGTGTACACCATATATGTATGTATTATGTAGATATATTTGTTTTAAGAACTTGTTCAACGAACAAATCCTGTGCGAGTTTTGTTATATTATTAATAATTTATCTCCCCCGTATCTAAAACCACTTTTAATCCGTTTTATATTTAATTTATATATTTAAGTACGAAGAAAATGTACCTAATATGTGATAAAATTGTGAAAAAAATTTATGTTTCTGGTTATAATATTATACATTTTTATTATAATGCGTAGGCGTTGATTAAAGTTTACCCGTCAAACACTGGCCTTTTTATACTTTATTTTCCCACCTCAAAATGAGACCTGCAATTTTTCACAATTATGAAAAAGTTATTAAACTTCAAGTGATTTATTATTGACTTAAATTTAAAGTATTTTTCAAACAAGTAATACAAAAAAATGATATATAATAAATAATAATATGTAGGTATATACTATTATTAACATTTCAGTATTTTACCGTTAATAATTACACTCGATATGATATAGATTGCAATTATATATATTTTTCATAATTTTCTTCTCTTATTAATTAACCATTATATAATACTATAATAACTAGCTAATTCTTTGTCAATGTGTTCAACAAATATTTTTAACTAACAAAATTTTATATCTATCCTGTCTCTAACCTCCATTACTATTAAACGTGATAAATTGTTAATTATGTATGCATATTTTAAAGGATTTATCCCTACTTTGTTTTTCTAAATTCTCTTGATAATAGTTTATTTTTAACTTTTTAGATTATTTGATAATTTGAGACTAATTAAATTTAAATTATCAATTTATGCCAATCATAAGGGTAATTTATGAAATTGAACAATTTGAACAAAACTTTATCATATTATAAACAGTATATGATTACGGATATTTAACGTAAATAAGTATAATTTATATTAAAAAAATATCTTTTCAAGGGTATTCTCAAACCAATGGATCGCATATAATTACAAATATATGTAAAATTATTATACTTCTACCCGTTCTATGTAACCATACATGGATGGATTCTTGATAAATTGATATTATATTTTAACACTATATGTAATTGTATAATGCTTATTTTATACTGCACTTTTCAATTTAATACTTTTATACATTAATATTATTATTTTATGATATATCATAACAATCTGAATCGATAAATTTGTGTTTATAATAATATAGTTAAGTATAATAACCGATTATATAATATTATGTATATAATGATTTGTTTTGTCGGATTCCATTACCGCCCTAAGTGTGTGCTTTAGTGTGTATAACAGACGTCACTTCAGCAGTCAAACACATAATATATTATGTATATATTTATACACGACGAGACAATTTTTTTCTCTCATATTATTATTATTACCATCAGCTCTCGCCACCAGTTCTGTACGGTGTTTCTGTATACGCCCGACGACATTCCAATTGAGGTTTTTTTTATACAATAAAATATGTATAAATGTAATTTTTTTTTTCTACTTGCCGTCGCGTCGTAGTAACTGTTTTTTTCAACTACTCTTGCACCGTCGTCATCGTCGGCACGGCTTTTGTCTGTCGTCCAAAGCCGGCTCGCAACAGATTCCGAACCGGACACAATCGGCTCTCCAAATCTCACAGCCAGTCCAAATTTTATACCGACACTACCTA
The DNA here is from genome assembly GCF_002803265.2 of Melanaphis sacchari. Classification (NCBI taxonomy): domain Eukaryota; kingdom Metazoa; phylum Arthropoda; class Insecta; order Hemiptera; family Aphididae; genus Melanaphis; species Melanaphis sacchari. Next base: position 3,947,820 of record NW_020271560.1, on the reverse strand, counting down.
TATTGTATCGCTTTTTTCGTTCTTATTATATAATATTACATGAGCGTTTATACACCGGGATTTGTGACCACGATCACGCCATTAAATATTATATAGCGCACGCCGCGCACTTTTTTTTTTATCACTACCACTCATGCGTGTTATTAAATACCGCGTGTAATGACGGTTTTTGGCCTATCCTCACAAACCACAGTTCCAGATCACGTCACGACCCATGTATATTATATTTTATGACATCGGTCCAGATGGGCCTGAGTAATAAATCCGGTCAGCAGATAATTAAGACACTTGCAGGTCTGATCGCCATCGCAAAAATACAAACGTCTCGTGTGTGTGTGTATATATGTATATGTGTGTATATTATATGTAGGTTTATATATATATATATATTGTATAATGTATATAATTTGCTCAACTTGGCTCTGTACCGAACGACAACATTGATGCGGTAAATTTTTTCACTATCTGTCATATCTCGTTTGGTCCATAACTCAGCAGAAATATGTGGTTTTCAAGACTATTGAATCAAATAACTAAGACGAGTTGATATATATGTATATTGTTTATGATTATGTGAATACCAAAAAATATTTATTATATAGTTTGTGTTTCGAATAAATTTCCGGGTGAATTATTTTTACACTCTAACGTAAGTTTAAATATAGATATATAAAACGATTAGAAATGTAAAATGTGAAACACGTTTATTATGTTAGATAAAAAAGGTAAAAATATAATTTATAAAACACTCGATTCATCTTAAAAGTTGTTATTACTTCTTTTGTTAATTATTAACTATTAATATTTTTATCAGCTTACACAAATTACGCGCATCTATCACTATACTACGCAAACAAATACAAGCAATTAATTATTAAAAGTTAAAACAAATATAAAGTATAGGTACATTCGTGTAAATCAATTAAATATGATATTAACTATTCATAGTACTCGCATCCAGTATTTTTTGTTCATATAATAAAAAAACTCGATTTATTGAATTATAAACTTATCTTTTTACATTGGGTTTTTGATATAATATTATAAAGTAACCAATCAGAATACTACTATAATATATATTAAATTTGTTAATTATTTTATCCGTGTGATCGTATGTTTCCGGTTCACTTGCATGGAAAAATAGTCATTCGTTCGCCATTTATCACCGTTAATAGTTTTATATATGTTGATAATTTATCTTGAAGCCTATATTATTATAATGTGTGTGCTGACAGTAAAAACACGAATTAGCACTTATGACTCTATGAGGTATCAATTGCTTATAAGACCACGCATATTCAACACAATGTGTACGGTTATTTAGGCACGCTTAGAAAAGATGGATAATTATTCATTGTAAACCAAATTGTCGTTAAAAAATATCCCGTTTGAAAAACATATTGTTGGAATTAAAATTGTATTGAATCTTATATTACTTTAGAATCGTAACCAGTTTGAAATTTATTATCAAAGAAATGTATTATCTTGAATACGTACATAATTATTTGAAATATATTCTAGGTTATGAAAACATTTGTTAACTGTAGGTAATATATTGAATATTTCTGCTGGAAATATGTATAGTATATGGTTCTAGTGGTACGGTTACAAAAATACTTTTCCGACAAAATACATTCTAAATAAATACGAATTCGAGATAGTTTTGCTGTTAGTGAATTTGTAAACGGATAAATTTTCAACTGAATATGTTTCTGTCAAAATATATTTCAAAACTAATTAAGTTTCAAATAAATACCTTCAGTTCGGAAAACATATTTTCTGAATTTTTGCGTTGAAACTAATTATTTTTCAATAAAATATAGTTTTTAAACATTTTTAATAATAATGTATCAATATCAATGTAGTATAAGATAATATTGATGACTACAGAAATGTTGCTATATATTGATGAATTATTCGTTCACCAGATTTCAATTTTCATGTAGAAATTCTTCCATAACCTATCAATAGATCCCAATAAAATATTGTAAAAGTACGCCAAATATACAACTTAGTATACCAGTTATATCTCTGATGATACTGCACTATCTGACTAATTTTAAGCTCTTAAACGATAGTTAAGTTTATAGCTAGTCTTATTAAATTTACCTATATGTACTCGAATTATTAGAAACGGTTATAATGTATACAAACGATACTGTAAACGTGGATGATTTTTAAAATTACCAAAAAATTAAGCTTTTACCTCGTGCGTGTTCTACTTGTATGTATACATGTCTAATACACCTACTTATTACCTCTATAATACCTATATATGTATACGTATTTACGCGCCGTCTGATTTATTGTTACTAGTGTGTGGCGTTTCGGGGTTCGTTTTTAAACAGGAAACGTTCGTTTTGAATAGACCGGAAGTGCTTAGGGGTCGTACGGATTGGAGAAATTATCTCCGACCCTTCTCGTCGGCTGCAGGGGCGGCAGCTACACTACACGAGCGGTGTGTTTTGTTAAGGGCGCCGCTGGTACTACCGGATCAATGTTAATTCGATTTTAAAGGACGGCCGGCAAACTCATTTGCCACCACCCTCTACTCGCGAGTTCCAAAACTCTTGCAGTGCGTTAATACAAACACTGGATTTTACTACCATGCCGCCGCCGTCGGTACAACACTTCAGCCCGCTTAGAAAGGGTCGCGCTGCAGAAAACGAATTATATGTACACGTCACCCTCGTCTGTGTTAAAACAACTCTATATCACCACCAAATGGACGAGAACTATCTATCTCTCCATCCTTGTATATACTATATATATAGTTATATATATATTCATATATATATAGACCACCTATACACAAACTTTAATCTAGTACACTGCAGCAGTGTCCTATACTTTCCATCACTCTTTTTCTTTTTCTTCTTATACACAGCATATAAATCGAAAAGCGCATGTTCTTTTCAATCGGCTAAAAGGATTTGGTCTACTACATATAATATTTTTAACAAAATTATATATATATACAATATACATATACGTGTTTTTGATAAACATTATACATGCGTATTCTCCCTGCATCTTTGCGGTCTCGTGTTGACCATATGGTTAACTTAGAATCACTGTTATTTACCCTATTTAAACGTACATTATTTCTACATCAATTATTTGTAATTTATATAACATTATAGTTATACACAGTGTGTGATATGTTTGTGAAATTGTTGTATTTTGCATAATCTGTTTTAGTGTTTTTTTCTTATTCTCTTTTAAACATATTGAACTTTTAATTTAATGCGTTTATACTATCACCATGTCAATAACAATTATGGTTTTTACTTTTTTGTACTATTGCTGTGTTTTTTTTTTTTTTTAATTTTTGAAAAAAAAAAAAATACATCTTTAAAGATATAAATCGCGTTACTGTCGCCACTATATTAAACTAATATTATTTTTATATACCAACGGTAATCACCGAACCGAATAAATCTATGTTTAAAAGTAATTTATTCATCCTACTATGTGCACTCAATGGCCGTGTTATTTTTGATGTGCCTATTAATAAAATAAACTGTATACACGCGTGTCGCATATGTAACTCGTAGTCTCACTATAATAATATATATGCATCTTAAATTAGTACTTTTAATAGGACGTAGTTAATTTTTCTTCATGTGTTATAATTTATTATATTATGTTTTAAACGTTTTTAATTAATTGCACTTTAAAATATGTTTTGTATACAGCTTATACAAATTATACCTTTACGCGTTTGGTTGTTACATTCATATATTATGCTAGTATAACTATTAAAAATTTAGTTATAACATAAAATTCAACTAATCGATTGGAAAACTTTATATTGAGCTTTATAAATTTGCACAATGCATGTAAAAAATCTTTTTAAGTATTAATTTTATTAGACTTAATAGTATTTCATAACTTTATAACTTTAAATTAAGTCTCTATTTTAGAAGTTTAATTTATTACTTTCAGTAAAACACTTATTGTCCACTTCAAAAAAAAAATAATAAAAATAAAAATATTTTCATCAAATTTTGATCAAGTTTAGGTTAGAAAGCTCTTCAATTTAGTTTAAACTTAAAAATATATTTATACTATTTATTTAAACACATATGCTTTATTATAGATAACTGGATAAATTAACTATACAATTAATGTGTATATTATTAAATAATGTGTCCCTTATTAAATAATAAATATCTAGAAAATCGTATTACCCACCTGCTATAAACTATTTAATTTAGTATGTTTTTAGTTAAAAATGTATTTTTAAATTTGTTTATTCCTTAATTTTTTAGCATCCGTGATGTTTTCATTCCCTGACCAGAATACAGTTAAACGAGTCATCAAGGCATTGCCCAGGGTTGGAGTTGGAATCAAATATGGTTTACCACAAACTAGGTAAGTGATTGAAATTTCACTTTAATTTATATTAATCGGCTTTAAAAACAATGATAAATACTTTTTTTCAAAGTATTCACTTAACCTTCAATTTAAGGAATTCGAATAATTTAATACGATTTAAAATATCAACATGATTTCCACTTGATGTTAAAAAGATAAGATTGGATAAGATTCACCCCTTTTCTCCCCCCCCACATAGAAAATAATGTATCCGTGTTTAAATAAAGAAAAATGTGTGTACTGTTAATCAAAACTATTTTAAGTATTTAAAATACTTAAAGCGGAAATTAGATTTTTATTTTCAAAGAAACGACGTAAAATGTAGGTTGTAAGAAAAAAAAAAACAGTACAAAAAACGAGAATGTTTAACAAATAATACATTGCTGTGTAATTACATATTAGTTTCCTTTATGAACAAGAAAATCAAAAATCATATTCCTCCATATTTCGCATCAAATTAGTGTTTTATCGTTGGTTACTCTGTCTTTTTAGGTTCATTGCGTTAAATCATACCGTATGATCTCACCGCGTATATTATTAATTTTTAATCAGTTACAAAAGTATATTGTATCGTTACATTAATCTCTATCTTATTAGTACTGCAATTATTATGATAAACATGTTTTAGTGTTTACCCTTCTAGTATCACGGTATACATTTTATTAATAATCCATCTTCATTTGGTGACTGCAATTTTTCAGGCGGGCATCAATGATGTCTCCCAGGCAGTTGATGAGGAACTCGAACATGACTCAAAAGTGGCAGCGCCGCGAGATATCCAACTTCGAATATCTGATGTTCCTCAATACCATAGCTGGTTAGTAAATACGTATATCACTGTAAGCATTATAATATTATGTGACACGCACACGCTCTTACAACATATAGGTACCTGCTACCCACGCGCGTACGATATATAATAATATTTTACGATGTAACGCGACACCGCCGGGCTAGTGTATTTTTTTTTTTTTTTTTAAAAAATAAAAAAATCATTATTATTGTTAGGCTTACGAATTCGCGTTTGTGCGTAGTTTGTGTGTGTATGTGTGTGTGTTGTACACATTTAATTTTTTTTAATTTAATGATATTTATTTTTTTTTTTTTTTATCATGTATACGCGTATAATATTGTAAACGTAGCGTGTATTCACGCGCAGACTATACCTCGTAGACGCGCTGAGCTAATGTCGTCTCTCGAGTATATCATAGGATATTGACGGTGACGGTTAAATTGTGTCGCCGCGTCAGTGCGGTTTCCCCGCCCCGTGGTGCAATCGTTCAACGTCCCGTCTCCGTTTAGGTTCTCCAAATCACTGACAGCGCCAATTAGTGTAAACGTCACGTGTTTGTCGCCGCATTCAAAATATACCCTCTCCGGCCACCGCCATCGCCATCACTGTTCATTTCCTGAACAAACACTATTATAATATACATTATCGTGTGTGTTATTTACGCGGTATATGTGTACAATGCACCCACAGCCTACAGTATTCTATAGCTTTAAACACAAAAGTCACCATATTAATATATTATAATAATACGAACTATATACATGGTATTTTATTCGTCGACCACTGGCACTATTTTTATAACATAATATTTTATCTCACGGTTCATGCGGATGTGAGATTATTGAACTTTCAAATAATTATTAAAGTTATACATATCGTGGCCTCATTACTTGAATTACCTCATTATTAGTTATTACGCTGTCAACGCAATCCGTATAAATCGGATAGTTACTATAATAACCCAAATTTTTGAAAATATTCAACTACTTGATTATCTGAAACCATTAGTAACTAGTAGCATCGTTTTATTTTAACAATTTTGTTTAATTTAATGAACAAGACAATTGTGAACACGGGCCATACCAAACATACACAGTGGTAGTGTAACAGTACTGATGCCTAAAAGTATTTATCAATGGTTAAATATACCTATTTGTATATTTGCACTAAAATCTTAGTTCACTAAACATAAATATGCCGTTTTATTCTTACAAAAATCTGTGTGCGTAAAGTAGGGGATAAATAATATATTGTATAAGCCTGCTTATAAAAACAGCCTAGTGATTATTTATTTGAATTTCAGGACGAACATACAACGATTTGAATCAATATCCAGTTTTTCCATGGGTTCTGACTAATTATGAATCGACTGAGATGGACCTCGGCCTTCCTTCCAACTACCGTGATTTATCAAAAGTACGTGTTTATACGATATATTTAATGCATAACAGTTATAGATTTACATAATATACCGTTGTGTAAACGATGTATTCTATATTCTGAATTACCCGAGATCATTCGACTAAGAGAAAAATAATTCTGAAAAACATTACTTAATGATACATTGTAACATTCTTTAGCCCATCGGAGCGTTGAATCCCAGCCGTAAAGCCTACTTTGAAGAGCGGTATGGCTCTTGGGAAAACGAAAGCATTCCGCCATTCCATTATGGTACTCATTATTCGACTGCGGCTTTTGTACTAAATTGGCTGATCAGAATTGTAAGTTTTGTTTTTTTTTTTAAATTTTTTCATTAAATGAAGAAATTATCATTTAAATCCGTTTTTTTCACGATTTGTGTAGGAACCGTTCACCACAATGTTTTTAGCTTTACAAGGTGGCAAATTTGACCATCCAAACCGATTGTTTTCTTCGATTGCGCTGTCCTGGAAGAATTGCCAACGAGACACTTCCGACGTTAAGGTATATAAATATTATATAACGTATACAATATTATAAATCTCTTGATGTGTCATATTTTAAGTATACCATCTATTATGTATAAAATACTTAAATACGTTTTTTTCGTAGGAATTAATACCCGAATTATTTTTCCTGCCTGAAATGTTGTCTAATGATAACGAGTACAAATTGGGACATCAAGAAGACGGTACCTCAGTGGATAATGTCGAGTTGCCACCGTGGGCCACTTCGCCTGAAGAGTTCATCAGGATCAATAGAATGGTACGTATTTCGACTGTTACTAAATATATAAAAACGTGAATACTTGATTACTTGTACGGGTCAAAATATAATATGATTGTTAAACGCTGTTGTTTCGCAGGCTTTGGAATCTGAATTCGTGTCATGTCAACTACATCAGTGGATCGACTTGATATTTGGTTATAAGCAAAGAGGTACGGTTTCTAGTTTTCCCATGTAAATTACGAACACGGCACACGCGTTGGATTTCAGTTTACACTGGAACTTACTTACTATATTTAAATAGACACAAAATGCGTAACATATTTTAACCGATCTATAAACATTTTCACGTTCTCCACAGGACCGGAAGCCATAAGAGCGTCCAACGTGTTCTACTATTTAACGTATGAAGGAAGCGTCGACATGGACACCATAACCGATCCGATAATGAAAGAAGCCATTGAAAATCAGATACGCTGTTTTGGCCAGACGCCTTCTCAACTATTGATGGAACCACATCTGCCTCGAAGTTCAGCTATGCACATCGTAAGTATATCATCACAGTGAATTGTATTGAAATCGCGTAATCGTGAAAATATTATAATTAAGATTTGAGATATATTTACCGCGTGTAGTTATATAATGTACTCATAATATTATCTTACCGAACCTTTTTTCGTTGGATTTTTAGTCGCCAATGATGTTTACTAGTATTCCTGACGACGTGTGTATGACCATGAAGTTCCCGTCCAATTCGCCAATTTGCCACATATCGGCGAATACATTCCCTCAACTACCGATGCCGGCTGTCGTAACCGTGACTACCAACATGCAGTTCGCTATAAACCGATGGAACACCAATTATTCTGGTTCGTATAATATTATGTTTACACAATTTAGATTTAACGTTCTATTCATTACCGGCACCTAGTTTCGTAAAATCTATCGATATACAATTTGTGTTGTTTCAGTGACAATTCAATCACCCAGTTATGCCGAAAGCCCCCAACAGCCTAACGTAAATTTACCTCTTGTCATGGATCAAATTTTGAGTAAGATCAACCTATTAATTAATATTGATAACGTTGCATTCAAATGTAATAGCTATAAAGCATAAATTATTGTGTTTCGTATTATTTATAAACCATAGCGTTTTCACTAAGTTTCATCAATAATTAAAAGATTAAAAATGTGTTATTTTGTGTTTATTTTAGCCCAATCAAATAGCAATGTAAACGTAACGTTGAAACGTCATCTAGGGGATAACTTTAGTCAAAAATTGAAAATCAAATGGAATTGTTTTGTAACGACTGTGGACAGTCGTTTCTTAATAGTTTGTGGTTTTTGGGACAACAGTTTCAGAGTGTTTTCCACAGAAACTGGTATGCCTTGTTTGTATTAAAATTTAAATTACTATTTGTTAAATTGGTTATTTACTTCTATTTTTAGCGAAAATTGTTCAAATTGTATTTGGCCACTATGGAGTGGTGACGTGTTTAAGTCGTAGTGAATGCAACATTACTTCAGACTGTTACATTGCCAGTGGATCGTCTGACTGTACTATTCTATTGTGGCATTGGAACGCCAGAAGTCAGACAATAGTTGGGGAGGGTGATCATCCAACACCTAGAGCGACGTTAACAGGCCATGAACAACCAGTCACTTCGGTAGCAATTTCTGCTGAACTTGGATTGGTCGTATCTGCGTCTTCAGGTTTGTATGAGATAAATTATTTTTGCTGTACTACTTAATATTAATATGTGATGACTTTATCATTTTAGGTGGTCCAGTTCTTGTTCACACCACGTTTGGTGATTTGTTGAGGTCACTGGACCCTCCTAATGGTTTTGAAAACCCTGAATGTGCTGTTATGTCTCGAGAAGGCATAATTGTTGTGAACTATGAACATGGCAGCATTGCAGCATTTACGATCAATGGCAAAAGATTGAGACATACTACACACAATGATAATATCCAAGTAATGATTTACTTTAAAAATATTTCAATAATATAAATTATGTGTTATTTATTTTATATTAACTATATTGCATTGAAATTTAATTAAGATTGAAGATTAGTGTTTATTTTATCATAATGATATTCTTAATTTTTATTCTGACATATTCCTATATTCCATATTTCTACTAGTCGTTACCATTGAAATATATTTAAAATAAAATAAAATTAATCTAATTAAAAATATCTAAAAACAAAAAAATATAATGTCCTTTTATCAAACTTCTAAGATGTTCATAAATTGTATATTATCGTCACATGCATAAATATGATTTCTATTGTTAATGTATATTATTATTAAAAATAAAATGTGCCTTTACATAATGCCATATTGTGTCTTGCAGTGTATGTTGCTAAGTAGAGATGGGGAGTACTTGATGACTGGAGGTGATAAAGGAATCGTTGAAGTATGGAGAACATTTAATTTATCATTACTCTACGCTTTCCCGGCGTGTGATAGCAGTGTACGATCATTGGGACTTACACATGACCAAAAGTAACTAAAATGTTGTAAACTTTTTTAATCATTAAAATAAAAAAAATTTTTTTTCAAGATTTTTATTGGCTGGGCTGTCCACTGGATCAATTGTCATTTTCCATATTGATTACAATAGATGGCACCATGAATTTCAACAGAGATATTAATCAACTCTTCACTTGTATTTCATATACTATACAACTATATTTTGAATTCATTAATAATATTACTCAAAGATGGAGCTCAATATAAAAGTTTACTTACCAGTATCTAATATGTATGCAATAATTTAATCACTTGATACATATAAATGTGATGTATTATTGTGATATTGTTTGTTGTATGTCTTGCAATAAACAATGTTTATAATAGACAATTTATATTTTAACACATGATCATCTTTTTTTGTTAATTTAAGTGACTAATTTATATTTATGTTTAAAAGAAAAGAGTGTTACCATGTATTTACAATTGTCTATTCAAATTTTATTTGTTTTCTTAGTGATTTATGTTGGTATTAATTAATAATGTAGTAATTACTGTCTGTTAATATTACAATTTCACTTGTTTAAATATTATGATTTTAATTTTAAATGTGTATTTCCAGTTGTTTCTTCTCAAGATCACTTTTGAAAATATGTTTGAGAATTTTTTTAATTATTTTAAGTATGTAGTTTACTATTTTTAATCAAAAATCGCTTTTTTATTATGAAAACGATATTTTCTTAATACTCAAAAAATATCTTATTTTCATCAATATGAACATAAGTTTAAGATAATTGTTTATTACTCATAGACCTAGTCAATAACTTACAGATATGATATAAGTATATTATTGAATTTTAATAGTACTATGTCAAAACTATGGTTGTAACAAAATACGTTCCATTTAATTAACTATACATTCCAAAACAAAAAAAAAAAAAAATTATATTTTTGAGTTATAATTTTTTTACTCTGCATTATTGTGATAATTTTATTCAATTTCCGTTGATTTCGAAAAAGTATTTAAATGGAATAATCATATACTGTGTTTTTATTAGTTTTATTACATACAGTATTTTTTTTTTTTTTTTTATTAACTGCATTTAAGAATTGCCATTATTTACAATTAATAGTTATTAGAACTATTCTATTAATACTAATATGATTATATTATTACAATAAAACTGTGCGCATAAATGTTTTGTCGATATTACCATTTATTATTACATATAGGTATATATTTGTGTATAATATTGCTTTTAATCCAGTAAAATGAATTGAATAATTACTGTGATAAACTTCATTTTCAATACGTGTATATTTTTTTTTTTTTTATTTTGTGCCTAAAAATATTAAAATTTAACAATTCATTAAATTTCAAACCTAATATTGTAATAATACAAATAAAATGTATATATTACATTATGTTGGTTGGACGTAACTTGTATGATACTATAGACTATAGTAGTTTTGTATTATGAAATTAAATAATGAATGTATGTATGCATTATGAACATTTATAATGCATTAAGCTTATATAGTGCCTAAGAACGAAGCATTTAAGTTATGTGCCAACCTCATTAGTGATGCGTTAAAAAAGCTCATTTAAAAATTAACGTTTGTTGTATGTGTACATTGTGTAATAATAAGAAACCAAGGTTGTGGCCGGTTTATTTATTTTATTTGTATTATTTTTTTTTCCTATTCTTGAAAGATTTCATATGCAGCCATTTTAATAATAATATAATAATAATGTGTATTTAATATTTATATAGTATTATATTAGATCATTGTCAATTTATTTAAAAAATATTATTTAGTACTTAATTTTATTAGATATTTTGTGTGTATATATATATACATAATATTATTACATGTTTATATAGAATGTTAATGTCAATCAAAACCCTAAATGTATTAAAGTTATTATTATTGACAGTATTGTGTAGGAAAAATATTGTTGGTTTAAAAAGTTATTATGAATATTACTTATTGTATTGTTCTGAATTTAATATTCCCTCCATAATGTAATGGTTACATCTATTTATTCTTTTTTTTTTTTTTAGAAAATTTTTGTTTGTTTAATACACTTCTTAAGATGTTTATTTAAAATATTATGTATATTATTATATTAATTTATTAACATTTTTGCAATTATAGATAATACAATTAGTCTTTTAATTTGTGCAATACTAGAATTTTCAAATTTTAAACACTGATACCCCATTTTGATATAACCATATTATGCATAAATAATAAATATTTCATACTTTTTTTCTGTTATTTTATTTTACTCTAAAAATATTAATGAGTCTTATTTAGTATTACACAAACATAATTAATTTACCACATAGTTATAATTATAATTTATTTATTGATATTGTAGGTATTTTATTATTATTATTATTATTTTTATTTTTAGTCTGTTAACATATTATTTTTTAGTGTTTTATTGCACTGTTTTAATAGATATATTATTATTTTATTTATCAAATTAATTTTATTCAATTTTTAATATTTAATACAACCGCCAGTATTGAATGTGATGTGCCTAATAAGTATTTACTTATTTATTGTATGAGTTAAATAAAACTTACTGTACTTAATTAAACATTTTTTTTTTTTTTTTATATATATACTATATCCTCTATAACAGTATTCCTTACCCTAAATATTGTGAACTGATTATTTAGGATTATTAACTTAATTTAATTTATTTTAAATTAAATTAAACAAGGAAAACAAATGAATATTGCTCTAATTTTGATATCAAGTTGGTCACTAGATGCGATTTTCAAAATTATTGATCACTAGTATTTTTTTTTTTTAGTGGTAATTTATATATTATGTATGAGTGCTGCGAACTCGAATTGAAGGTACTATATAATTATTTCAAATATAAATAGTAATCATATGTATGTCATACAATAATTATCTATTTAAAAAAAAAAAAAATGATTTTATATAAAATATAGCATGTTTGTTTAATACTATAACTTTTTTTTATAAAATAAAATAATACATAAATATTTATAAAATGTTTGAAAATATTTAGTTTGAGAAAACTGAAGTTAAAAAATATAAATATAAATGTATGATATTCTACTATAGAGTGTTTTCAATTTTTTAAAAAATACCTTGAGATATCAACTATAATATGTAATGTAGGTAATGAAAAATATTATAATGTTGTATTATAAATTCTGTATAATACTAATATTATTTTAAATATTATTGGTATAATTCATAGTTAATTTTCAATACAAAAAAATATATAAATAAATACAAAAAAAATTATGTATTGCTTAATTTTTTTTACATCTGTTAAGATGTTATATGATGAATTAATGAATAATAATTAAAGGTTACCTACAACAGCACCACTGACCACAAAAATTTTTATAATGCAACTGCTTAATGAAAATAAAAAACTAATAAAATATGCGCGTGTATATCGTATTAGTAATTAAATTTGTAGATTAGGTTTTTTTTAGTACTTGTGTTGTATTATTTTATTATACTTCAAGCGTTTTAACGAATGTGTATTGACCTATTAAAAAGGTTTGATGAACAAAGATATTGTTTCATTATTAAAACTAATCTATAACGATATAGCCAAAATAGGCATAGAAAAACCTACTAAAACACGAGTATATCTTAAACCATGTATAACTGTTAATATTTTAACCCTACACTGCATGATGTACCATATACGGTACAATTATTATTGACGATGAAAAATCGTAGTATAATTACAGAAAATACGCCATCTATTGAACAATATAATTCTATACATCATGATCATTTAAAAATCAATTTTATTAAAATTTCAGTAGATGGCAATAGCTGATTAATGTGGATAAAATAATGTCGCAGTCATCGATTATAAAAAACGTGTACAGCCATAACAACGATATTGTTTAAAAATAGAAAAATGCCCATTCTTATGATTTATAAATTATCAAATAACAAGAAATTACGTCTTCTTTAATATTTTATTATTTGATTAGCATAATCATTATTTAATCAAAAGATATTATAAATCATATTATTGTGCCATATATGGCACACTATGCAAGCATTCTAAAAAATAAATTGTTTTCAATAGGTCATTTGTATCGCGTATCCAGTGGTTACATGCGAAACGCAAACGTTTTTTCTTGTGCGTTCCTTTTTTAATTTTTTTTAAATTTAATTTTGTTATAATTAACGTTTTGTTTATAATAAATAATAATTATATCTTATTGAATCTGTGTAAATATGGACGATATTTCAAATAATATTGATGAGATTTTACACGCGTTGGATATTCCGATCGATAGCGATGATGATAATTGTGACAATTTTCTATCAGATGGCGAACTATTAGACGGACTAGAAGATTTAGATGTATTTCAAGTCGATTTACATCCTAATATTGAAGAAAATATTGATTTGAATGTACAAAACGATATAGCTATTGAAAAAGAAAGAAGTAAGTCTCCAGCGTATCGCCGAAAAACTCAACGGGTACTTCCAGACATTTCCAACAATAAAAAAACAAATAAACGTTTTATTTCACCGGTAAAGGTATATTCAAATATAGATTGGAAAAATGGAAATTTGATTATGAATGAGCAGTTTATTAAATTTTCTGGAAATACGGACGACTTACCACCCGAAATAAAAAAATTATACACTCCATTAGAATTTTTCAAATATTTTTTTGACGATATTTTATTAGAAAAAATTCTTTATGAAACTATTCAATTTAGTATTGAAAAAAATGTAAATAAGCCTTTAAAAATATCTTTGAATGACTTAAAAAAATTCATAGGTATTTTAGTGATGATGTCAATTATTAATTTATCTAATTCAAGAAGCTTTTGGAATGAAACCATAGGAAATAATATAATTCAAAATACCATGAGTGTAAACAAGTTTGAAGAAATTCGAAAAAATTTGCATTTTAATGACAACAATAAAATGTTACCTGCTGAAAATCCTGAACATGACCGTCTTCACAAAATTCGACCACTCATCACTTATTTACAAGAAAAGTGTAAAAGTATTCCATTAGAAGAAAACTTGTCAATTGATGAACAAATTTGTCCAACCAAATCACGAAGTTTTTTGAAAATGTACATGCCTCTAAAACCTCATAAATGGGGTTATAAATTATTTGTTTTATGTGGCGTGTCAGGGTTTTCTTATAATTTTGAAGTCTATACTGGTTTAGAAAATAGCTCGGAAAAAAGATTGCCATCCGAACCTAATCTTGGAGCGTGCGCAAATGTCGTTATGAGACTTTCAAGACAATATTTTGACAATTACTACACAACGCTAGCAGTTATGGTTGAACTCGCTAAAAAAAATATACATTGCTTAGGAACATTGCGCAAAAATAGAATGCCAGGGCTTCTTCTTCCAAATGAAAATGAAATGAAAAAAAAACCAAGAGGATTTTCTGCTGAATGTTTAGCTGGAGTAGATGGAATACCTATTACTGCTATCCAGTGGAAAGACAATAAAACAGTATCTCTTTTATCTACATTTGTTGGAAAAGAACCAATATCAAAAGTACAAAGATTTGACAAAAAATTAAAGAAAAGAATTCCAGTAGAGTGTCCAAAAGTAGTTCAGGTCTATAACAAACACATGGGGGGGGGGGGGGGTTGACCTTCTAGATTCCATAATTGGTAGATACAGAATCGCTATGAGAAGTAAAAAGTGGTATTTCAAACTGTTCTACCACTTCTTAGATAAGTCTCTTGTAAATGCATGGTTGTTGTATAGAAGAGCATATGAAAATGAAGCCACAATTCCACTAGCCAAATTTAGACAAGAAGTTGCTGTTGCCCTTTGTCAATCTGGAATAATAAGTACTCCGACACGAGGAAGAAAAAAAAAGAAGAGACAAAAAATTATAAAAAGCGAGGTAATAAAAATGTTTACATTATTATAATGCATACAATTAATAGTTTAATTTATTTGTTTATTAATTTATAGGTGTCCAAACACACGCACCCTCACGGGATGTAAGGTATGACCACATTGACCATTTTCCTAAAGTTGGGGACAACAGAGTAAGGTGCAAAAATAAAAAATGCAATAAAAAATCATTAGTCAAGTGCATTAAGTGTGACGTGTATTTATGTTTAAATCAAACAAATAATTGTTTTCTGTCTTATCATCAATAATATTGATTTCTGTATTTTTTTTTTAAATTTAATTATAATTAATGTTATATAAAAATATATAATTATACCGTTTTTGCTACAAAGAAGTAGCAATATAAATTTACTAATAAATATAACTTTATTCGTATGTTGTGCCATATATGGAACAATTGCGAATTCTTATCCTAAAATGCAAATATTTGTTGATTATTTTTTTTTTATTTTTTAAGGTATTTATAAGGTATAAGAAAGTAAAAAAAAAATTATGCAGTGTATAGTTTCATTGATAAATTTAAAAATAAATTATAGTCATAGAATTAATAGTCGTTAAGTTTAAATACAATTGCTATGCCGATAGGTTGTTTGTAACTACTATCGATTGATAATGGCTATCTTCTCAAAGAACTAATCTATGTTGTGAAAAATTTAGAGAACAAGTCAAATAAAATAAGAATTTACCGTGAGATTATTTTACAAGTAATTAATTCTAATTACATAGAGAAATAATTATGAAGACACAGCGTTCCTGATGAGTATAGAGCTACACTAATACCTTCGTTTTATTTTTCTGTTATATCATAATTTATTCAAATATTCTTTATATTATTATTTTCACAGTGAGTAATGTTTCAATAGCAAAGAAAACTATTTCAGCAACCATTGATATATTTTGAAAATATGTCAGAAATAATCATAGTATCAATGTTGATAAAATAATTCAAATAAAATAATTAGGCATCATCAAAATTATAAACTAATGTCATAATATTAATCTAAAATTTAAAGAAATGATTTTTAAAAATAAAACTATATCTTATAAATAATATAAATTGTGAAATTTGAAGTTTTTAAATAAGATGTATCAAAAAATAATAATAATAACCTCGTAAAAAACAGACATTTTACTCTGGATTAATAATACTCGTATATCTAATAATAATTTACCTCTGGATAATGAATTTCTGCAAATTATTTGTTTAATATTCTACTGATTACAGATCATCGCCCAAAATATGAACATACATAAAAAATGTAAATAACATATTAATTAAAATTAATATATATTGTAAAAGTTATTGTAATAACAAAAAAATATGATGAAATAAAATAAAAATAAAAAAGTTAAAAATATAATAAAAATAGGTGACCAGACAAACACAAGGGACACAAGCCTTGGATGTAAGTCCAGTGTTAGTAATTATTTAATACATTTTCTCTCGCGTTATTACCTTTATTCTGTTCTTATGGGGATTCTCGTGGTCTTGTATTCGAGAATGTATAATCAAGCACACCGTTACGTAAATTAAATAATAAAAGAACCCGTACTAACAATAGGTATTTTAGACATACACCTTACCTGATTCGCCGCAATGAATGCCTATTGTAAGTTCCCCGGAGAGAGATATAAGCTGACATAAATTACGAAATGACTTAAAAAGAACTTAAATTTAAAAAAGAAAAAACAACTCTAATTTGACTTATAAAAAAGAAGAAGTCCAGCTGTCGCTCGCAGAATCTTGTGTGTGTGCCGTGTGGTGGTCTTGGGAAGAGCTCTTGCTCGCTTGTCTGGTGCGCCTGCACTTGATAGCTTGCTGGTCGGTGCTCATGCACTCGATAGCTTGGCTGGTGCTCATGCACTGATGAGAGAAGACGACGTGGTCAAGCCAGCCAGAGTCACTGGTGGCACCATCAAAAGTCTCCGCGTTTTCTAAAGAAATAGGCTTTCTCCTAGACGACAGAGACCCTCATTGGACCATTCCTTGTCTCTGGCGGCATACGAAATTGGGTCACACGCTTTGCGGCACATTGCTACAAATCATGTGTCAATCCCTTCGTGATCATATAATATAAGTCGTTTCTTTCATCAGTGGTGAAAGGATGTTTATGGGGTTTTAATCTGTGTGCGCGGGCGATTGTAAACTCCACCGATTTACAGGTAGTTGATTTTAGGGTTGGATTTATAACATGTAAATTCCACCGATACATTTTTTTCGTCATTTAAGGCAAACAATATTACCAGTATACAATTCGTCAAAGCTGCATCTAAACATTATCAAACCAAATTTTAAAACCAAACGAATTTTTTTAAAACCTAAATTTTCTTTGATTAATTATTTTTTATTCATTTATTTTAATTAACATTATTTTAACATCGAACTAGTGATCACTATTAATTATTATTATATCATTTATTTTAATATTGTGTAAAAAAAGATATAAGTATCTAAATATAATATATATAAATAATAAATTTTTATTAGATTTTTATGATTTTTTTTTTTTAAATTATTGTTAATTATTATTAATAATTATATATTTTTCAATTTTCTATTATTGATATTTGATTTTTATGATTTTTTTTTTTTTTTAATTATTGTTAATTATTATTAATAATTATATATTTAATAAAAATATAATACATCTGCACCCACATAAATTATGTAAACTTAATTAATCAGATTGGATTTGGATTACAATTTTAAAAAAAAACATACCAGTGGAGTTTACATTTTTTTTTCAGGTAAAAAAAACGTACCGGTGGAGTTTACATTTTTTTTCAGGTAAAAAAAACGTACCGGTGGAGTTTACATGAAAAAAGGTCTAAAAAGGTCGCAATCGGTGGAGTTTACATGCGCCCGTGTGCGCAACTTGACCGTTATTTTATTTATTTGAGTTTTATAGTTATATAATATACAATGATGTGTGAGCCTATCATTACATTATTTTTAAATTGCTTCAATAATCAATATAAAAAAAATATAATCATATTCTGTACTCTTTACAGCATAATATTATGCAATAATATTACTATAATAGTATTCCTATACAATCTGATTTAAATCACTGTTCAAAAGAACTAAAAATAAAATTACTCCAAAATATTAATTATAATTGTCTGTTATCTATTATACTTAGATACCTAATTTCAAAAACATAAGTATTTTGCAGTGTAACCCAAATTTTGAAATATGTTACATTATTATACATGTACTTTATCAGTACATTTTTTATACATGTAATATTAACCATAACTTTACTAAATAACCGTAATATAATTAAAATTGTGGTCAGTAAGACTGTTACAACTGTTTTTTGTATAATAATTTAATTAGGGTTTAATTATCGTCGGTTGGTTTTATTTTGCTTAAAATCTTAAAGCTTTTGGTTTCTCTTAATTTTCTGATAGCTAAACCAATCGGACAAAATCTTTTCCTGAAATTATTTAATTTTCTAAGCATTCTTCTGAAAGAACTAGTGGGTTTTTCTTCCTCGATTTCTTCGTCAAGACCACCTGTATTTGAGTTTATGCTTACAAGTTGAGGTCTCTTGATTTTATGAATTGGTTTCATGAAATGAAACATAACAATAATAAATCAATTAGTAAATAGTGTTTTTTATATAATTTTAAATACAATAAATTGGTTTTATGTAACTGATTTCGTTATTTTTTTTAAATTTATTACCAAACATCTTAGTCGATCTTTATGATAGCTTATGACTAATGAGTATTGGCCATTTATAATTTATTATAATTATTACAAATATTTTAATATTTGCTATATAGTAAGTTATTTTTTATACGTTTCTATTGTTTTTAAATATCTACTCACATTAAATAAATATAACACAATTACAGTCCAGACACAATTATTAAAGGAAATAAAATTATTAAGTATACTCTGACTTAAAAAATCATTTAGAATATGAACATAAACAATTATAATATATAATATAAAAAATATTAGTATAATAAATTATGAGAAAGAAACTTTTTGATAAAATAGATTCTTAAAAACATAATAACGTAAATTGTTTTTACAATATATTATTATGTAGATATCTAAATTATACGTATAGAATTGATATCAGATTCTACCTTTTTTTTTCATCGATTCATTTCACCATCAAAACATGAAAATTTGGAGTGTCTGGCAATGTAATGCCCAGAATCCTAAGATGTTTATTTAAAATGTTTATTGTTTATGGCTCAAATAATTAATGAAAGAACGAAATCAGTTTTGTTAACGTGGTATTTTTAGGAAATAAAAATTACCGCCAGTCTCCTTGCCGGATTACTTGAAGTTCTGGCTATAACCTTATCTTTAGCATCCTAAAATAATAAGAACATCATTCGTGAAAATGTAATTATATTATATTAATTCAAATATAAGTTATAGTAGGTGTTTTAAACATTATAGACTACTTTGGGAGCTTAGGGTGAAGATATTAAGAGTTAAGACATAATTTTCCAAATAAATTGACCGTATAGTATACTATATATTATGATTTAAAATAATAATATTATATAATTTATATTCGCTAGGATGGTCATAATATTATAAGCGAAATTGTATTTCTGATATAAATTAAAAATAAACGAGGCTGTTATTATAATGTTATAAAGAAATAAATAAACATAATATTAATTATAAATAATAAATTACTATAATTATTTATTTTTAGTAAGTATAGTAATCAATATTATAATAATTATAGAAATGTGAATTTGTGTTGTAGTTCAAAAGATTAAACATTAAACAATAATAAAAGGTTTTTATAAATCATGTTATTTTTAGCTTGGAAATATAAACTTCATAGTCTATACCACTATATCACCACCATACTTTTAGATATCAAACAAATGTATGCATTTGTTTCACAAGAATCAAAAATATCTCAATTACTTTTCTGCAGCTTATACATATCCGACTTCCCCATAAAATGAACACAGAAATACCTCTATGTGCCGATGATAGTGTCATATATTATTCTAGCTCTGATAAAATTGAAAATTTAACAGAAAACATTCAAACTCATCTTGACGAAATCCAAAAATTGGTGCATAGATGGAAATTGGTTCTCAATATATAAAAAAGTACAGCAGTTATTTTCTTTTTTCGTAGACCTAAAAACTATAATACTTTAAAGCTCAACGGATAACAGCAGAGTCTCATAATATTAAATATCTTGAAGTAATATTAGATAAAACCTTACCTAAAACCCTCACATATCTTCCAAATTACATCAAAGTTACCAACATTTAAAAATATTGCATCCATTTATAAACCTCAAACTTCATTGAGATGGAAGTGTTCACAAATGTTTTATTAATAAATTATTTGTCCTCTACAACTATATGATGTATCGGTCTAGAGTCAATGTGCTTAAACTCACATTAATAAAATATAAGTCCTTAGTCCTGCAATCCAAAATCCTTTATTTTAAACATTTCTTGGTTTGTTCTAAATGATGCGCTGCACATAGACTTCCAAATTCCAATTATCAAAAATTATATCGAGGACTTATCGGTAAGTTGATTAAACAAAACAAGTGGTCCTTAACATTTTGGGCTAAATGTCCATCCTAACAGACTCCAATGTGGTCATTTTAGATTAGCTCTTTAACCTTACTATAATAAATATACTATACTTTGCGAAATTGTATTTTTTATCGTACACTGTTAAATTCATCAAATACTGTCATTCGTGTTAAGAAATGAAAAAAAAAAATGTTATTTGATACTTCAAATTTTAGATGATTTTGCTAGAAAAATTTAAAAAAAAAAATCGACCATAATCCATACTTAACTGGATAAAATTTCCATAAAATTTCAGGTTTTAATAATTATTGAATAATGTCTGTTGTAACTTTCAGTCCCATGAACACCAATTATCGTACCTATTATAAACGATAATAAGATCTATACATATTTTCCCTCTCATGTTCTCTTAAATACATTGTATTATTATGATGTCTAACTGCTAACCATATTTTATATATAAAGTATTATTTTTATTATTACTATTTATTTATTTATTTTTATTTTTTTTTTTTTTATGAAAATTACCTTCTTTGCAGGCTGTACTTCACGTGGTTGTGATCCGCTTCTATTCAGTGATTGTACCGGAGTTCGGTTTTTATTTGTTGGTGGTGGACAAGTTATATACTATATATTCACAAGAAAAACAATAGTTTAGTATATAATTATTAGCTGTATTGACAATTTTGTTACCAAACTATATCAGATATTAGGTTTGTATAGCTTCGTTGATTTAAAAACAAAATCTTTTTTTTTAAGTTCATTTTACATTAGTATCTAAGACCTATTTAAGCTAATTATTAATTCAGATAAATAATAGACATTTATGCAATTAAGTGTTTATGCCTTAAAAATAATATTATAATACATTATTTCAAGTTATTATTTGTTCTTCGAATTTCCACTTAATATTTTCAAATTTAAAGCAATTATATTAATAGTATACGTATAACATTTATTTTAACTTAAAAAAGCATATCAATTATACCAAATTGTTTGTATTTAAAATTAATTGTTTTCTTACATTTTAAAATAAACAAAAAAAAAAAAATTAAATTATTTTGACACATTTAATGTTCTGTCTACCCCAATAAGGTCTCCTATACGGCTATACGTTTTTAAAGTATAAATATAAATATAATTTAAACATATGATAAAATACTGTTTAAACTTTAAATATATTATCTTCTCAAATGAAAATCAGTCGCGAACGTGTTATAAATAAAATGAGATAAGAAAGACTCACTTGAACAAAACAACCAATCACTAACATTGATATAACCACACGTTTAGAAAACATTTCGAGGTATTTTTTTTTTTAAATTTAATAAAAGACCAAGTTCGATAATTGTATTATTTATTTATTTATTTTTTTTTATTTATAGAAAACTAAACTGACTACTGTAGCAGATTATAACGATTTAAAATGTTTTATATTTTTTTAGTTTGTATTAGAATTATTCATAAGTACAATAATTATTTTATTCACACATAAAAAAAAAAAAAAAAAAAACAAATGTCGCAGGAAGTGGTAAACGGCAGATATGTATAGTATAATGACATAAACAATATGCTAATTATTATTCAGGAAAAAAAAAAAATTAAAGAGGTAGATATTTTGTTTTTGCTTACTGGCACTTCTAAATTGTAAGTACTCGTTTGTATCGTTCACTGTTAGAAATGATAATAACAGTATATTATATTTTTATTCGTACATTGAAACGACAACAAAACGTAAATTTATGCATAACTATGGTTATTGCAAATGTTGTAAATGCATAAAAATTATAACGTAATATAATTATAAATAAGTGTCTATCTACGTTTTTAATTGTTTCGACAAACCTATAGTGTTATTACAGAAATTACATGTATAAAAATAAAACCAACTTTCTGTTATCAAAATTATCAAAGTAGTGAGAAAGAAGAAAATCACTTAATGATTTCATTTTAGATTCAAATTTGATCTATATTTATCAAACATATTAATGTAAAATAATACTTTCATAGTATACAAAGTATATTATTAAACATGATACAATATCTACCGCAAACTGTTAAAATTTAAATATATTGATATAGAAAATAAAAAATGTACGACTGTTAAAACATAGAATAATTAAAAAAAATTCAAATCGGAACATTCTACTGAACGTAATGA
Source organism: Melanaphis sacchari (assembly GCF_002803265.2). Lineage (NCBI taxonomy): Eukaryota > Metazoa > Arthropoda > Insecta > Hemiptera > Aphididae > Melanaphis > Melanaphis sacchari. The sequence continues at coordinate 3,924,384 of NW_020271560.1, read as the reverse complement.
TTGAAGTCACTGGCAGTATTTTTTGAAAAAAAAAAATGTTTGTAATTTTATAAGTTAATATGTGTTTGTAACCCCTATACAACGTGATCGTAACATTCCAGGAATCAAACACAATTGATTAATGATTATTATTTATTAGTATTATAATAATATATACAAAATATGCATAAATGTTTAGGTAATAGAATTTATTGTATGAGTATTAATTATATTATACACTAAACAGGTATAATTAAAATTATTTTTGTATCGTTGTTATTCGTTATTAGAAATATCAAGTAATGATGACGTAAACGACACGCCAAAAATGATGAGTAAGTTCATATGCGATATCTTATCATAATTATTATTACTATTATTTTTTTAAATTAAAATAATAATTTACAAATTTTTGTGATTTTGAAGAATTTTGTCAAAAGTCTTACTTGTCTTCAGACACTCATAAAAATGTAATATGGATTTACGCTCAACTTTTTTAAATTTCCACTACGAACAACTTATGAGAAAATTTGTACTAAATTTTCAAGTTTTTTAACGGATTCACGACAATTGAGCGCAGACAATTGAGCGCGTGACAATTGAGCGAAGACTATTGAGCACACGACAATTAAGCGCTCCGAAAATTAAGCGCTAAGATAATTAAGCGCAATATATAAAAAATAATAAATAAATAAAAAATATATTATAATAAATTTAAGTCATAGAATGATTAATAATATTATATCTGAATACAAAATGTCAAACAAAAAATGTATAATAATAATTTAAAAAAATAAAAAAGTAGGCATAGTATAATTTATAATACATTATGAGCCAAGTTAAACTATTAAATATTTTGAGCAATGCCTTTTAAAAACTCTTCAGTTGATCTAGAATGAAATTGTTCACAAATATTTTTTATCCTTAATCCTGAATCTTTGTATTTTTTTTTTCTTGGTTTTGGTTCATTACCTGCAATAAATTGATGAATTCTCACGCGATTCAACTTTTCCTCTTTTTTTAGAGCGTCGATAAATTTCCAAATTGATGGATGAACTGCATTTAAAATTGATTTAAATGAATTATGCCATCCTTCAATAGCATTGTTGGTCCTTGGTATATCATTTTTAATCAACTCATAACAGTTCCATAATTTTATAGAAAACTTTGGAGACCTTCGTTGCCTGTTACGACTTATACGACCTATCCACGTGTCTTCGAAATAATCTAAGAAAGGTGTCAATATTGTTTCATGTTCTATATAAAAATCAGTTTGTAATTGGTCTTCGAATGCAGTAATAACAAACTCTGGAGGAACATATGCTAATGCATTTAACATTTTAATATTTAATGCAAACTCGGAATTTTCACGGTATTTTATGGCAAGTCCTGTGTTTTGAATATGTCTCCATATAGATTGACAAAAGTGGAAAAAACAGCCATTTATTTCTGTTTGAACAGATTTATTTATAATTTTATCATTTCGTGAACAGCAGTTAGTAAAATATTATAGCGCTTAATTGTCGCAGTGCCCAATTTTCCCCGCGCTCAATAGTCTTCGCCCAATTGTCTGCGCTCAATTGTCGCGCGCTAAATTGTCGGGACACCTTTTTTAACTAAGCAAAAAAATTTTTTGGACAATAATTTAAAAAACAACTGAACTTATTTATTTTTATTTTTCCTAGCGTTTTAGAAAACTATTGCGAATTTTCACTATCACAAATGTTGATAACAGACAAAGTAAATAATATAATAATAATAAGAAGAAAAACACACACACTTTGTAAAATCAAAACAATTATTACTTCGCTCAGCATTAGTCACATAAGTTTTTGATAAGATTTAGATTTTTTTTTTTCAAATTGCATAGGTACTTTTTTTAAATCAAGTATTAAACATAAGGGTTTTGAATATCCATTTTCAGAAAATATGATGTTAGTCGATGAAAAAGAAAATGGATTTATTTGCGATTTTGATTTCAAATGTTTAGTACGTGGAATTGTTGAAAATATATATTATTATATGCTGTAATGCAGTTTTCTTTTTTAAGTAGGTTTTTAAACACTGTGGAGGGTGACTGATTGCATCAACCGCGCTACGTCAGCCAAACAATCAATTATTACATCAAAATCAAACACATTATGTATTATCTATAGGTGATATCTGGATTCTTCAACGAACGGATGAGGCAGACAGTTTTTGGACTTAGGGAAGTATGAGCTCTTGATTTGAGAGGTATGTGTAAATACACTCGTATAATATTTTTTTTAAGTACTAGTATTTTCATTATATGTTTGTTTTATGCTATATTATTCTGTATTTATAATTATTGGGCCATAAAAATAATTTAATAACAATTATAAAATAAAGAATTTTATTGTAATTGTAATTTTATGTTATAATATTTATGGGAGGCGTAAAATAAGTTAATTTTAGTTTTATGGCATACAACAAAATGTTTGGGAACCACTGATCTAACTACATAATTTTTTAAAATAAAATAAAAATAAATACGAATAAATAAATATTTTAAAACTTATATTTTTTTTTTTACGTATTTAATAATTATCGTGCTAAATAACCATTTAAAAAAAAAAAAAAAAAACAGTTTTACTGATGTGTCATCGTTTAAGTACTCTTGTGCGTTATTATTGTAGATATACATATACATTTAATTAGGATATTTCTGTTTAATTTTTTTATCAACAAAATCAGCTTCTTGATAAATGATCAATTCTAAATAGAGCCAATCGTACATAATAATATATTAGTAAATAACGCATTTTGCTAACCATTTGTTGTAAAAATCAACTCTGAATAAATATTTGTATCTTATATTATAATAATATGATCAAGGTTTTGGATTTCGTAGTAACTAAGGTTTTCATAATGAGTTTCAAATATGTATTGCACACAAAAATAATCAACCAATATTCATTCCGTTTCAAAAATTGTAATATTTAGAGATGTTGTTTTCCAGTTATAGATAACTACTATAGTCCATGTCTAGGCAAGTTAATCTAATTTTTCTTTTAATCCAGATAAGTTAAAAGTTATATGAAAATGTTCAATTAACTTATAAATTTAAGTCAAGTTATTATTATTATTATTTTTTTTTTTTAATACATAAATATCCAGTAATAATATAGCTTGAAATAATAAAATTCATAAATATTATTAAGCCCAGAAAATAGATTTATTATACATAAAACTAAATTTGGAAAATTATAGTACAGATAAAAAAAAATATGTATTTTGTACCAAATGCATGCAAAACTAATATAATCTTTTGATTTATAACAGAAAATATACATTTTTAAATAAGTAAATGAAAATAATAAAATGGAATTTAAAATATATATATATTTTACTCTAATGTTACATATAATAATGCACTAAACAGTTGTGCATTGTGAAAATCAAGAACGATAAGTGAACTTTGGAGGACTATTTTGTCTATTGACAATATTAGCTACTTATAAATATAAACATTTTATTTTTTAAATAGATATGAGCATTATCCAAAACAGAAATATCTAATTTGATTATTTATGACGAAATTTTTCATAATATTATTCTTGGGAATTGTATATTAGTGATTTACATGCTTTACCTTCTACCCATATCATATTAATTATTATAATTATTACTTATTAGTATTTTCTAATTATTATTAATTATTATTATTACAATAAACTCGTAAGTCACGGTATAGAATGGTATACTTATATGTATTTAATTTAGTTATTTTTATTGAACAATTCTGGAACGAGAATTCAATTTTATTTGTATTTATTTCTTATCCAAATAAATGTTTACGCAATAGGTAAATATCATAAATCAATAATAATTTAATTATATTTATCATTAAATATTTATAAAATAACGGAACTTGGATATAATTAAAAGTAACTCGTTATTTATTAAGTTAATATCAAAAAAAAAATCATTTAAGTTAAAAATTAAGTTAATGAATATTAAATTTAAAATAGCTAAGTTAATAAGTTAAAATTTACTTAACTTTTAACTTAACTTAATTTTTTTAACTCGTTTATGTCCAGGCTTTTTATAGTCTAAAGACATACTTATAAGTGTGATAGTTGATAATATGATATTTAGAAGGATAATGAAAACCAAAAATATTGCAAAATAGGAGTTTTCAATTTTTTTTAACCGAATAATTATTGTAACATTTCTATTATTTTCCACGGGAAATGAGTGTTACTGCAACACTTGCGCATACAATTTTAATCGTATTATGAGTCTAATTACCGCCTATACAGATAAAACACTAGCGAAAAAAACATAAAACCGTATGACCCACCGTAAACTGTATACTAGTCGGTGATTTTATTAATTCATTTCTCAATAAATACAATTTTTGAACTGTTTAATTTAAGAACCTGAATAAGATGATTTCCAAACGAATTTTAATATCAGCGATTTTCATAATATTTTTGGTCCAAGTGAGTTTCACCTACAAAGATTTCTAATGTTAAGGTTTTTGCTTACGTGGTATTTTTTTTTTTTTGTCTTTATTAAATAAGAGTATTTACAAAAATTTAAAATCACATAATGTTTTGCTTTAAGAATTAAAAAAATAGTTGTTTTTAATACTTATTTTTGTACCTCATTGCTTAGCCAAGAAACACAACTCTCTAGATTGGTCAAGTTAAATAATTTGTTTCATATTTTTAAATCTTAGTTAGTATAGACAGATATATGTTAAGTTTAAAACTAGTAAAAGTTATAAGTTGGTTAGAAAAAAAAGTAACTAATTGGATAATAGTAAATAATTAGACTTCTTTTTTTTTTTTTTTTTTTTTACAATTAAAAATTCCCAGTCTATGCAAAATTACAATAAGTTAATTTGATAAAAATATATTTCTATGCAAAAATAAAAAATGTGATAAAATAAATTTGTTGAAAAATAAAATAAAGTGAAGCCATCCTATGATTTAAACTTCAAATGAAGTTGATTTTGCTGATTTTCAGTTAAATTATTTTCAAAAGATCATAAAACTATATATAAAAAAAAAAAAATAAAAAAAAATAGTGCATTAAATATTTCAAAATTCTAGAATTTAATATTATCAAAAAAATAAATAGTATGGATAATGTTATGCAATTAATATTGATTTCCGATTACTACTTTTTTTTCCTATAAAAACAATAATTTGTACAAAACAAAACATATTTTAAAATGGGTTTTTACATATTAGGGAAAAATAATAATATAACGTGACTTTAAAATGAATTAAAATGCTAGTAACTTAGTAATATCATGAAAACTAATTTAACGCTTAGATAAGAAAGTAACTTCATTTTAAAATTGTATATCACTTTGATTACTTCATTGCGGAATCGATAAATTTAAAATCCAAAACTGAGCTACATTACGATTAAAAAACTAATATATTAAAATACGTTAAGAGAATAGATTTTGTTAGGTTCATTATTTATACTAAATAATATATATGCTATAATATGAATTTCTGAGAATGGTGTTTGTTAGTATAATGGTATATATTATAATATACGTACATTGTATATTTTATGATAACATTTCAATATAAACCACAAATTACGGGAATTTTATTACTTTTGAAATGCTAAATTATTGTAATTATCTCATAGTTATACTAGTTAAGTGTTCACTATACAGTTTATATTATTATTGATAGTTTGTTTTAAATGAAAATGTTTAGTTTATAACTTGTCCGACGACCACTGAACTAACAGATTTAGCTTCACCTGAAACTAAACCTAAGGCAAAATATGCATCTACATCTAAATCTGGAGCAAGTAAAGCAGAAATTACAACTACTGACCCTACGGTAATATTATAATTACATAAAATATAACATTTGATTTTGTTAAAAAAATAATAATTCACTATAATATTATTTAATATGACAATAATATGTAATATTTAATATAGGTACATCCATGTTTCTCATAGTTTATTTTTTATCAATAATAATTATTGACAATTTTTTTTTTTAAGCATTTCCTGTGAAGTTTTCTAGGTAATAAATGGTTTATTTTTTTTTCCATCAAAATAAATCTATAATCTATACAGTTTCGTACGTTAAGTAGGTTTGATAAATGACCTATAAAATAATTAACATGCATCTTAAGATTTCGAAGGTTACCCAGTGATAACACTTTACAGAGTGACAATATAACAGTGCAATTTTATGATTAGAAAGGTATTTTACCTGATATAGTAACATTCAGCACTTATTTTACTCAGGTACATCGTAGATCCTTCACCATTTTCTTTTTAGTCTATGAGCGGGTTATTTAAAAATAAGTTAGTTGACAATTATTAGTGATTAGTGAATTTGTGTGTGATTAGATCTTATTGTGAAATATGGTGTAGTATGATTTGGAGATTTGGTTAAGATTTGGAATTTTAAGATCTTTGTAAAAGTTGTGGTTGATAAATAAATTTTGTAAATAAATTAGTTTATAAATGTTAAAGTTGTTTTGTTATCAACAGGACCTAGAAATAGACCAGGATGATGAAACTATGAAAAAATCAAATAAATCAAATGGCCCATACAAATATCTCTCTAAGTTTATTCAATCAATATGTTGGCCTCTACGATACTTTTGGGGAAAATTAAAAAACCTATGTACAACAAATTAACAATAAAAAACAGAAAAATCTGAAACACTAGAATTTAACACTAATCACACTAAAAGGTTAATACATGATAATAATAATAATAATAACAAATGTAAAAAATAAGTTATTGTATATAAATGATTTAAATATTAAGAAAAAAATATTTCTTACTATATATAGTAAGTACTTATATTACTTTACTTATATTACTTAAATATTGTTAATAATATTTTCCTTACAGAAAAACATTGACGTTCTGTAGTATTGAGTAGGGTGTAACTGTAAACAAAATAAAATAATACATTAATAAAATATATAGGATGTTTTTGGAAAAAATATCACAGAAAACTATTTATATTAACTATTATTAATAGTAAAATGAATTACTAATAGGAATATAAACATATAATAAAATATTCATAGACATCATAGACATACACGCTGACAAACTATTTTTACTCAGCATCGTTTTTCGTAAAAAATGATTGATATCGAATTCAAATTTAACACACCCATTACAAATAACCGGTGTTACTTACAGCGTTAATTGGTGCTTATAAATTAACTTAATTTTGGGTAATGAATTTAGATTATCTACTACTGATGATTGTCAAGTCTCGACGATTATTCATTCCTGAATCATTCGCTTAAAAATATTTTCTACATATTTTAGTACACAATTAAAGAGAATCTATTATATTATTCATAGAATCATTGATGTTTATACATAAATATTTAAATGTCTTTAAAACTTTTAAATCTATATTATTTTTAAAATATTTTGAAACTTCAATAAATTATAAATTTATAAATATGTTCATTATAACTAAATAGTATTATTTTTATAACGCATTTACTTTTTTTAATTTATTTTTAACACATAGTTTTATGATATGAAATTGTGCCCAAAAAAATATTTATATTCACATTAGGACCAATTAGCAGGTCTGCGAGGGAAGTGTAATATGTTCTGAATTCAAATCATACACATAAATATTTTTATTTTTAACCATCATTAATTATACAAATATATCTTTATGACCTTTTAGTGCCCTGAAAATAATGTAATTTAAAGTAATTTAACTAAATGATAAAAATAATGTATAATGCCTAATACTATTTAACTTAATAACACACTCCAAAACAATTAAAATAAAAAAGTATGTTTCGCGTGACAAAAAAAAAAAAAAAACCTGGTATTGTTTAAAAGTTATAGTTTTTAACTACAAGTAGGTGTTTACATTATTATGGAAAATGTATAATATTGACGCACATGTGAATTGATTATAATTGTGCATAGATATGAACATGTTTGTGCACAGAAAATATACACACCATAATAATAAAAAAAAAATCATTAAGTTATTTTGTGGTACGTCATAGTGATTTATCAGTGAGTTAATATTTTCATTTTCTTTCTCTTTTTATCTCTCTCTAAGCTTTAGTTCTAATAGAAAATTTAAAAGACGATAAAATGATTGCTACACAAATCTTTATTTCTATGATTATTTTAATTTCTCCAATCCATGTGAGTTTCAACAATTTTAATCATTTTATTAAACTAGATGTTAAATTTTAATACCTACTGTTATAATCTACTTATTATTTTATCATTAATAAAAAAGTTTATTTTCAGTATTTACACATTACAAAACTATTGTAATTATAGGATTATTATATGATGGAATAACTTTTCTTTAATAATATGCACCAATTAACTATATTTCAGGGATTTGTATTTGAATAAACCAGAACTCGTAATATCCATAAAAATCCTTTATAAATACTAACTATCAAAACAAACGTAACTAAAAAGAACCATCTTCAGGATAACAGGGAAATTCAAAAGTTTTCATTTTAAAAACGGCATGTTATATGATTTTTTTTATTTATTTTTTATTGTTAATTCAATTTTGTAATTTGTTTTTTAATGGTGTAATATTTTTTAACTTTTAAGATAATCAACTATTTTTTTTTTGTTCATTGCTAAAGTTTTATTTCATAATAATATTCTATCAAAAGTTCTATTAATTAATAAGGTGTTAAGTTTTTTTTTTTTTTTTTTTTAATTTTAAAAATATATTTAAAATCTGTATTATGCTATAATATGGTTAATATTTGCAAGACTGGACAGCTTGATAGAAGGGGGTGTCCAAACAACACTACTTCAATTAAGGTGTTAAGTTAAAAAATAAAATATTACCTGGACTAATTTTCCTCCTATATTAGCTCGATATAAAGGTTATAAATACAAAAATATTTATTTTTTATCCCAATGGCTGAACATTCAAAACCATTCTCTATTCAAAATACAGAGGTCAAATCACTAAAATTTTTATTACATAATGTATATGGTATATCATTATACTATATTAATCCATTTTATTTAAAAGTTGTTGTTTTTTTTTTATTTATTATTTTATTGTTTATAACCTGTCAACCTGTTACTGATGGTGTTGCAACAAAACCAAAAATGAGTAACTTTGCAGTTGTAGATAATAAAATAAACACTTCTACGGTAGGTAATTTGTTTGATTAAAGTATTAGTTTTAATATTTTTTTTTGTTATAGACTTCATTATATTTTTAACTGATATTAGTTTTATAAACTCTAATAAATATCTAAATTAAATTTTACCCACCTTTAAGATTTTGAATTTAGTAAAAAACATGTACCTAATGAAATTATTTATAATTAAATATTGATTGCACATCATTCTATTGTCTATATTTTATTCTATTACGTTAAAACAAATTAATTTTTAATAGAAATGAACTCTAGTTTTTGTTTAGGATGAAAAGATTAAAAGAGTAACAGATCAATCAAATCTAGGGCAAACATCAGCTCCAGCCAAAATTCGTTCTATTGTGTCCAAATCTATTAGTTTCCTTTTATGGCCTGCAAAGAAAATCTGGAAAGTAATTAACGTATTAATACCGTTACGTCAAAATATCAGTACAAGAAAACAGGGAATGGGAAAGTGATAAATTAAAATGAAATAATTAATATTTCAACTGTACTTGATAATTTTTAAAATTATATTAAAATCGGTATCGTTCAATTAACACACAAAACAATTGTTTTCTTTATAATTATAAATTTGTCACTTTATTACTAGAAATCACATAATTAATAAGTACACGCTATTTTATTTAACATGTTTTGTACATGCAGTTAAGTTAAATTTTACTTAGTAACTTTATTTTTATATGGTAGGTTATACCATGTATTATATAGTATATACACAATATATGAGTACACGTGTAAATAATATTTAAGTTGAAATTCTGTTATTATCTAACTGTTTTAGAGATTTAATAATTTTACATTTTAATTGTTTGTAAGCTAACATATTTGATATAGATCATAGATACTATTTAGTGTATAAAAGTTGAATCTTAGCGGAATAAAATCACTTAAATAACCTCACAAGTTCAATGTGACATAATAACAACATTAGAAAATAATTAATAATTACAAGTAATTTAAGCATAGCAACAAAAATATCACGATTGACCATATCAAATGTTTTCTTTAAGTTAGTTAAATGATGTCAAACTTATCATATTAGTAAACATATAAATTAATTTCCACTGTAATAATCATAGAAATATTTATGATGAATATGATTTTGTTTTAAGTACAATTTTTAAAATGTCAATTTCGAAGTAAGGTATCTTTAATAACAAATTATAGTTTACATGTTATTGTGTATAAAAAGCTTAAAAATTACAATAAAAATATTACTTACCATAGTTAATGATATTTTCAAAATATCTGTAAGACTGTAATAGATACGATGTAGCGGACAGACCGTCTGGTGACAATGAACGGACACCCGAGAGGATGGCTAAAGTATCCCCAGCACCGTTATACTTCTACGATAATCTAAATGATCTAATACGATAACTATATCTCTATATGTAATATGTATATATGTATAGAGACTAGTTACTATAGTATGTATAAAACATAAAATTATAAATATTAATAAATAAGTATATAAACCATAGACCAAAAGTAGCAATAAATAAAAATAAAAAAAAAAACTTTGAGATAAAAGCATACAGTATACTTCTGTGATATTTTGATATTATGTACAATAATAAAAATCATTGCTTTAGAAAAACGATTCCGAGTGAAGATTGATTAATAGTTTTACTTTTAAGTTTAGGTAACCTAACCTAGGCAACTACTTAAAGGTGTTCAGCTACGTTATTAAGAATACAATGTATGACTGGTTAAAGTCAAGTAACTGTTGATCTTTGAAGACTAGTTCTAAAGACAATAGTTTATTTACGTATATATTTTTGTTTGAGATTTTAGACACTGGTTCAAACTTGTTCAGTTATAATTTAAACAACATTTGACAAAATAAAAAAATATCTTTTTTATTGCTCAAAAGCTTAAATACATAATCATATAAAAATAAAATAACTATGATTTATAATACAAGGGCTATATATATATATTTTTTTTACTGGCAGTTAATATGTAAAGTACTTCATCTATTTGAATATCTCTGTGTACATAGGCGTGCGCACGGGAGGTACTGGGTGTGGCTGAGTATCCCCCAACATGTAATTGGGGGCCCTAAAAAGTAAAATTTAAGTCCAATAGCATTATATATATATATATATAAGCCCATATTTTAACTGATTTTATTAGAATAAAAATGTTATTCTTTCTAAAATATGTGATAAAAAATAAGTTATATTTTAGGATAAAAAAAAATGATAAAATGTAAAATATTTTAAGTATTCGCGAAAATAGTTTATTATGATTATAATAGCTAGATATAATTAACTACGAAAGTAATAACAATAAGTATACATTGAAATTATAATAGAAATAAATATTAGATCCAATGAAATTTATAACTTGCCTAATTAGTACTATACAGTAATTATATACCAATGATAAATATGTCAATTTAAAATTGAAGAAAATACCTACTAGGTTTTTTTGAAAATGTATTCTACTCAAAACTAATTGTATGTATATATTATATAATGATAATAGTAATGTTTAAGTGTATATTCATACAAATACTATTAAATATTAAATGTAAAAAAAAAAAAAAAAATTAAAATATGTTTATTGTTATTTTTCTTTACCATTATACATTATTTATTATCATTAAATTGAAAAGTAAGTTACCTACTTAATAAAAAAAAAAATATATAAGTAATATTTATTCATAAATTATAATTCATCAAATATATATATATATATATATATATTGTTAAGAAAGGGTCCAAAGTTATGGAAGGCACTCCCCAAAATTGAGGTCTGCGCATGCGTATGAATGTTTAGCAAAGTCAATTTTACTAACCGATCTTGCCTCATATTCGACCGCAACTAAATTTTTAACCTAAGTTGATAAAGCAAAGCATAACAAAATAAGTAAATTACCATGCATAAGCCAATAAGCAAATTATTATTTGGACATATTATATTGTAAAATTGGTCAGTTAAAGCTTATAACAGATAAGAAAATTATACTACGATTTATCAATTAAAATTGTACTTATAAATTATCAGTGATATGTGGTAATATTAACTTAATTATTTTGTAGAGAATATTTTGATTTTTTTCTTGATTATAGACTTAAAATTAAATATGATTTATTAAATATTCTTTTTTCTTAGAATATGAACTTGACAACATTTGTACTGTAACAAATTATTATTAGGTACTAATAATAAATTATAATTTATTATTGTCATATGTACAATTTTTTTTAGATTTAATTTCTAAATTGTCATCAATGAAATTAATAGAACCTTTTTTCCCCTTTTTAAACACCCATTGAGTTAGTTGTAACCGTATTTGTTGGGAACGAATGATAATCGAGTAAACATAATTTATAATTATGGATTTTATTTGATAATAAAGCTTCTACAAAATAGTAAAGATAAATCTAAAGGGGAATACTTTTATTGCTCTCCACTCAAATATGCCACTGTTTATCTCACCTTTCGATGCCCTTGCCTGTCTGTCGTTTGGTGCTTGTCAAACGTACGACGTGATCGTTTATGTAGTTTTTTTTTCACACAAATTGTCGATTGATTGCCTTTTTATACAAATTGCGTATACAATAAAAAAAAAAAAGGTTAGAAAGTGGATACCACTTTGTTGTATAGTAAGTATCAACTGGTTCACTGAAATGGATGAATTAAATTTTAATTTAATAATACATCAAATTTCATACTAAAATTGATTCTAAGCATGAGTAATAGATCATAAAAAAATGTATTTTTTTATTGAGAAATGGAATATAGGAAAATGTTACAACAGAATAGTAAAGTAAAAAAAAAAAGTTGTAACGAGCAGATGAATATACACCACCAATAGAAAATAAAAGTAACAAATAATGATATGAAATACTGATGGTAAAAATTATAATAATAGAGAACAATATGATAATACTAATTCATAATACAATACACTTATTGAGTATGGTTATTGGTTAGTGCTTAATGCTTATCATAGGTAATGTGTTGTGGCGCGTAACTACTTGAAAGCCAACGTCGGTAGGGTGAAATAAATAAAACTCAATGGAATAGCTTAATATTTTTTTATGTAATATAATATAAATCAAATGAACAAACGTTGCAGATAACGTGGAGGCAACGCATCATGAAGGAACCACAGAATAAAGTGGAACAGCGTAACGTTTCGAAAACGCACGGCTCTCGTCCGATTAATGAGGTAGAATACGATGTAATAGTAGGGGTCGTTTTAAGTTTTCGGCGGACGTCGATCACGTGTTTAACGGACGGTTCATTGTCGGGAATGAAATGTACCTACAGACGGCTATAAGACATAAGCGCTAAAGATGCAAAAACGAAATATTGTTTACGCCAAAATTTGTAAGACCCAATATAAGAAGTAAACGCAAAAGGTGGAAAAATTACATATTATTTACACCAAAATTAATTGTCAATAATCGTTAAAATATAAAATACATGAAAATAAATATAATTTTGATAAATTGGTTGATTTTTTTAATCTAATTTTTTTCATATATTCTACACGACTTATTTCACTATTTTGATATTTATTCCTATGTACAATTATTTATTCGTGAGTTTTTAAACGATATAGTTTTAAATTTAATACATTTAATCTCTATTATTTAATATTTTTTAACTGTGACATAAAAGTATTTAGGAGATTTTGGAGTTTTTGTACGGCTACGACTTTTTATTTATCTCATTTTGTTGGTTATATCTTCCACCGGTACAGACGTGTATTTTCGAGAGGATGCATCAGTGAAAGAAGGACGAAAAGAAACGGTCGCAGCAGATCTGTCACAGCGGACATGCGACTCACCATCGCCCCGACAGATATGCGGACCTCGTGGAAAAATATTATGGTAGTTATCTGTCACAGTACTAATGCTAATCATTAAATTATTGATAATAAATAGAAAAATAGAATAATATGTTGTAAAATTAGGCGGCGGCAATGGTCGACTCACATAATCGAGCGACAACGAATATATAAACGACCTTACATTTGTGCAGGAACTCGGGCTGGTGATTTGACTGCGGGCAGGAACGACACTAGGGGATGATTTGAGAGGCCCATGGCTGGGGAACGTTGAATGAAGCACTGACAGGAATAGGGGGAAGAGAAATAGTCCAAAACTCATGAAACGGCATTAAACTGGTACCGCAGGTTGAACAAAAACGGCCGAATAGCGGTTATAAATCGCGGACACTTCCGGAAAGTGTGACTACGGCTCTTGATACTCATCCCAACCTAGAGTAGTTGCCCACGAACATGCGGATAAATAATATTTCGTAGTATGCTTACTGCACTACGGCGAAAAGACTCGATAGTGGAACACATCCGAAATATTATATCGTTGTCACGAAAAACAATAATCGATACGAACGAGTCACGAAATCAGACCAAACTTTGTGGCTGTGAGGGGCGGGTGGGCATATTGCATGAACTGGTCGACTGAGCCTGTTGCGCGAATCAGCTTTACACAACTTAGAACAAGATTTTTAATACGTTCTTTTCTTTTTTATTCGGACTCATTGAACTTTTTTGGATGTCTGTTCTGAATCAACTGTTCGATCAAACTTTCTGTGTCATTCTGAATGTGCTGACCTAACCCAACCTCGTTGGAGTCATAGGGATGATGATTACACATTTATACATAAATGTATTTATAGCTGGTTTATCAAGCGATCATAAAAGCATATATACCTATCTCGATTATCCGATATCGCGAACTCGTGAATAATTTGTTATAATAGGAAAATATAACATTCGTATATAATACTATTCGAACACAAGTTCATTCGAATAGATTTTTTTTTCGAATACTTTTCATTTAAAAACTTCCTACATTATGTAATATATTGTAGGTGTCATTTTTTTCTATTGATGCCGAAAATGTGGTTTTTTTTTAAATTGTATTGCGCAATATTATTCAATAGATCAATGTTTAGTATAAAATACAATAATTTTCATTGATGGCAAAGAGAACAAAATAATTAAATATACGTAATTCATAAATGATTATATCTCTTTGTTCGATGTATAATATATAGTTAAGAAAAATAAATAAATAAATAAATTAATGCTTTTTAAAACATTTGCTTTTATCATACTTTATAAAATATGGATGTATTATAATCATGTTAACAATAAATTGAATACAATAATATTATATAAAATATTGTGTCAATTATAGCTTTTAAAGTTAATTTTTTTTTAACTACAGTAATTATTTATGTTACTATATTAACCTACTTAACATGAACTTTTAACTTTACAACATTTTTATGTAATCTAATAAATTTTTATCACTCGTCGTAGTATTAAACAGTTTTATTAGAACTTCGTAGACAGAGACCGTTCGGTGTTAGTGATCAAGTGTATATTTAGCCAACATTTTTTTACTATATTAAACGAAATTAAAATGATTTCAACACGGTTTTTTATGTCAGCGATTGCGTTACTAATAGTGGTCCAAGTAAGTTTGACTATTTTAAATTATGTGATATAATTAATAAAAAATTAATTCAATATATAGACTAGTGATAAATAACGCACGAATCTAATATTTGAATATTACCTACTTTTTACAATATTTAGAGTGTAGTAATTGAAATGACTAAATTTTATTGTATTGTAAGTAAATTATAACCTTCTAAATTATTTTAATAAATGTCAAGAACATTATTTTTATTAAATTATGAGTTCACAAATATTAATTTACTGTTTATTTTTTTTTAGTAAATATAATATTACGTAGCTTTATATTAAATACTTACTTATTCTCTCACATAATGACATAATATTATAATGTTTACAATATTATGGTGTGTGTATAAAATAATATTATTGTCTAGATTAAGTCGTTATTTTTAAATTTAAGGCTTACGAAGCTTCACTTTTCATATCCTATACCAAGGCTATGATGTTTAAGTTTTGTTTAATCAATGGAATACAAAACTACACCCAACAGGCAATAAAGCGTTAAATATTAAACAGTGTTGTTAATATTGAACATTCCAAGTACCTTAATTATTTTACCTTAGACGTTTATGGCCCACTTTCATTCAAATATTCATAATTCAATTGGAATATTATAAAATATACATCATATTATTATAAACGTTTACGTTGATTTATTTTGTCATTTTTTTAGTGCACTACTTGTTTAGATAAAACAGATACAAATGTTGGTGCTACCAAACCTAATATGAAATTATATATTGGCGACAGTAAATCTGAATCTCTATCGGTAATTTTTTTATCAATAATGTCTTACAAGTTTAAACCTTAAATATAATATAAATAAAATTAATGTATGTTTATTATTGTAATAATACTAATTATATTGATGAATTATATATCATAATTTAACACCATAAAACGATTGTTTCAAAATAATTTTTTATCGAAAATCACTAAACATTTACTTTAGAAAATAAATATGTATATATTTTATTATTTTAAATTTAATGTTATTACTTTACTCTAATGTTTTGTCATCTGTCATAGGACGAAGAGGAAACGACCGAAGATAATTCAGAGGAAAAAACAATGACAAGTAGCGTTCGTAGTTTAATCACATATCCCGTTGAAAAAATTCTTTCGCCTATAAAAGGGGTATTTAATTCACTGAAAAACGTCGCGAAGAAATTTAATCCACTGAAAACAGCAAATGATGAACCTTTGGAAAATTCAACAAAATAATTAATGAATAGCAGTTTTACAATATTATGTTTATCAATACTTATTATAATAATACAAGTTATGTTGTAACGGTTTATTGGAATTAATTAAATATTTCTTGTTAAGTATAAACAAACGAAAATATTTTATTTTGTGTTTTCGTGCCTATCGATTGGTTGATACGTTTCTAGAAATCTCGTAAACAATATGATTTTCTTATTTTGATTTTTATTCTGTCAATCGAAGGATCTGAAGATGCATTTTAATTTGTGAAATTTGAGTATTACAAGATAATTGACGTGGCATAAAAGAATATACGTTGCAAGTTTTCACTGTTTTCAATTAAAAACAATGGGGAAGTTGGTAAACACCCAACTGTACAATAGAAATTGATTATCGAATTAACCATGTCATTGATTAATTCCAAAAAAATTTAAAATAATTAAATTAGTTTTAATCTTCATGCTTAAGTCACTGTGATGTAAAAGTTATTTTGAATTTAATGATAAATCATATTGTGTATGCAAAACGGTTACCTATGTGAAAATACAGTAATAAAAGATCAGTAGCTGTGTGCGGTGTTTTATCGTTCGATGTACCTACTTATTTTACCCCGCAATGGTAACGTCAAATTCCAATATTACAACAAAAATGAAATAGAAAATATCTGTTAATGAAATGCAGGTGATAGTATTGTACACTACCCAATGAAAACATTAATTTTCTTCTATATACTTGTTTGCAAAGATATACGTGTACACAATTTTATTTCAATTCGTTTAAACAGTAGTCGTTTTTCTATCAAACTATTCAAAACGTACATAATTTAAAGTTTTTACCGTTTGAAATTTTTGGGATATTTTTTTTTATTATTTTATTGTTATTATTGTTTTTGTATTCATTATAACCCGTGTGTATTATAATTATTTTTTATATTCTAAGATAATAAATAAATCCAATAGAATTAACCAGAAAAGTCAGCCTATATTAAGTCTTGCGTTTTATATTTTTTCGACATAGCCAGTTATTTATACTCATGCTAAACCTAATGACAACTGCTCATTTAACTAATGTTTGTTTATGAATATCAAAACAATACATTATTACAATTTTTTTCATTTTCAAACTGTAAATTGTATGTATTAGTGTAATCAGTAATTATTTTTTTTTTGTGATGATTTGAATTTGTATTATTGAAACACTTGTATATGTTCTTGTAACAAATTATTTAAAAACTAGTTATTTATAGTATGTGCATGTGTTTAGTTTAAATGTAAAAACGAGGAAAGCGTGTCTGATAAAAAAAAAAAAAAAAAAAAACCGAAGTTTTTGGAAACACCAATCATATTATATTTGGTATAGATGTCATTTGGACATTTTTCGATATTTTTAATCAATAAATAATACAAAAAATAATATACATTTCGTAAATTGTTAATAAACTCTACAGTGAAGAACAACAGTGGCTTGTTAAAATGATATTTTCCAAGCAAAATACTATTATTTTTTCATTTATTGTAATATTTTCTTTAGTGCAAGTAAGTCCTACCCATCTTAATAACTATTACGTTCGGTATTATTCGATATTCGATTTTTTTTTTTTTTTTTACATAATTTAGATGATTTAATAGAAAAACCTTTAATATACTTAAACTTAAACATTGTATATAATTGAAAATTAAGTGATAAATAATAATGTTCTATATACATTTTAAAAGACTTTATAATTTAAAACTATATTTAATAATGTACATTTTTAAGTATCTGTGTGCCATTTTTATTTAAAAATATTGAACTAATTGATTCTCATAGTGATTTATTTTATGATTAGTTTAGAAATTGTGAAGATCCTGACTCTAAAGTACTTGTAGACTCTGTAAGCAATGGTGGCTCAAACAAACAGGAACCTGCTAATACAGCGCAACCTACACAGGTAATGTTTATAAATTAATTTATGTATTAAAAGTACAGTAATAGCTAAACTAAAAATTAATCTTATAATCATTATTTGCGTAATTGTAATTGCGTACTTACTAATAATATGTTTTAATTCAATATGAAATTGTAGGCTATTATATTAATAGTAATATTGTATTATTATTTATTGAATTGAATTAAAACAGTACATATACAATAAATTATAAAACACATCTAAATTTAAAATCTTGCATTATACATTATAATTAATAGACTCAGTGTTATAATTTTTATTTAAAATATTATTTAAAAAAAAATACATATAATATTATATATAATTTGTGTTGGTAGAAATAATATTTTGTCACATTCCAATTTATTTACCGGCTAACGACTGTATTCTAAAACATACTGGTGTTATAATAATATAACTAATATAAGCTACATTGTAACTGTTACTCGTGTTTAATTTTATGTAATATAATATACTGAGTATATTTTATTTTATCCATAGATAAATATTGAAACAACATCAAATTCAATCCAACAACCATCAGCAACACCAAATAAAAAAAACTTATTTTGTAAATTTATTCGTACGCCCTTTAATGCATGTAAGATGGTTTTTGAAGACACAATCAAATCAATTCGGAATAATTTATTAAAAGTCAAGAACAATATTATTTCTATGTATAGACCACCGGTCACAACTGTCAACAACGTTGTTGGTTGATTTGATTGAAATTATCCGTGTTATCATGTTATTTGTTATCATTTAAATATCTAATAACATAAAAAAAAACAGAAAATATTTCGTTTGTATGCTATGATCTTATCCAACCCTTGTTAGGCAATTTCAAGCGTTTACCACTATTAAATATTCATCATATTGTGTAAGTACTATCTGTGTTGTACTCTACAGACTACAACCAATGTATAGTTAGCTGAATATATTGAGCCGATTGAGTTCCGACCGTGAATGGTTCCATGAACGATCGGTTGAGTAAGCATCCAAAATTCGTTCTGTTGAGGATTATAATATGTCCACTCAAATTTTCGTTTCAAGATAAATCCAAGTGGCATGAAAAAGGCTAAGAGACCTAGCTTATAACTATACTTGTTACGAAATGTTAGGATACGAATAATCGAGAATCACTATACCAGCGAACTTATCGGTGTCAAGAGAAGACACCGGTGTTTGTAATAATTAATATCTATACCTACGACTAAAGCTAATGTGATATAATACTGCAAAACCAACATCTAAATCCGATGAGATTAGATTTTAAGTTTTATCATAATAGTTATTAATAATAACAAGGTTTACATTTTTTTTCTTGTTTAACCGACAATAGAGGAGGCTCTGTTTGCACAATACTACTCCTCTACTGCCATCATTTATTGGTGAATTAATCAATACACATGAGGTTTACATTTAACGTAATGTATTATGACTTGTACAGTTCTTTGCAGTCTGTTCTCTAACATCGTAAATGTGTGCACTTATTTTTGAATTTGCTGAGTTACTTCTGAATATTTATTAGAATAAATCCATATATTATTATGATTAATAAGTGATATAAATGAGTTTCTAAAAATCCATTTGAAAAATGCGGTCGAAATTTCATGATATTTATCAAACATATTAAACTACATAATATAATTCCAGTAAGTGTGTTATATTAATTGTTATACGTACATCGTAATTGAATCCTATTTTTAATTTCTACAGGGTTTTTTTTTTATTGAAAATCAACAGAAAATAAAAATGGCTATTAGTTACAACATGTTACAATTTTTTTTTTTTTTTTTTAATAACTAATTTATATTTTCTGTTAAAATATTAAGTTGCATAATTTAGATTTTTTAAGAATTTCAAAAATTGTTTGATGTTGTCTATATCCGGTCCGAGTGCTGCATCTAAGGTGTTGGGTATGTTACTCTGGTCATGTATGTGTTCGACTGTCCTGAAAATTGTTATGGCTTATTGTTATCATTCTATTATCACATGGGTTTATTAAAGGTATACTCATAAATCATAACATTGTTTATAAATAAATGTGTATATGTTAAAAAAAAATTATTTTGTAATCCTTTGGTTGGTTTTTTTTTTATGTGTGCAATTGCTATATTATATTTTTATCATTTATTTTATAAGTTTTTACCTAATTTAAAATTAAATAATATATAGTCCTAAATGAAATTTTAAATTTAAAAATCAATTATTTTGATTTTATTATAAGTGCTATAATATACACATATAATATTTACTATTAATAATAAAAAAAAAAAAAAAAAAAAATTGTAACTAATGGCTTTTGCAGCCGTTGTTTTTTATAATCAATAAAAAATACAATAAAAATATTTACTATTTTTATTTTAGTCAAGTTATAAATTATGTTTTAATTGTCGTATGTGTACAAATACATTATGTTTATTAATTATATTTTAAGATTATTAAGATACCCACATAATATTTTTATTTAAATCTAGTTTAAGTTGGTACTATATTATTTTTGTTTACAGTTTATATAAATTATTTAAATTTAAGTCCAAACAACGTGCATATTATTTAAATCATAAATTAGTCACCATAGAAGATTCAATAAATGTGGTTGTCCATTATAAAATCGATGTAAATTGGTTTTATGTGCTGAACAGTTAAAAAATATTTTTTCAGGTTTAACTGAATATGGTATAATTTTATCTAAGCTAAAATTGAAGCATTATAAAACCCGATCATAATTATATTAAAAAGCTGTGAAAATAAACTATTTTTAAAATTTAAAAAACTAAAAAAATGTGAGTACCTAATATATACAAAAAAAAATGATATAATAAATTGATAATGAAGTAAATAATTTAATCATTTTATTGAGATTATCAATTAAGCAAAGCGAATACATTTTTGTCATCTCAATTTTATGACTTCATGAGTTGGAAATTAGTTAGTTCATACACCCCTATAATTTTTTTTTGGAATGATCCTGAGAGCGGTATTGCCAGTGCCGGATCTAACATTTTTTTAACCCGGGGCAAAATATGAAATTGGCGCCTTTTTATATCAATAACCTTTTTATTTATTTTTTTTTTTACTTATTACAATATTAGAAATTTTCGCCCTTTTATGACTAGTATCCGGGGCACATGCCCTGGATTGCCCCCCCCCCTAGATCCGGTGCTGGGTATTGCTAAATAATGGTGTACCTATTAGCCTATATTTTCAAAGGATATTTCCCCATAGTATTTTTAAATACTATTTATTCTTGTTTAATTTAATTATTCACTGTATGTATTCCTTTATGCAGCCATCTTCTCGTGTATTTTGTTTACAAGCTCCGGATAGACTAATAAAGCAATCGAAAAAACCTCTAAAGACCACTAAAATGTTTGGCTGGTAAAAGAAGAAGGCCATAATGTCGCAATACTGCATTATGATTTTTATAACTAGGTACTAAATAATAGTATGATATATTTTATAATATGTACTATTATAGTAGTCAAAGAAATAATGCAGAATATTGACTCAAATACTCGGTGTTAATAATATAAACATTTGTCATGTCCTGACTAGTTGATTCATGTATCAACGCAAGAATAAAAACGTGGTGTGTTAAGTATAATATTGTCTTTATTAAACATAAACTTAAAATACAAAAATAAAATAGAAAGCTATAAAGGGGATGAGCGGTATTGTACGACTTGCCCCTCAACGTCACAGGTATCTCTAATCGTCTGCCGAGCTCTTGCTACAGTTTTGTTTTTATTTAGTCATATCATTAAGAGTGGTGAATGTGATGGAGGCGACTTTACCATACAAAGCAAAATTTAATGTCTCGTTATATAATTTAGTATTTTGGTCAATTCGCATATTCATAGACGTCAACTTTCGACTTTTCCTGGAAAAGACGTGTGATAATAGTTCAATGGTTTGGCTAAAGCAGTATAATGTTCACTATGCTTTCTGCTCTGATCTCAGCATGTTCATTAATTATTATGTAACTGCACCATATTATGAAATGTGAGCTATAGTATTAAATTATAATGTGATTCATAGGGTGTATAACACATTAAACTATGTACTGGCTTATAGCTGGTATTTTGTTTTTTCCAGTAAACAACAATATAATGTTAAAATGATAAGTTTGTCATTATTTATTTTTACTGTCACTGTTAACGAAAATGTTATCGTTTTCGTTTACCAATTCACAATTCATATTCCATAATTTATAACCTTTGTCTGTCAATCTACAGTAAAAGTTTGAGGTATTCATTATTCATTTTAAATATAAACTTTTAACTCTTAATTCATAAATCGTATACCAAAAAATAAATAAAAAATGTGACTCAAAAAATTTGGTGAATAAAAATTATTGATTAAAAATCCAGAATAAAAAAAAATAAATTTTTTTCACCTGATTTATCATTTGTCCCACATTTAATTGGTACTTAGGAAATCTTTTACGTAGATCTACAGAGACCAAAAACCAATAGGGGGCGAAGAATAATCAATATTTATGAAATGAAAGTGTCTGCAGACTACAAGTATTTATGGTACTTTTTAGGTATCTTATCTTTTAAATTATAAATTATTTTATTTTTGTAAGATTTGACCACCCTAAACCTAGAGAAAAAAGAGAATAATCTGGAGTAACTCAAATGATATTTTACAAAACATCAATGCACAATATAATTTTCATAGATAGTATATTTCTTATTTTTACTTAAAATTTGTAACAAAAATTAATAAAAATTAAAAAGTCAATAATCTATATTTGGCTAATTTCAAGTTCAAAGCCATGGGTATTGAAAGACAAGGGAGACCCCAACAAGCTATAAAAGTGTATCTATATGTAGTGGTATGTAATGGTTAAATAGGTATTAGGAATACATTTTATTGCTTATTAATTTTATTGACATTAGTAGTAATGTTTACAGTGTGTACACAGTATGCTTCATGTGTCTATTTAAGATGTACATAAATCACATTCAGTGGAAAATTATTCAAGCATGCTAAGGATTAAAGATCAGTTGCGTGCTTAAAAATTAAATCATAAGTAGAAAAAATTACAAAAATTATTGTATTAACAATTATATGTAGAATATTTAAAAAATTGTAATGCATGACAAAAGTGTTATCGATATCTGTCATACATGTGCTTATTGTTTTATTGTTTAATATAATTTTTATCGTAATTTTAATTGATAGAGCTTGCAATAACTGTTTGCGAAAGCTACAAAAGCTTGCTATTGCTGTGAAATGCTGATTATTTCGAAAACCCGTTTCACTAGCAGCTGTAATACTAACTACCCAGGTTACGTTCATTTAATTTCGCTTCGTCTCTCATAACCTTACTTATGTTAGAGTGTATGATAATTTTTTTTTCGTTTTAGTTTGTTTTGCTAATTTTAAAATACTATTTAGTAGGTACCTACAATAAGTATATTATTTTATATTTTAGAAAAATTGATTTTATTTGTATATAAAAAATGCAAAGATAACACATTTTCATTAACTTAATTAAATTGTTTACTCAATTAAGCATTGTAATAAATTGAAAGTAAAACCTTATTTTTAATACTTAATCTTGATATTAATGTATAATTCTATAATTCATTATGATAAATTAGAATACCCACACTTTAGAGTCAGCATTTTTTTCTGAAATAACATGTTAAATTTGTCGTCAAGTATATTAATAAACGTATAAAGTAATAGAGTACGTAATATTGAATTTTTTTTATTATTATAATAAAAAAAAAAAAAAGTAAGAAACTAATAAATTATAAAAAACGCTAAGAAATGTGATATTTTAAAATGATTTTTTAGTGTGAAATCAAATAAGAGAATGATAATAAGAAAAAAAAATAAAACAAGAATAATAAATAAAAAATGTCCAGAAACAAAAAGTTGAAACAAAAATATAACAGTAAAAATAAAATAAAATCAGATTATACAGAATTAAAACCAATAAATATATCGACCACTTAAAATTATTATTTAATAAAAAATACTATTTCTACTGACATAAAAAATAAAATAGAATTTTAAACAAACGAACATATCAACTTAACAAAATAGGTATAAAATATAAAATATAGGTTACAATATAATTATTTTGTATTTTATGTGATAAAATGTAGAAAAATTAAAATTAATATAAGTCCGTTTCCCTGGTACTTTGGAATTTTGAAACAAAACTAAAAGCCTTTTTTTGTGCATCGTTTGTGAAAAAGTTCCGACATTTGTGCTTTTGAAATTTTAGAAATGCAGAAGTTTTCTTAGGAGGTGCTGGAGAAATAGTTGCACCCTCATTTTTATTTTTAAAAATTTGAATGGTGCCATTCATTTATGCACCATTTGTACTGATTTGTGCCGAAAGTACCGATATTTTTGTTTCTAAACTTTCCAAGATTTAAAAGTTTTTCATAAGAGGTACCATAGAATGGTTTAACCAACTTTCAAAAATTTTAATACTTAATATAAGCACATATTTCTAATTGAAATAATGAATGTTTAGTTAAATTGAATGCCCATTTAAGTGGTAGATATGCAATTTATTGTATTAATTTGTTTAATACTTTGTAATTTTATATTTATATTTTTAACTCAAAATCTTATAAACTGTTAATTTCTTACATGAACTTTTATATCTACGTTTCATAATAAGTTTATTAGTTATTTTGAAAAAAAATATTATACGTTTGATATTGACTATTAAATATTAATGACTAAATACGTACGATTGATTACATAATTGTATCATTAAAATATAATACAATATTTATTAATAAGTGTATGATTTGAATTTCATTTATCTAATAAAACAATTACCATAATTAAAATATGACATATTAACTATTAAAATATCTTATTTGTAAAAATGGTTTTCCTAGGCATAGCTAGAGTAAAAGTAAAATGGCAACGTATTGTAATTATTATCACTTGTTAATCAAACAAATTAGTTATTATAATTTAAAAAAAAAACATTGAGCTGTAAAATATAATTTAAAATAACAATTTCTTTAAATAATTCACAATTATTCGGGTAAACATTTTATTTTATTATAATATCAAAATAAATTAATTAAACATTAAACTATAAAATATAAGGAAATATATATTATCTTAAACTCGAGACGTTATCGAATAGTTTACTATAGAAAAATACAATAAAATATTTATGGACTATACCTCGAGCTTTAATAAAGTCTTTAGGAAAAATCTTAAGTGTACACAACAACTCTTGACTTGGATTAAATGAAATATAAAAAATTATACACTATATGTGTTCATGTTAGAATTGTTTCAAAATTAACAGTGGATCAAAATTTAAAACTCAGATATAATTTGGAATAAATTACCATATTTTATACGAAAACAGCGGGCTACAATGTATCATAGGTAATAATTTACTTATGGGTATCAACATAATTATCGATTAAGGAATAAATAATGAAAAACATATTATATTATAAAAGAAATAGTATCTTAATGAATTGATTTTAATCCTATTGAATTTAAAGATTTTCTATTTCTTGTTTTTACATTTGCATTCGAAATTTGGGGGTGGATAAATATTAGTAATTTCAATCCTTAACTACTGTTTATTGGAAACTGCATACAAATTTAATTCATGTTCAATTTAAATTGTCTTGTTGTAATTACATCAATTTAAGGAACCTATTAAAACAATTATTTAGTGTTTATTATTTTTTTTTCTACTGTTATGTTCATATGAAAATATAATTTTTAAATTTAATAATATTAAATTTGATTTTATGTTACTATGTGTGGTAAAATAAAAATAAATAAAATAATATTAAATATTTGTATATGTTAATATATAAGCTAGTTTTTATTATAGTTGTAATTATACTAATTATATTTGTTTTTGTTGTTATATTTATTATACTGTTAAATATTCCAAATAATTAAAAATGGTTTCAGTAATAAAATAGCATATAAATCAATAACATTTAATTTAGTATTTATCAATTAAACAATAAAAATAAATACGACATGCAACACAATAACGACCAATATATACCTCTAACTGGGCTTTCAAATTTTTTTACAGATTGATCATAACAACAATAACTCATTTATTGTTTATATTGTTATGTATTTACCAAATATTAATGCTGTACATTTTTGTTCCATTGTAATTATATTTAAAAAATACTAACTATATAATATAACGCTAACAATTAATAATAGTACAAAAGTTTTTTTCTAAAAATAACTTATACAATCTATATTAACTATTAAGTTTTGAACAAAATTTAAATATTAAATTAGAGTTAAGACAGTTAAAATACAAATGCATTAATTTGTTAAACTAGTTAAATTTTAAATGGAGATGATCATATTGTAAGCATAAATAAATTTAAAATAATGTGGTTTTATATCGTTTAATTTATGGAATTTGCATAAAAAGCATGAATTTATAAAAATGGTCTTATTTTTGTTGAATTTGGGAATTTTTATGCAATTCTATCATATAGTACAAAAGAATAATTATGTATATATTTAACACACCATACTTTTAAGCCGCTATTTTTATAGCAAAATTAGCAACACAAAAAATTGTTGTTAACATGGTTATTTAAAATAAAATATGATTATTTCAAAGTAAATGCACTAAATTTGTATAAATAATGTAAAATTAACAGTATTATAACATTTTATGCTAGAATTCTAGATGACTGCTGTTTGTGTTACCAGCATTTGATTATTGCGTAAAACTCTTGACTCGAATATTTATTTAAAAAAGTCACAGCTTAGTTTTTTAGATCCTAAATATTAAGTTTTGATATTGCAGTGACTTAATATATATATATATATATCATAATATAAGATGTAAAAAATTCTATAATAATGTTTTAAATTCTGAACGGAGCAATTTTACAATGATTTATATTAGTTTTTGGGTGTCTGTAAATACTTTTGGGAGCACAGTAAAAGCTTTTTGGTTTTCAAAAATGGAGATCGTTTCTAGTATAATTACAAACCAATAAATGTCGAAAATTTTAGTTAAAAATTATTTACTAAAAAATAAGCACTTGAAAATTAAAAAAAATTATTAATTTATCTAATATTTGAAAATGTAATAATACGTTTTTAACATTATATTTCTATATATAAAATCCAGTGAATGAATAATTTATCTATATGCATAACAAATAATAATGAGTGAATATAAAATAAGAATTACAAGTATAAAAGTGTTCAACATTTAAACATGAACCAAGGTAACATAATATACAAAACAATATTACGTAGTATATTATTATTTTGATTGATATTCTGTGACCATTGTTAAATTTTAGTAAGCAAAACAACTATTTCAGTAAATGATACTTAATTAATACGTGTTGAGTTGTTGTTAAATAAACTCGTGTGAGAATCATTGATATTTACTTAATTTTCAAAATTAATAAAATATTAGAAAGATGTTTATAATTAAGTAAACTATCTATTTCTCAAGTAGTTTAATATCTGATTATTTAAATGTTATATTAATATGCCTACGATAATATTTAGTACGTAATATAATTAATACATAAAAGTGTGAAGCATTTCAGTTTAATAAATGTGTATCATTTTAAAATATTAAAACAATGGTAACAACGTCAAAAAATGTAAATAATTAAAAGACGGTTTTCAGCAATGCTGCGTGGAAATATGTATTACAATATTAAAAAATGTATGACACAGTTATAAGGCCTAACAATTATTTAATATTGTACAAAAAAACTATTTATTTCCTATAACATATAAATTAAATGCATGCACCTTCTTAAACAATGAAAATAAATATAGTATACATCATAACGATCATTATGTACCTCTCATTTTATTTTAAATATTCCTAATAATAACGTTTAATAATTATTGCGAATCAACCGTTGTTTTAATATTTTAGAATGGTATACATTATATTGTAATAAAAGCGTGCATCATTTATGTTTGGTGAATACACAACAATATAAACAATAAATTAACAATAGATGATATTTTGTTATTATGATCA
This sequence comes from Melanaphis sacchari, assembly GCF_002803265.2. Lineage (NCBI taxonomy): Eukaryota > Metazoa > Arthropoda > Insecta > Hemiptera > Aphididae > Melanaphis > Melanaphis sacchari. The sequence continues at coordinate 3,895,610 of NW_020271560.1, read as the reverse complement.
ATCTGTAAAATTTTTTAAAACCCAGTTAAAGGTATATATTGGTCGTTATTGTGTTGCGTGTCATATTTATTTTTATTGTTTAATTGATAAATATTTAATTCTATGCTGTTGATTTATATGCTATTTTATTACTGAAATCATTTTTAATAATTTAAAATATTTAATAGTATAATAAGTATGTTTGTGTAAATATAAAATTACCGACAAAACATAGTATGATTATTGATTTCTCAGCTATATTGTCTATATCTTATAGTAAGATCAGGTTTAAACAAAAATATCTGAGTCTTACGAATTTTTTATTTTTGTAATTTTTTTAATTATTTACTATTAAGAATTATTTTAATAAAATTTATATGACACACGTTGAATAATATCGTTTTTTAACAAATTCATGTAATCATAATTTTAAAATTATTTGTGGTTAAGACTTACACTCATTATTTAAAAAATGAAAATTCATAAAATATCAATTAGATTTAAATAATTTTGTAACCTACCTACTATAGCTGTTTAAGTACCTATTTTTATATTAGATTATTTAAATGTTACATTATTACACGATAGTCGATAATATTTAGTTGTTTAATTTAGAAACATAATACATTTAAATATAGAACATTTCAGTCCGATAAATGGTTACGATTAAAACATATTATTCAACAGATGATCTATATAATTTATACCTAATTATTAAAGCTATTTAAAATATTTGGAAAGATGTATTATGAGAGTAATATTATGAACTGTTCATTATTTAAATAAGTTTAATGCATTTAATTTATGCTGTGCCATTGTTTTAATATAAATATTATAGATAATTAATTGATAGATTTTTTTTTTAAAAAATTTTAAAAGGTTGGCATTTACAGTAATGTATCCAAAAATATCATAAAAAAATTAATTTTTGACACTACACACATAATGCATTTTTTTAAATCCATTTCCATCTACTGCTCATTTTATTAAGGTAAATAAGCCGTATCATGATTTTTATAAGTACACAGTCTAAAATCACGGAATATGATTTAGGTTAACAGGTGTTGTGGATGTTGTGAATGTTTACCAGAAAATATTATGTGAATACTCTGACGTCACCGAAAGCTATATCTACAAAATTTACGGCCCATGCCTCTTAAATGCAAGTTTATAACATAAGGTTTCTTCTTGACCGCAGAAGAAAAGATCGAAAAAAAAATGAGCCTTCCTCTGACGAGATAGGTTCACTAGCTGTTTTTTGAAAAACCTCGTTTCATAAAGTTGACTGTGTACGAGTTGAATTTTACTAATAGTTTTACAGTCAGTATATTTTATTATATTTTATTTTTAGCGAGTATGCTATATAAAATACGCAGGTTGGCTTTCTTAGGTTCTTGACTAAGATACTACTCTACCAATTTTTACATAAAATATAGAGATTGTTTATGAAGTAGCAGGTGAACTATTTATTTACTTAAAAAATAGTTTTAACTACATCTAAAAATATTATGCTTAGCGATTTATTCATTTCATTTCATGTAAATTGGATATTTCAATTTAATCAGTGCATAAAACTTAATAATATATTGTTGACCAATTACTTGTAAAATGAGATAGGTACATCGATTTCATACTTGTTTGTTATATCTATACAATTGGTTATTGTTAAATATAGTTATATACACAAGCTAGTTAAAAGGATCGATTTAAACTTAGACCTAGCCATCATTATTTATAAAATAATATCACTACTAAGAGTTTAATAATTTTCATTATTTAAACTATTTTAATTTAGTTAAATATAATTTAAATCCTACTATATCATATAAGTTGTTTTTAGAAAAATCATTTTTGTATAAATATTAACTGTTAGTTTTATATGCAGTTACCATATTGTGTTATACCCATTGTTATGTTTTTTGTCGTCATCGACGATAAACCGTTTTCAATCAAATGTAATTAATTTATTTATCTTAAAATAAAATTATGAAATTACGTATCGTGTTTGATAAAAATAACATTTAAGAATGTATCTAACAAATATACAATATACATATAATCTGAAGAGTTCGAATACTTACTACATAATTTATGTTCAATTACATTTATATTCAAAACTTTTATAGATTTATTTCTAAGACCGAGCATTATATTTTAATACGAGTTATTAAGAAAAATAAATGCTTCAAATAATATTTTCAAAATTTTAAAAACACGTATTTTATTCGTTTTATATGAATACCAGCAGCACCATCTCTTGAATAAATATTTAAACTTCAGAAAATTAAATTGTAAAATGTACAATAACAATTTAAAATTTTGCTATATGTTTTATATAACGTGGACAATATTATAATAATAAATATACTTATTGTTAGAGCAGTTAATATTATTTGTTTAAGACCATCTTCGTTATAATTCAATATCAGCTGTAAGCGTCTTAAAAGTGTTTTCTGACATGGTAAATAAAATTACAGTCTAAACAATTTATCAATGAATTAATGAATTTACTCTTGTATAAACAGTAAGTAATTACATATTAAAAACAAAAATTGTTAAGGATAAAATAAATAAATAAAACAACTCGTATTATCGATGATCTAATTTTTATTGAACTTTAAACAGTTATAGAATGTCAATGTTCATTGAAATATTTAACACTACAATTTAAATTATAACATTAATTGTATAGTAATATAAATATAAACATATTGTCATTACAAAGATTGATATTAATAAAAACTATAGCCGTTAGATTTACTATAAAATTATCTAAATACTGATTTAAAACTGGCGACCTTACATTAGTCACAAACTATATTGAATATTTCTTCTTTATTTTATTGATGTTTGTCTAAATTGTTGTCTTAAACTAATTATTAGACGAGTTTTATCTACATCATCAATAGATCACCAGCCGCTTTACCAGTAAATATAATATAATAAATAGAGAATTTAATCATTATTATTTAACGTCTATAATTAAAATAAATAAATTCAATTATCACACACTTTCATAAGTTATTGATATCATATAAATACATATGAAATGTATTACTTTATTCTGTTTCTTCTTTTTCCTTTCTTTTCTCTAAATTAAGAAATAACTTTTAAGAGATTTGGTATAGGAATTGTTTTAACCATGTTCATAATTATTTCTTGTGCCTTGATACTTTCTAGTTAAGTACGACTTACTAAATGTAGTTGATAAGTTTTCTTTGAAGAACGAAGAAGTTTGATAAACGTTTTTTAAATTTAGATTTACGTTCAGGAGAATTATTTTGATTTAGAAGCTAAGATACCACTATATCCGTATAAATCGTGTACTTAAATTCGCCAAATGTAAAAGTATATTTAAATTTTGGTATGCCTCATTCGATCAAACATGTTTGAGCACATTTGGAGTTACATATTTCAACGACAATATAATATATTTTACACCAACTGTCTTAGAAACATCTTGCTTAAGTTTAACTGCTTTCCAAACTAGTAGTTTAGCTAATTGCGCAGGTAATTTTATTATTGTCCAACCAATTTTATAGACTTGTCTCATCACGATGATCAATTGATTTTTAGCACTGTACTGTCATTGTTCTATAAACGTTACTTAAACATTATTTTTACTTTAATAAATAAATTAAAATATTTAAATACTTAACAATATGTACAATATATATATATATTTATTATTTTTAATTTTAAATATTTTAGCTTTAATTTAAGTTAAACGTTTTTTCTCAAAATTTACTAAGAATTATTAAAAATTGTTATTAGATAATTTGATTCATTACAGAACAAAGCTTTGAAAACTTTTTGAAATTTTTGAAATTTTTTTTTATATTCTATTATTATTTTAAAGATATACCTAGTTCAGTTTGTATTTCATATGTAATTAAGTTCTTAGATTATGCCCAAAAGACATACTACATAATGTTAGAATCTCAAAATTCCACTTTAAATAGTGATAAATAATTAAATCTATTCTCATAATATGAAGTGTAGGTATAGATAAATACAAATTTTTACAGTTAGATTTCTATTGAAATTAAATGCAATAAATAAAATTATATTTATTATAAGAATATGGAATAATTATTATATTTCTGTAGCTCCATGTACTCAGTAAATTATTAATTGATTTAAATAAATGTTAAAAATAAAATATTCTATAGTATATCATTATTACAAAACGCATTAGTTTATTGATATTGAATATAATTAATAATTGAAATAGCAGAAATTTAATATAAATTAGAACTTTGAAAATGATACAATTGAAAATATGTAGCCCAATGTTCTATACCGATATCTAATGTAGAAAAACAAAGAAATAAGGAATATCACCAAACTATCTTATATAATAAACTGTGTAATGGTTAAAAAGTGTAACTAAGTACGATGAAAAGAAACATATGAAATTGGCGGAATCAAATACAAACTTATAGGAAAATAAAAATAATAGAAACATGCAAAATAAACGACGAGTACCGATAGATAGATTGATGAAATACGTCAATATTTGTAAATATTAAAAGTAACGGAATAAAAGGAAGAATCCATGAACGCTGTTACTAGAGGTCAGTAAACAGTGAAGTTAAAACTATTGAAATCATAAAGCCTCATAAAGATATATGTATATTTGTTTACAAAATTAATCATAACGATAATAATTAAAATAGTCATTCTACTATAGTAACAAAATATTTCAAGTTAAAATATA